>NC_139595.1:18800528-18910528 GCF_946808225.1 Silurus aristotelis | reverse complement strand
TTAATCTGCTCAGTCTAAATGAGAGCAAAATCCACTCATTCACTGTCCAATTCCTTAAAATGCATGTGCTTCTAAAACACATGTATTAACTGATATATGTGTTTTAGAAGCATGTGCATTTTAAGGAATTGGACAGTGAATGAGTAGATGAAAGTTCTGTGGAGTCCAAACATAACATTTTTGTCTCTAACAGAAGAACTTGTGTGAGATGAAGAGCAGGAGAGAAGATGTGATCAGACTCCCTCACCCCCACACTCACACATGGAGGTGGAAGTTTAATGGTTTGGGGTTGTTTTGGAGCAGTGAAGGTTCCTGAAAGTAAAATAAATCCTGATCCAGCATGGCTCCCATTCTGTACTTCATCACCATGCAGTTCCGTCTGGACTGCGGCTCATTGGAAGCGACTTCACTGTACAACAGGACGATGAGCCAAATCGCACGTCTGAGTTCTGTACGTGTTATTTAGAGAGCAGACAGACGTCTGGAGCGATATCTATCATGGAACCACCTGCCCAGTCACTGCACCTAAATCCTACTGAACTGCTCTGAGATAAACTGGATCACATGAAAGAAATCTCCATCTAGTGAAGAACAACTTCTGTGAGTTTTACAAAAGGCACAGCAACGTTTCTCTGCTGAATGTTTGGAGAAACAAAGTGTCCTGATGCTGAGTGTGTGAAAAGCTGTTCTTCATGCTAAGGTAGGATTTTTCAATGAAAACCAAATGTGACATCTGGATGTTTATAGATTTGTTGGTCAATGAAATATTCATATTGTAACATTAAAAAAAAAACATCATACACGTGTCTCTTAAAACCCGTAATAGAGAAGGACGACGTGACCCCTACACATTCCTTCTTCTGCAAAAAATAAATGAATAAATTAACCCTATTTCTGAAGCTGCTCAGATTTGGTTGTGTAGCTGTATTGTTTTTCTCTGAGCTTGTTCCTCCTCCTCCTCCTCCTCCTGGTGTCTCTTTCGGGAGCTGAGGCAGAGCTCAGGCGCTCTGCGATGAAGATAACACGGTGTCAGTCTTAATAGAGGAAGAAGAGAAAGCAGTGGAGACAGCAGGATCAATGGCGAATGCCCTCTGCAGGCTCGATCAGGGGGCTGCTGTGTTCTTCCTGACAATCTTATCTCTCTCACTCTCTCTCTCCTCCGTCAGAGATCTTTCAGGTGTTTTCCAATAGCAGTCATCCCCTTAAGACATGCAATTAATCTTTTCTGTGTGTGTGTGTGTGTGTGTCAGTTCCACCTGTGAATAAAGAGTTGCCTGTTAGGCGGATTGGGTTTGAAGAGCTCCACTCCAGATAAGGAGGAATTAATTATTTTTACGTCAGGAACGATAGCGTTCTCTACGGCGCAGGACACAAAGCAGGAGTGACGGCAGACGGGGAATTAGAGGAGCGATGTCACTCCGTTTAAAGCTCCGCCGCCTGAAACCGGTGTAATAGAGAGCAGCGTGTGGGGGATTGATCCGTTTATCACACACCATTTACCCATTCACCTTCTGTTATCCTGCACGTCCTTGAGAATTTTCTGCTTTAAAAGAGCGATAAGAAACGAGTCAAAAAGGAATCGATGGAAATAAAAACGTACAAAAATTACGTGGATTATATTATCCCAATCTTCTAACAGCTCCAATGTCGAAGATGATGTGCTGAGGAGGAACGAGAGCTGTGGCGGTTTTGGTGGTGTGTCAGTGTTTATAGATAAATGATAGAGAACGTCTCGTGTACAACTCAACTGGTGGCTTTGGGTTTCTGTTTCTCAGGAGCTTCTTTTCCATCTGTGTGTGAAGGTTGTAACATTTTATTCGGCCAATGATTGTTTTATAGCCGACATGCTGTGACTTTGGGGGAATTTTATCCAACATCGCAGCAGTGTATTTAAACATTCAGGATGTACAATATTTATACACGTTTATTGGTCTGTTTGTAGAGTCGGAGAGTCAGAAACTGAGAGTCAGAGTCAGAAACTGAGAGTCAGAGTCAGAAACAAAGTCAGAAACTTAGTCAGAGTTAGAAGCAGAGAGTCAGAAACTGAGAGTCAGAAACAGAGAGTCCGAAACAGAGTCAGAAAGTCAGAAACTGAGAGTCAGAAACAGAGTCAGAAAGTCAGAAACAGAGTCAGAGAGTCAGAAACTGAAAGTCGAAAAACAGTCAGAGAGTCAGGACGAGAGTCAGATATTCGGAAACCAGCAGTCAGAGTCCAAAGCTGAGAGAGATACTGAAACTAAGAGTCAAAGAGTCAGAAACAGAGATTCAGAGTTTAAGAGTTAGAAACAGAAACAGTCCGCTCGTTTTAGAGTCAGAGTGAGTGTGAAATTGATTCTTTGCCATTTGCTTATTGTTTGGTTTTAAACTGCGCACAATTAAACTGCAATGAAACACTTTTAGTAAACACTTTTACCAATTGTGTCTGTGTGTGTGTGTGTGTGTGTGTGTGTGTGTGTGTGTGTGTGTGTGTGTGTAGAGATCGCATTTATGACCTATAGGTAATAAAAATAACTCGATTTGCTGATTTACTTAAAAACTGAAACACAGTTTAAACCTGATTCTCCTCCTGCAGGTAAGTTGAATCTTTAACCAGATCCTGATCGCTAAGAACACACACGCGTTCCACAGGAACATGCTGAACCCTGCAGACGTGAGGTCAAAAAGATAAATTGTAGATGGGTTTGGATTTTGAAGCTATTTGATTGTCCTCAACTCATTTCTTCTGACGCTTTTTCTGCTCGTCAGGATAAAGACATGGCCGTGAATCGGACACACCCGTCTCGGCTGAGCGAGAACTCCAGAGTCATGACCTTCACCAGGCCCTGGATACCTCACACACCACACACTCTGGGAGTTCCGGTCGAGTTCAAGGAGATGAGCCACGGCTTTGAGAGAGAGAGAGAGAGAGAGAGAGTGTGTGTGTGTGTGTGTGTGTGTGTGTGTGTGTGTGTGTGTGTGTGTGTGTGTGCTTGTCTTTTGCCGTGTGCCTTTTAGCCGCATGTGTCTTTTGTGTGTTTATTTTGATCCGAACCCTGTTGTGACGGCGGAGAGGCAGCGTGTTTATTGCTTGTCGTCTTTCTCGCCATCTCCCGCTGGCGTGTCAGAGCCGAGCCGCTAGACCATCACGATCCGTAAACAAAGAGACGTGCTGATAAAGAGGCGCTTGCTGTTTACCGAGGAACGGCTCGGGGTGGGGGAGCGGTGCACTTGATTTTTTTACAAAGCTGACATAACTCTATTTTATTGCTCCTGAGCACTACGATGTGTTAAAAAGCCTCGATTCGTTTTTTAAAATCATTAAAAACATTTTAATAGAATGACGTCATCCGTCAGAATAAGCAAACAGTGATCATTTAATATTTCTGTCGCACACTCGTGTGTATAAAAGGTCGTACGTGGTTTTTGTGGATCTCACATCAAACATCAACACCAGATGCTTGATCACTGAAATCGCACCACAACTAAATGAGCTACAGTTTTTCATTTACAGTGCCATCTAGTGGCTCCGCCCCCTTCTGGATATGAAGCTCGGGTTGCAAAAAAGCATCAATAGTCCCCACTTCTTCACCCTGAGTATCTCCATGTACGGGCCAGTCATATTAGGGGAAGCAAATCCAAACTCAACAATAGTGAGTCCAATAGTGAAAAGGGTGGGGCATGAAATTTGGGGGTGTGGTTTAATTTGCATATTAATTGGCATGCAGAGTAGGAACTGTGTTTGAATATGTATATTCACCTGTTTCTGGTTCTGTATAATAACTTTTTAATTTCTGGAATCACTGCATTCTAAAAATATTTGTTTCTCACACACACACACACACACACACACACACACACACACACACACACACACACACATCCCGCTTGTATTAAAACATCACCAGACGGCAGAAGGGCAAACTAAATCGGTCACGTCTGTGTGAGCTCACTGGACCAGGCCAGATGGACAGTGCCCGCTTCGTGCCAGCATGGACAGACGAGCAGTCGAGCGGGTGGTCAGTGTGTGTGTGTGTGTGTGTGTGTGTGTGTGTGTGTGTGTGTGTGTGTGTGTGTGTGTGTGTGTGTCTGTCTGTCTGTCTCTCGGTCAGGATGCTGTCCCTGTGTCAGTTGAAGGGCTTTCTTTTCCGAGCTGCTGGAGTCTGTCTGAAGGTTTCTCGGTCCTCGAGGTCGTCCTGAAACCCTCAATCTGTCATAAATTAAGACGACTAGATTGGAGACGTGTTATAAGACGTCAGGCTGTTACCGTGGCAGCACAAGACCAACGCAAAATACAATGTGAACAATTTAAATTGAAGAAACTGTTGCAGATGGAACGGTATATTTTTGCACACACACACAAAGACACACACACACACAAAGACACACACACACACACACCTGGTTAAATCTCTCTCTGCTTAGGCCTGGGTGTGTTTCTGTCACAGTCGAGCTGTCAGGAGACTTCATATCGAGCTGTAGTGCAGCATATGCATACACACACACACACACATATATACACACACACACACACACACACACACCACTACTACCGCATGCCCTCGAGCAGTGACAGTCTCAGTTACAGGCTTCTCACGTCACACAATGTCTTGTTTTTTTTCCCTCCGCTGCTCCTGTAGTGGCTCCTAAACAGCTTTCAGATAGCAAACCGTAGTTATTTTTAGTTCCAAAATCATTCAAATAGCTTTTCATAACAGCAAATATTGAGACCTGAGTAAGCTACGCGCGTGTGTGTGTGTGTGTGTGTGTGTTTGGTTTTGATGGCAAAGCGTTGTTTTGTCCAGTAGAGGGCAGTGTTTGTGGCGCTATTTATCAGTGGCTGTTACAGACATTAGAAAGAAAAATATCTACAAATATTTAAATATGTAAATTAAAAAATAATAATAATAATAATAAGTGGTGATAATTATTTATTGATTATATTTTTGTATTATTTTATTTTGGATTAATTTAAGTGTTTTTATCTTTCCATGAATTTCTATGTAATTGTATTAAAATATGACTTATTGGAATGTACACATTATTTTCTTAATTAAAAGTATATAATCAGAGTAATATACAGAAATACTACAGAAATAAGAAGTCAATAAATATATTTCAAATGATTGATTATTTTATCCTATTAATAAAAACAAAAAATATCAGTAAGAAAATCATTTGATATTCAGTATTACTAATTTTTATTTGAAACAAAATTTACTATAAATGATTAGAACTGTTATTAATGATAATATGAAAGAATAATACAATATTAGTTTGGAATTTATTAAATATATTTGAATTTACTTACACACTTTTTTAGTATTAATAATTAAGCACTTTTTATTCATTAAAAACATTTGAAGAGAAAAAAATACTAAAAAAAAAAAGTTTTGCAGTTACTCAGCTCGAACAACAGGACACACACACACACACACACACACACACACTCTCTCTCTTCATAATGTTTTAATATAACAGCTAATTAGAGCTGACATGAAGTTGTTTTATTGCTGCCCCCTGCACGTGTGTGTGTGTGTGTGTGTGTGTGTGTGTGTGTGTGTGTGTGTGTGTGTGTGTGTGTGTGTGTGTTCAGTGGCTCACATGACCGTGTTTATCAGAGCATATGGTGCGGGGACGGGGCGAGTTTGCAGCATCTCTTTGCGTTATCAGAGAGACGTTACAGTACAGGAAGTGAACAGCTTCACAGCCAGATTGTTAAAGCGATGGTCCATTACACGGTACACTGCGTCTCAGCAGTGTCTAATGAGCACACACACACACACACACACACACATACACACACACACACACACACACACACACACACACACACACTACAACATTGACACTTCTACAAACACTAATGCTGCTTACAAAGTACACACATTTTCATACACATGTACATATACAATAATTTACACACATATACAGACACCTGTGTGTGTGTGTGTGTGTGTGTGTGTGTGTGTGTGTGTGTGTGTGTGTGTGTATGGGATCCACCTCACCTGCTCACTGATGTGATCTATCTATCTATCTATCTATCTATCTATCTATCTATCTATCTATCTATCTATCTATCTATCTATCTATCTATCTATCTATCTATCTATCTATCTATCTATCTATCTGTCTGTCTGTCTGTCTGTTTGACTGTCTATCTCTCAGTACGTCTGTTCCTGTCTGTGTCTGTCTGTCTGTCTGTCTGTCTGTCTGTTTGACTGTCTATCTCTCAGTACGTCTGTTCCTGTCTGTGTGTCTGTCTGTCTGTCTGTCTATATTTCAGTGTATCTCTCTGCATGTCTTTTTTCACTCTCTCTGCAGCAGCTCCCTTCATTTCCAAGTTTCGTAGAATAATAAGTGCTCATTAAATGAAGTTTCGATCAGTCACCATTTTGAAGGAAATGTAGTTTCCTGTCGCCACCTAGTGGCCGAGTACTAAACATCAGCTTTTAAAACCCAGCAGCTGTTCAGTATATAGTGTTTAAATGATTATTATTATTTAATTATATGTAAATAATATGTATACCTGGTGTTCACTCAGAAACACTAATATTAATATAATAATAATTATAATAATTTAGGTAAATATGCTTTAATTACATGTGACGCACAAGATTTACTTCTTGTTTGTTCTGACCTCATCGTCACTACTTCAGAACTTCGAGTTCTGGATTGTGATTGGTCAAAAGGTCAGCTCACTGTAGACTCTGACAGTAGTGCAGGTTTATATTAACGCGCTCGTTTTGGTGTGTTATCGTTTCCATAGCAAGGCGTGTTTGCAGAAGGGTCCAAGATCAGAAGGCGTCGATGTAAAGGCGATGGAAGGAGTCTCCAGTGTCAGGGGCTTTAAAACACTCGGCGGGAAAGCTGTGATGTCTTCAGGACAGAGGAAAGGGGGTTTTTCAGTATTTTTTTCTTAATACTATTTCGAAATATAACTATAAACAGATAAAAATGATGTTAAGCGGTGAATTGTAATTAAAGAAATGTAATTGTTTCTGTGGTATAACTGGAATAAAACTGGATTATAGGAGAGTGAAGAGAATGTGCAGGTTCACTGACACACCTGAGGTTGTCTCATGAGCTCCGGCTTTTGTTCACGTACCAGACGTTTCTTCTGTGAAATATTTTTCGAGACCCCGATGCCTCGCCCTGCGGAATGTCAACATTTACCCAAAGTAGCGCTATTCTAATCCGGCCGAGTGTGGACCGGTGGAGGGATTAAGGCCCGGGTTGTTTTCCTGCAGCCTTGGAATGTTTCCTCAGCAGGGTTTTTGTTGTGCGTGCAGGTCGTCCCTTCGTCTTCTCGCTCCTGCTTTTGTGTCCTTCAGCAAGTCTAAACCTCACAGAGTCAACAGCGCAGAGCGGCTCTGAAGCGCAGCGCCGCTGGAATGTCGATCCGTGTTGCAACAGTGTTTAAAGCTCCGCTACTTACACTGCTCATTAAGCAATTTGAGTTTCACCCTGCGAGCGTGAGGTCGTGTGTGTGTGTGTGTGTGTGTGTGTTCGGCTCTTTAGCACAAAGCCATCGCTGAGTGATTGAGACATGCAGGAGTAAACAGGACTGAGCTTTCCCCCCCTCTCTCTCTCTCTCTCTCTCTCTCTCTCTCTCTCTCTCTCTCTCTCTCTTTGACAACATCCAGGTATCAGATTAGACTAATACATATTTCAAACACCTTCTGAGGGAACCTACTCAGGGTTTCCCAATCCCAAGGTTTCAAGGAGAACTCATACATGTCCAGTGACTCTTTAAAAAAACGGGTTCTTGGTTCTTGTGGGTTTCTTTACGTATTAATCGGATATTTCGTTTGAAAACTCCTACACTGGTGCTGCTTGGAACTCTGTCTCATATCTGTACACTTCCTCTATGGCTTTTTTTCCCCCCGAGAATCTCCTGGAGAACGACTGAAGGATCCTTTTATCATCTCATCATGCTTTAAATATACCATGTATTAAACCATATCACTTAAAGAACCATCTACCTTGAAACTTTAAACATCTACCTTAAACCGGGTTTCTGGATGTTGGTTCATGGTTCTTGTGGGTTTCTTTATGCATTCATCAGACATTTAAACATTCTAGGACTAATTAATTGGTTCCGCTTGGAACCCTGTTTAATACCTGCACACTCACTCAATGTCTTTTACAAAGAATCTCCAGAGCAATGACTAAAGAACCCTTTATCATCTCATCATCCCTTAAATAAACCTTGCATAATGCATGAACTGTCCTGTTTGACTGATGAGCCATTTAGGGTTCTTTGCCTTCTGAAGTGTTTCTGCTGAGAACCTGTTACTGATGGGAACATGGAATCTTGAAGAGTTCTCCTGAAGGGGTGTTGATGGGTTAATGTTATGGTTTGGTATAATTAAGAGCTCGTTGTTTCTAAAATGGGTTGGATTGGAAGTGATATGGTTTCTGAGATGGGAACTGTTTAAGGGTTCTACCAGAGATGACCCAAGTGTAACCCATGACTACTCAAAGACCCTCAAAGGACTCATAATGCAAGAGTTAAATGTGTGGTACAAAGTTAAAAAAATGTCTGATTCTTTTCTGACTAACATCTGGAACCTGTCAGGAGTTTAAAACTGAGCTGCACTGTGAGGGTTCGGTAGGTCATTAAAGGTTCTTGGACTCCAAAGGTTCTACTTGAAACCCTGTCTTATCAGAAACTATGGTTTAGGGTTCCACACAGAATCTTTATTTATTATTATACAATATTCCTTAAGAGAAACAGAAGAGGAGAGCGACGGTTTAGACTCACGCTTAGATCAAATCATTTATTGTGCTATTTTTGGAATTAAACTCACAACCATCTAACCTTCAGCAACTCAATGTTGATGTAAAGCTCCATGGAGTGAAGTGAATTCCATCACCTACATCTGTACACAATATACTGCTTGTAGTTTCTGTAAAATACAGGAAGGTTGTGAGTTTAAGTCCCACTGATAAATACTGTTAACCCTCAGCTACATCTAAAAGTCCTCTAGAGTCACATTTCACATGTCGCTGCTTATCTGACACTATTTGCTGTGTTTAAGATGTTTTACTGTTCTTAGAAAAAGAAAATATTTGAGGTTTGTTTTCTTAGTTATAGTAAATATCCTGTTTTTGTTGTAGATAGATAGATAGATAGATAGATAGATAGATAGATAGATAGATAGATAGATAGATAGATAGATAGATAGATAGATAGATAGATAGAAAAAAAGAAAGAAAGAAAGAAAGAAAGAAATAGTTTGGTGTAGTTCCGCTAGCAGCCGCCAGATGTCCCACCATCACATTAAATAAGAGGTACTGTGTAAATGCGGAGTTTTGATAAATGAATTATCGTTTGCTTCGCAAGATCAGATATTTAACATTGAAAAAAGTTTTTAGCTGAATTATGGTTAACAGAGAAGAAAAAAACAATAGTAACAATGATCAAGTGAAGAATTTATTCGGACTAGTGCTAGTGTAAAACCTAAGAAAAATGTAAAAGCTAGCCATACAGAGCTAATAATTACCATCACACAATTTACCTAGTTCGCTAAACTCAGTATTGTGATGTCATGAGGAGCTATTTTATCTGGTACATGCTCCACCCATTTTGCTCATGATGGGCCAGGTACTGCAAATGCAAAAAAAGAGTCTATGGAGGATCCAGTCGATCATAAATGATAAATTAATGTAGAGTCAACACACAGTTTCTCCTCATTAGCATCATTTATTTTTACATCTTTATACACATTAAATGAAAAAAAAAAAACTCAGTTACTGGTGTAAATATACAAGTACAACAATTACACACTTTTATCTTTAAATACATCGAACATGTTTTTTTTATATATATATATATATATCTCACTATTTCAAATAACGAAATGTGATTTTGTAAATAGTTTCGATTTGATCCGTCCCAAAAAAAATCTAATATACAAATCTGTGTAGAAAAATATAATTTAGGAGTGTCTGACTATCCGGCAAAAAGATACAGAGCGGTGGTTTGGCGTCTTTCCGGTTTCATCAGTTCATCTGTGTGAACCCTGAATCCCATCGTTTCGCCTCCGACCCAACCAAAAAAAACCAATAAATTACTTAACAAAAAAATACCTTCTCAAGATTCCCGAATCGCTAACGATGTGATTGAGGCTAACAATCAGGACACGTTTCCTCCCACGGCCAAGATTTCTCTTCGGTCTGTAATGAGTAAAAGTTGTTTATGTGTACTCATTGCCTAAATGCTAATACACACACACACACACACACACACACACACACACACACACACACACACACACACACACACACACACACACACACACACAGGTGAACAATAAAATGATTCACCAAAAAATCTGGTTATTTCACATAGCTCAAGACAACTCTGTGATGATTATTGATTCTGCCGCTTGAATGACGCTAACTGATATCCATAAATGTTCATTAGCCTTGCCAGCATGTGAAACACATTGTGTAAGGTGGATGTAAAGTCTGTGTAACAATTTGAAATTATTTTCCTTCCAAGCCCATTTATTTTAGATAATGCTGCTGAGGAGAACCTTTCAGTTCATAATGCTAATGCTAATGATAACACTAATGCTAATACTGTATTAAACCACCAGAAGTCTGAAGAAGTCATTATGGAGCAGGTAACTTGTTTTCAGGCATGACTTGGAATTGACAATTCAGATTATTTAAAAAATATTTTTTTTTTTGGCTAAAATGAGAACATTCTGTATTTGCAGTGGAAAATACAAAGTCCTGCCCCTTCAGACGTAAAAGGGCAGCTTGTTTTGCTAGTTAGCGATGCTTTAAAATGCGAAAGCGAGAGAAATTTATTCACACAAATCTGCAATGGGGTGCAACACTTTACATTTTGACTATATCCTTTTAAAAGTTAGAATGACCCGGCTTTAGAAGCAATTAGCACACCATGTTAACTGGTGTCTGTTAGCATTTGTTTGTAGCTAGCAAAACTAGCATTTTGGACTGGGAGTCTCCTGGAGGTTGTATGAGTCTCAGCTAAGGTTCGGAATCCCGAGCGTGTGGAATGAGTCCCGGTCCAGGAGCCACGCTCCGACATGTAGCAGCATCTTGGGATACCAGTGAATCCCATCATCATGTTGTAAAGTAACGTTTGAATCCGGTGTGATCTGGCGCCACCATGAGGCCGGCGTGAGTCTGCGACTCAGACGAAGAGGCGTGAAAGCCCAGTGCGCCCAGCGGTGCTCCTCTATGGCGGCGTAGCACGAGGCTAACACGCCGTCCACCACGACAGTCCCGTGTGCGGTGAGGGGGGCATATGAGCCCCTGTCCTCCACCGCGTACACACGTTCCACCCGTGCGCTCCTCAGACTGCCTCGTCCCTCCCACACGAACACCTCCTGTCCCGCCTTCACATCGCTCGCAAACTTCGCCGTCATTCCTGAACCGTCCGAGTCGTCCCAGATAAACACCAGATGAGCCGGCGTGAGCCTCAGAGTCGCCTTCGGCTGCGACGTTTCCAGCACAAGAAACGTCCGGCGTGTGATCAAGTCTCGGTCCAGGTAGGTAATGAAGTCGCTGTACACTAAGTTTCCCTGTTCGTCTGCTGCGAGAACCTCGTCACCTTCCACCAGATCCTTCACATGCTTCGTGCGTCCGTCTGAGAGGTACACGGACGCAGATCCTGGGAAGCAGCCGCCCGATTTTGCAGCGACAGAATTTTCTGGCAGGAAAAAAAAAAAAAACAGTAAAAAAACCAAGTTCAACACGCGAGTTCATTAGAGCACCACTTTATTCAACGTTAATGGCCCTTCTTAATAGTACGAGAGGAGTCTACAGTGTCAGTGTTTTCTGTATAAGTCAGAGGTAAAGCTCCAGCTGTAGGATTTCTAACATTTGCTATGAATACATTAAGACTAGAAAGGAAACACGTTTTGGTAGCTGCTATAACAGAGTGATAAAAGGAACAATAAAGTCCTTCAGACTTTCCACAACTTCCGACTATAACGAATAAAAACATGTGACAAACGACTGTGGAATCGATTCAGAATTCAAAACAAAATGGCAACCATGCTCATGTTGTTGTTTTTTAAATGTACTAACTACCATGTCTGTTGATGCCAAGATCTCGTGGTGTCGTGACCCGGGTCAGGTGTGTTTCAGCGGCACACACACTTGTGATGTAAATGTGTGTCTTGTTACACACAGTAGCTGCTGATGGAGCTGCTAATTGAAAAGCAGGAGGCGTATTGTCATTTTAATGGCGTCTGCGGTTCGCTCCGGCTCTGGCCCAGCTCGTTTATTTCACTGTTTATCTTTCAGAAGTCTTGTGTGACTGTTTGCTCAGGTGCACACACACACACACACACACACACACACACACACACACACACACACACACACACACTATAACACACACTCTTCAAATTCACACCGCCTGCAATACACAAC
This sequence comes from Silurus aristotelis, assembly GCF_946808225.1. Taxonomy (NCBI): domain Eukaryota; kingdom Metazoa; phylum Chordata; class Actinopteri; order Siluriformes; family Siluridae; genus Silurus; species Silurus aristotelis. Next base: position 18,898,132 of record NC_139595.1, on the reverse strand, counting down.
TCAGAGCAAACACGCTTCATGCCAGACATTTGTATTGTAATCGCCTGGCAGATGTGTGCTGATTGACACACACACCAGAAATCTGTGCTTTAATCCCTGATTCTTTTTCTGAATGCGTGAGCAGGAACGAAGCCGATCGCTCAAACTGGCCAGAGACAACAAGGAGCAAACACACAAAAAAGGGTATTCTTTATTTAAAAAAAAAGAAAACTCAAAGCATACACTGTTTTTCCCCTTCAGTTAAAAAAGTTTGTTTTCATTACATTAAATTTTTATTTGCCTTTTCTTTCTTTCTTTCTTTCTTTCTTTCTTTCTTTCTTTCTTTCTTTCTTTCTTTCTTTCTTTCTTTCTTTCTTTCTTTCTTTCTTTCACTTCATAATAGCTTGGAAAAAATTTTAATCTTCAAGAATGAACAAGAATGATTTTAAAAAGCTTCACTCGACCATGCAGCCTTTTGCTCTTTTTTTATTTTTTTATTATTAATTAATAAATGAATTCTTTTTATCTTGTCCTTTGCGATTTTATTTATTTATTTATTTATTTATTTATTTATTTATTTATTTATTTATTTATTTTTGCTGCTTTAAAAATTATTTACAAAAAAATTTCTTATAGAAGGTTGCTTCAAAATAAATCTCTCTTTTCTCTGGAGAGTAAACGTCCTAAATAAATAAATAAATAAATAAATGTATTTTGGCATATTTTCCTCTTCTGAATTGCAGAGATGTACTCATGTTCAGTTACATTGCATGGACAAAAGTTTGTGGACACCTGACATAAGCTTGGTTTGGCATTTTTTTAACATCCCGTTCCACATTTAGTCTTTATTTGCTATTATAATAGGCTCCATTCTTCTGGGAAGATGTTCCTTTAGATTTTGTGGGGATTTGTAGAGATTCATTCACTAACAAGGGTGTTAGTAAAGTGTAGGTGAGGTGAGGAGGCCTGGAGTGCAGACAGTGTTAACATTCATTGTTCAATAGCATTGAGGGTCAGTACTCTATAGCAGGAGATCTTCATGGAGCTGGCTTTGTGCATAAGGTCATATTAATGCTGGAACAGGTTTGGGTCTTCTAGTTTTTAGAAGGGAAATTTTATGCTAAAACTTTTGTACATACAAAGTTTCTGATATTTTGTGAGGAAAGGAGTGTTTACAGCTGCTTTAAAGTAAGTAATGGGAAGGGAAGGTGAAGAAATGAGATGCCCCCTACAGGCACTGCGAGGTAAAATACGCTCCCAATCTAAAACATGGAAGTTAATTATATGTTCTCACCTGCTTTGACAGAGCAGTGTATGTGCGCTTTGGATTCGTAATAAACCCAGTCGAATCCAGCCTCCACAGCGAGTCTCGACAGCATCCCGTACTTGCTCTTGTCTCTGTCCGAGGTCGTGATGTCCACAGCTCGGCCTTCATAGTGTAAAGACTCTTCGAAATGGTTGCCGTCTTCATCCCAGGCCTCGGTCACACGCAGCTTCACACCGGGCCACTGGTTCATCACTGAGATGGCCAATGAATTCAGTTTGTCTTTACATCGCTGTGAGAGACAGAGACACACATGGAGACTGTATGTATGTGTGTATGTGAGAACTCGGGCTGCTGTGATTACACCCTGAGCAGAAGGTTATTGATTTGCTCTCGTCTGAGCTTCTGATCGCTCGCTTCAGTTTGATGAATACTCTATGAGAAAAAAAAAAAAACAGCTCTGGCAAAGTTCCCAATAAAACGTCAGAGTGAAATGACGAAGCGTTTTGCAGATAATTAGCGGCGTGAGTTCATCGTCTGGCTCTCTGACTCTGACTCCACTGTGTTTTGTTTAAAATATGTGTGTAAGTCGTTGTGTAGTAATTCCACCCTGACCCCGTGGGGTTTATCGGGGTAAAGTGTGCTGTTGGTCGTGAGCCACATATGCAGAGTCTGATCAATAACTTTAACTCTGGAGGAAGATAAATGGAGCTGAAAAAAAAAATCCAATCATGATCTAAGCTGAATCCCAGAAACGGCAGCCAACTGGATCTTTTCCACACGGCAAGACCGTCACGGCGATCAATTAATACCTAATATGTATGGATTACAGAGCGGGAACACAAACGCCTCTCGAGTGGACGTATGGCTGTTTTTATACACTATAAAGAGCACTTGTATGAGGGCAGTGTCTCAAATGAGACGTTCTGTGATTTAATAAAGAGCACACAGAACATTAAAAACGTCCAGATTAGACTTAAACTCATTTTATCACTCATGACTCTAAACTCCAAATAGGACATTTCACATGACCGAGTGGAAATACATAATAAGTGCACTTGAAATACTCAGACGTCCCCAGTATTTCATACATTTTGAAGTATAGAATCTGTAGGCTGAAGGGAACAGGATAGGGAAAGAGTGCGTGATGTTTCAAATAGAGGCCTATTTGAGCTAAATTTGGACAGGAGCGCACTTTTCCACATTTTACTAAATAAAAGCACTTTTTTGGAAACTGTACTTCACACTTTACACTATAATGCCCCAATGAAGTGCACTTGTATAGTTTCAGGTGATATTTATAACACTTTGAAATTATAATTGTATATTCCTGGACTTAAAACTGAATTGTGTGTGGCCTGAAGTGGACATTTCTTTCTTTTCTTTTTTTCCTCATGCTGTATGAGTTCAGACTTTTCCTCCACCTCAGGGTCTCGCTCACAGAGCTGCTATTTCTGTCTGCAATATTTTCTTGTAGATGATCTGAAACCACTGTGACCCTGTCCAGACACTTACTAAGGATGAGTGAACGATTGAAAGAAAAACTGGTGTTGAACGAATATATGTGGGTTTTTTTTTGTCCTGTGATCTGATACTAATTCTCGAATCTGAACTAGACACCATTCGAACCTGTTTATGACAAGCTTTGTAAAAAAAAGTCATAATACTCATCAGTTTCACATGAGCTTGGTTTCTTTTTTAATCCAACTTATTCTCTTAAATCACTTCCTGTGTTTATTTAATCCTGTGTGTTGGAGATTAAATGCCAGCGATCAACAGAACACACACAGAGCCGTGAGACGAGCTTTACGGAAAACTCTGCGGTGTAAAAATCCAATGTGAGTCACAAGAAGTGGTATAATTGTTCTGATCAGAAAGCAAAATTGTTACACCTGATACCGAACCCGGAACTGACACACCTGAGCACTTCAACTGCTTATATTCCAAACTATCAGGAATTTCATACATCACACACACATTGTTCATATGATCGCAGTTCAGACTGATTTATTTGGAGATAATTTAGCAAATATTTCTCACACACACACACACACACACACACACACACACACACACACACACACAGTGCTAAAAGCAGAGTTAAAACATTTCAAATATTATAACTGCAATTTATTCTTAGTTTTTTTGGGGGGTGGGGTAATAAAATTACACCTAAATCAAAGATGACATTGAGTATTAGATTATTCATTGATTAATTGTTTGATTAATTGTATAATTGATTGATTTCTTGATTGAAAAGCATTAGATAATTAAAGATAATTAATTAATGTATCATTATCTATCTATCTATCTATCTATCTATCTATCTATCTATCTATCTATCTATCTATCTATCTATTCATTTATTTATTAATTCATTCATATATTAATTGTTTTATTTATTTTTGCATCCTCCAGTGTCGGCACGTGCGAGTTTGCATCTAGGACCCCCCCTCCCACTTATAAAAAATCCCTAACTTAATTAAATATAAACTAAATGTTTAAATGCCCCCTCTACCCCCCTAGCCCTCCAACCACCATCCCGTACCCCAGTACCCCCGTACCTGGGTCATGAGCCGGTCCGCGTTGGTGTTCTCCTCGTCCTTGAAGATGATGTCGGGGTTGTAGTTGGGTGTCAGCTCCTTGAAGCGCTCCGAGTTGCGCGTAATCTTACCCTCGTACTTCCCACTGGCTCCCAGCGTCTTCTCCGCCACGTTGGGGATGAACTGCTTGTAGGCGAGCGGAGTCAGCCTCTTCGGGTGTCTGCGCTTCCCGTAGCCCCGGCCCGGGCCGCAGGCGCGCGCGCAGCCGGCCAGCAGCACGCACACGGACGAGACGAGCGCCAGCTTCCGGAGCAGCAGCGTCAGGTCCATGTCTTCCTCCCTGCGCGTGTGTGAGCTTCAGATCATTCACCGGTGCCACGACACCCTCGCTACGGCCACCGCCTCCAGCTTCTACCCGCCCTCCCTCGCGTGTTCTCCCGTGTGCGTGTATGCGCGCGTCCGTGCCGGTGTCCGCTTCTCCGTATCCGCGTGTGCGCCCTCTCCCTCGGAGCAGGTGCAGGAGTTCAGTGTCTCTGTGCGTTGAAATGAGTGTATGTGTGTGTGGATGCTGAAAGAGATGATGTGAATATGTGTGTGAGTGTATGTGAGCCAGTGTGTGAGCGAGCGCACTGAGAGCTCATTGGCTGAGAACACTCCACACACTCCGACCTGTAAGTCTACTGTAAGAGTGTGAGATGCCATCATCCCAGAGGTGCAGCAGAGAGGCATATCCTTCTTCCTTTTCCCATCTTTCCAGCGTGGGTCACCTCGTCATCATCATCATCATTATCATCATCATCATCATCATCATCATCATCATCATCTCCTTCTCCTCCATGTCCATCAGAACATAGCATGTTTTATCAGTAGCTGAGTTTATGAGTTTATTTAATTTGAATCATTCTAAATATTTGTGATGTGATAAAGGTCCACGCACTTGCAGACACTATATGTTGCACATTTCAGGCTCCTGCTCCAGAGAAAGCTAAAGGATGCAAGTGAGGTTAAAACTTGAGATCTGATCATCACTGCTATCACTGTGGAGTTCTCTGTAAGGACAGGGTTTTATGTTTTTATGCAGCATTTATGGAAGGAGTCTCCAGTATCAGTGCTTTGTCCAAATAATTTTTTTTTAACAAGTTGACAAGTCTATGAGAATAAAACTCTTGGGAATGTGCATTTATGAAAAAATAGTAAAAGTCAGCGTTTTTCAGCATGATGTGTCGTGTACAACGTGCATGCGGCTTAAACCTAAAACAGCCCTCACGCTGCAAGTTCACACTCCTGAGTGGCAGTGAGCTTCACTCAACACACTTACACTCAAAGTCATTCCATCTCTGTGTCTTTCTATTTCTCCTTTTCTCTCTCTTTCTCTCCCTCTCTCTCTTTCTCTCTATCAGCAGGTATCTTACAGGAGCAGGACAGGAAGATTAAAGGATTAGTTCACCCAAAAAATTGTCTAAACATGTTAGCGAGCTAGTCAGCATCTCCAGATGCTTCACAGAACCCAGCATGCTAACTTTTCCTTACGGTCTTTTGCTGAAACATGACGCTAGATTAATTACTCTGTGATCACGTGAGCCTGATTGTGTGATGCTGCTCGATGCTCACAATTTGGTTTTTGTCAAGAAAACAAAACACACATTTTTTTGACTAAAGGACTGCTTAGAATTAAGTGCCCCCTCTCCACAGGCTCACACTGAAATTATTTACACCAGAAAGGGTGTAAGATATGTTTTTATTGAACATGAGTTAGGGTAAGAATCTGTCAATCAATCTGTTATTGATACCATTATTATTGATAAGGTGATTGGTTCTTTTGTCTGAGGGGGTGGGACTTGGTGCTATGTAGTTATTCAACTCATTGTAAAAAATAAAACTCAAGCCAGTATCAGTCCAGTCCATGTCTTAAATTAGCTGAAATACAGTAGTTATACATTTAAGTGAGTTAAATTGTGTTTTATTTTTTAATAAATATACAAATCCAAAGAATCAAACATAATCCAGTGAATGTAACATTATTTATAAAGCAAAACATACACAGGAAGAGTCTCAGCAGAAAAAGTCTCAGTACTTTGAGTGTTTATCAGATTTTTTTGGTTGCAATGTTTTTATTTGAGGATGTGATTCGATAGAGAGGTATGAGATTTTGTGTGTGTGTGTGTGTGTGTGTGTGTGTGTGTGTGTGTGTGTGTGTGTGTGTGTGTGTGTGTGTGTGTGGCTGAATCAGAGCTGAACGCTATAAAGGATGCAGAAACCGGTGTATCAGATCTAGGATCAGTTCGCTTCTCTCCAGACACCTGTTCTTATTTAGATATTAAAAGGTGCAACTGATCCCAGTGCAGTTCTGTTGAAAGGGTGCATTCAGGAGGCTGAGACACCTTCAAGAAGTTAAACGATTAAAATAAATCCAGCTCTTGGGAGGTCAGAACATCCATCTCTCTCTCCCTCTGTCTTTCTCTCTACGCTTGCTGTTTGTTCTCCTTTTCACACTCGTTAGAAATCATTTTTCCTCCCTGAGTCCCGTCACCTGAAAGGAATGAGCTCAGAATTCATGACACTGTCCATGTTTAGACTTGCAACGGTTCCACAAAATTTGGGTGTAAGTGAGCAGAGCGTCGCATCCCATCACCCTCACCATCGCACTCGCATTCACAATCACACTCGCACCTCTCTGTGAGGGAAGAAAACCAGCAGCGGGGCAAAACTATTTATTAAATTACCCCTAAACAAAGGTTTATATAAATCTTAATATATATTTATCTTAATTTATATCAGCTCCAGTCAGACATGACGCTTGACAACCCTGATGTCAAGAATTGAAGCTCGTCCATTATATAAGCAATAAACATTTGTTTAATTGTTGACTTGTTTACCTGTTTAAACATTTACACTGTGTGTGTGTGTGGGGGGGGGGGGGCTGTTAACACCCTGAAGTTGTTCATTGTCCCATAACAGTGTGTGCTTTAATCCTTTTATATCATATCAACGTGGCAACAAATACAGGAATGTCACGTCATAGTTTTTATAGCTACCTGGTGCTTACTAAGTTCTGACAAATGCTGTAAATGTTAAAGTTAAAACCTCTGACTGGTACAAAGTCCTGACACTGGAGACTAAAGACCAAATGTGTAAAAGAATATTTTTAACCTCATAACATCGTGTGTGAGCTGAACACGGTTCGGCCTTTGCTCTGGAGGGTTTGATGGACAGCTGTCAGAAGCTGTGGTCGAGTCTGTGATAAATGTGTGTGTGCTCTTTTTGTGTTCCCGTGCTTTACTCAGGAGTGTGTGAGATGCCTTGGGTTTCTGAGAAACATTCAAACCATTCAAAAAGCCGAAACTGTTGTTGAGACGCTTCCTGCTGAAGATGTGAGAGAGAGAGAACAAGAAGATGATGAAGAAGAAGAAGAAGAGGTGCAGCCCATCCTCCGATGCTCCACACACCGAGGTGTTACACTTGAATGGAGCAGTGAACCCGAACACGTCTCAGCCTCAGTGTCTCTGTGTTTTAACGAGCTCTCGGGATCCGGCCGTCATCAGGTGCCGCTGAACAGAACCTGTTTCCGCTGCTGCTTTCAGCTCAGATCAATACCTGCGGACAGCTCGCTCACTCGACCCTGTTAACCTGACAGCCAGGTGGCCTTCATCACCTGCCACAGGAAATGCTTTTCCTAACGATGCTGAAGAGCTTCCTCTTCCACACTCACAACTTTCTCCTGTTCGTCTTACACTCTTCTAACTGCTGATAATCATCTGAGACAAATCAGTTTCGTTGTTACGTCTCATCATGTGTTTGTGTGTGTGTGTGTGTGTGTGTGTGTGTGTGTGTGTGTGTGTGTGTGTGTATGTGAGAGAGTCATTATTAAAACCAGGTAATTTTATTGCCAGTGTTTTGTTCCCTGAGATTTCTATGAACCTTTTGAACCATTTGTTTACTTGTTCAGATGTTTCTGGTGTTTTGCAGACGTCCTTCTCCAGAGCCACTTACAATGATCTCATTATACACCTGAGCAGGTGAGGGTTCAGGGACATGCTAAAAGACAGGTTGGTGGTCCTGGGATTCCACCTCATAACCTTCCAATCAGAGAGACATCCAACATCTTAACCACTGAGCTTCTACTTCTATTGTTTACTTGTTTACATATTTAGCTGTTTACTTGATGATCTGTGCTCTTACTGCAATGAGACTTTATTTACACATTTTTTATAAAATGTTAATGTTTTTCACACCAAATATTAATTTTGTTTATTTCATTATCTTCGTGGAAATGTTCAAAAATTTTCAAGTTTTTGAAGGCATCAGATACACGTTGAGGACACAGACTTTCAATAAGGACTAAGAAACACATTTAGGACAAGGACACATGGTTTGGACACATTTAGGACACATACACACGTTTAGGACACTAATACGTGCTTATGAAACAGAGACACATTTGGAACAAAGATACATTTTTAGGACACAGGCTCACATTTAGGACATGGACAAATGTTTAGGACACAAGTCACCTTTAGGACACAGACATACGTTTAGGACAAAGACACACATTTAGGACGTAAACAGATACTTAAGAAATATGCACACATTTAGGACACACGTTTAGGACACAGGCCCATGTTTTTTATGACACAGGACATATGTTTAAGACATAGACACACGTTTAGGACACTAAAACACGTTTAGGACAGGGACACACGTTTAAGACACTAACACACGTTTAGGACAGGGACACACGTTTAAGACACTAACACACGTTTAGGACAGGGACACATGTTTTAGACACTAACACACATTTAGGACAGGGACACATGTTTAGGACACTAACATACATTTAGGACAGGGACACACGTTTAGAATGCAGACACACATTTAGGACACTGACACATGATTATAAAACAGACACATGTTTAGAACACAGACACATTTAAGACACTAACACATGTTTAGGACAGGGACACACGTTTAAGACACTAACACACATTTAGGACAGGGACACACGTTTAGAATGCAGACACACATTTAGGACACTGACACATGCTTATGGAACAGAAACATGTTTGGGACACAAACACGTGTTTAGGACATGGACACATGCTTGTGAAAGAGACACACGTTTATTAATCATCCAATGTTTCTTGTGTGTCCTTCCTGTTAACAGCTCAATGCTAACAAGCTCTCATTCTAACAAACTCATTAAAACCCACAACACTACAGTGTTTACCATAAGTAAATCGAAACACTGAGTGAGTGTGTGTGTGTGTGTGTGTGTGTGTATATACAGTATGTATATCAGTGTGTGTATAAATCCACATCTGGACACATCAGTAAATACTATAAGACAGAAGCTGTGGGAGTGTTTGGTCAGTAGCGTGACGGAGTAAACGAGCGGCGCCTTTCATCAGCTGGCGACGCCGAGCTGCGGCTCGGATCGAACCGTCTGTCGCCATAGTAACCGTCGGCGGCGAGGGATTGCACAAGGTGAGGTGAAGGAGTTCTTCGTGTTTTTTATTTTTTCTCTTCCTTCTCCCGGAGCTGTCGAAGGCAGACGGGATCGATAAACAAGCTGAGGTGATGAGGATCGGCGCTAAATCCCTCGCTAAGTCATTACCCATAATTCCACCAGAGCAGGATCCGAGGGAGAGGAACGAGGAGTGCGCCGGATCACGTCAATTTGCGTCTGCGATTGGGATTTATTTGAGTTACATGAAAAAAAAAACGCGAAACACACGTAACGCAAAACGTGAGGAATTGTAATTGAATTGGAAAAGATTGTGTTAACTCCGCCCACTTCACATCTGGGTGGTGGTGAAGTCACATGTCGAGCTCAGTTTCACGTTCAGGTTCTCAATTTACTGACACTCGCAGGGGAACTTTATTTTTAATGATAATACACACAACCTGAGAAAGTAAGGTTGTTCAAGGGTTCTTGGTGGGTCTTGAAGGGTTCCTGGGCTAAATAATGGTTCCAGTAAATGGTTCTTTTTTTTATTGTAAGGTTCCACGTGGAACCTCCAGCGGTTTCGAGCACTGTGAGAGTGTGTCAGTGAGTTTGCGGTGTGTGTGTTGCTGTTTCTGGTCAGTGGATTTATTTATACAGTTTGTTTGTTAGACAGAACTGGGCCAGAGATCTTCTGAGCTCTGCAGATTAAAACATTGTTTTTCGTCTAATTGTGAGAAATGAGGAAAGCAGATTAAAGGCGAAGCAGGAATGCCAGAAATCCACCCGTGTCAGGGGGAAAGCTGCTGCACTAAACCTCTGTGGTCCAACGCGTGTCCTGATTAACACCGCGGAACCGTCAAAGTTCAGTCACGGCGCTGAGTAAAAGTGTCAGAAAGTAACATCTGAACTGTCAGTAACAACACTCAATAGCTACCATGCAGAGAGAACACTGACACTGGAGACTCCTTCCTGTTCCTCATGTAAAAAAAATGTAAGTTATTAGTAGCATGGTGTCAGCTGTTGCTACGGAAACATTAATACATTCCAGGAAATGAATTGCAGAAAATCATTCATTCATTCATTTTCTCCCGCTTATCCGTAATTCGGGTCGCGGGGGCAGCAGTCTAAGCAGGCATACCCCGCCTTCGACTGCTGCCCGATCCTCACAGCACCGTCCCTTACGGTCCCTCCTGCAGGTGGTGAGCCCACAGGAAGGCGGTCCCACGTCACGGACCTTGATATTCCCCTCGTAAGGGACCCCCGGAGCATAGAGGGTTAAGGGCCTTGCTCAAGGGCCCAAGAGTGGCAGCTTGGCAATACCGGGGCTTGAACCCCAGACCTTCCGATCAGCAACCCAGCGCCTTAACCGCTGGAGCCACCACTCCCCCTGAATTGCAGAAAATGAACGGTGAAAAAAAACGGTGAAAAAACTGTGTAGTTTTGAGGGTGTTTCTAAGTGTTCTTCTAAAAGTTCTTCTAAGTGTACTTTTAGGAGTATTTTTGTGTGTTTCTAATTGTGCTTCGAACTGTGCTTTTAATTGTGCTTCTAAGTGTACTTCTAAGTGTATTTCTAAATGCACTTCTAACTACTTTTAAGTGTACTTTTAATTGTGCTTCTAAGTGTGTTTTTAATTGTGCTTCTAACTGTACTTATACATTAAGTGTGCTTCTAACTGTATTTCAAAGTGTACTTCTAATTGTGCTTCGAACTGTGCTTTTAATTGTACTTCTAAGTGTACTTCTAACTGTATTTCTGAGTGTGTTTTTAATTGTGCTTTAAAGTGTGTTTTTAATTGTGCTTTTAATTGTTTTTAATTGTGCTTTTTACTGTACTTATACAGTAAGTGTGCTTTTAACTGTATTTCAAAGTGTGCTTTTAAGTGGACTTTAAACTGTACTTCTAAGTCCACTTCTAAGTGTGCTTCTAAGTGTATTTCCAAGTCCACTTCTAAGTGTGCTTTTAACTGTATTTCTAAGTCCACATCTAAGTGTGCTTCTAAGTGTATTTTTTTTTCATTATAATTTTTATTGGGATTGAAAGTTTACTTCTGTCACTTGTTGATCTATTAGGTTTCGTTGGTCTTTGGTCTTGTACTCCGGAGTATAATTTGAATTGGGATTAGTCAAAGTGTATTTCTTACTGTGCTTCTTTACTTCTGTCAATCGGTAATCGATTAGCTTTCTGTGATCTTGTGTGCTTCTAGTTGTGCTAATATGAGTAATTTTCATTGTGCTTTTAAGTGTGCTTTAGTCAAGTGTTTGTTATGCGTTCTTTGGTCTAGTGTTCTTCTCTTATGTGTGATTGAGGTAAGGTAGAGTGTCAGCTGTTGCTATAGAAACTAAAGCATATAAGTACAAGCGCATTAAAAGAATTGCTGTTGTTAGAAATGAATCTATGCTTTCTGACCAATCACTGTCCATGATTCAGCAGCTCTGTGGTGTTAATACACCATACATGTTTATACGCAGTGCTAATCCTTCACGCTAGCTCTTTTACGTGAAGTGGTAACTCAGTAAGTAGTGTTCCTGTCATTTACACCGACATTCTGAGGGTTTTTTCCTGGTCTGTGGTTGAACTGGTCTTAATGGTGGCGAGGCAGAGAGTCTGTGCGCGCTTGTTCTCGCCGACGGTGCGTTTTATTTGGACACTTTATTCAAACAATTAGCAAAGCAGTGTGTGAAGTCTGTGTGACTAACCGTTTGCAATGTTTACACTATGTGTCCCGGCTTGTTAGGAAGAGAAGCAAGGAGAAAGGAGAAGCGTAGGAAGAAAAGGACTTCAGATTCACTAAACTCCTTAAAGAACCGTTAAAGTAACAGTTTATGATGATGATGAAGATGACGATGGCAGCTTCGATCTTCATCAGGACTTTATACTTACTGCTACACTTTCTTCATTAGAATCTATGTATAAATTTCTTTTCATGTTGTTCCTCAGGTCAGTAAAGTGAGTGGAGTGAAAGGTACTGAACAACGTCCTTAAGCTGCGAGACACTCCTGAGCCGATCCGATTTAACGGGAAATGTGTACAGGAATTAGCGCTAATGCGTGCTTACTGATCGCTAATAAGATTTATTTTGCTTTCGCAATCTTTTTTTTTTTTTTTTACTCTTTCTTTTTTCCCCCTGCAGAAACATTTCTACAGAGCAGGAAAAAAAATGCCTGAACCTGCACAACCTTTCACCCTGAGCACGTCTCTACAAGCAGCAAGAACAGGGGTCAAAGCACTGGCTGACCATAAACTTAGTAAGAGTTCAGTGTAACGTGATGTAAAATCTGATTACAAATATGGCTTTAGGATTATAAATTGTGTGCAATTAATAGCTGTTGACTCGCACAAACTATTGGCGCCCCAATACTCTGCCTAGTTACTGATAGAGACTGTAGAATCAGATCTTATAGTCCATAAACTGCACATTCTAATACAACTTTGATACAGAAAAGCCTCTTTACAGCTCCTATTTTTGCAAAATATTTGTAGTATGCAGTATGAGTTCAAATCAGAAAATAATATGATATATATACCAGATGAACATTAAATTAATTCACTTTAACAATATATAAATTATCTATACTAACCCTCTGTACTAATCATCTATACTAACCCTCTGTGCTAATCATCTATACTAACCCTCTGTACTAATCATCTATACTAACCCTCTGTACTAATCATCTATACTAACCCTCTGTGCTAATCATCTATACTAACCCTCTGTACTAATCATCTATACTAACCCTCTGTGCTAATCATCTATACTAACCCTCTGTGCTAATCATCTATACTAACCCTCTGTACTAATCATCTATACTAACCCTCTGTGCTAATCATCTATACTAACCCTCTGTACTAATCATCTATACTAACCCTCTGTACTTATAGGCATTACTAATCATCTATAATAATTATCTTTACTAAACCACTATATTAATACATTTTACTAATTATCTATACTAATCATTTATACTAACCCTCCATACGAATAATCTACAGTAATCCCCGTTTTACCGCGGTTTGAGTCTCGCGCTCCGGTTTTTATATTTTTCCTTCATTTGAACTAGGAGACTCAAACCTGTTCCAGCCTGACAATGTCTCTGTGTGCAAAGTCAGCTCCATGAAGATCTGCTTTACATAGTTTGGAGTGAAAGATCTCCTGCTGTAGAGCTATAAACCCTACTGAACACATTTGTAATGAATGTAAACTCTGACTGCACCCCAGACCTCCTCACCTTTTCTACATCATTACCTGACTTTACTAACACTCTATTATATACATATATAGATACATAGATACATAGATCATGACTCACATAGATGTTTCTCGGTACCACCATCTCTCAGGACCTGAAATGGGACAATAACATTGACTCCATTGCTAAAAAGGTCCAGCAGAGGTTGTACTTCCTTCACCAAATGAGGAAATTCAACCTGCCACAGGAGCTGATGAAACAGTTCCACTCTGCCATCATTGAGTCTGTCCTGTGTTCATCTATAACTATCTGGTTTGGTTCAGCTACCAAATCAGACATCAAGAGGCTACAGCGGGCAGTCAGGACTGCTGAAAGGGTCTAAGAGGGCTAAGAACATCACTTTGGACCCCACACACCGAGCCCACCATCTCTTCAGACTGTTGCCTTCTAGTTGGCGCTACAGAGCTTCATCCTCCTGAACAGCCAGGCACATAAACAGTTTTCCCCGCAGGCTCTGCACAGCCTGAACAATTCAAATATTCATAACTACACATTGTCCATCATAACTGACACATTTATACATAGAATCCAAATGGTCCATTTGTAAACTGCACACTTGTAAATAATGTCTGTACATTCCTTTAAACAATATTTTTACTTCTGTATATATTGCATTATTTAATTGTCTGTTTTACTATTTTGTTATATATTTTGGCTGTACTTCTCCTGCACTGAAAGCTCCTGATGCCAAATCAAGCAGTGGGCATTTCTGGCAGTAAAATATGAATCAGTGCCACTCGGTCAATAAGTTGTCAGGTGCTAATAAGTAGCGTCGTATTTTGGTGATATGTGGAGCGCTCCATCATTCGGAGTGCTCGGAGATTTATCGAAAATCCATCGGCACAACGACTGAGTGTGAGGTAATGCAGCACTTAGTAAATGAAGTAAAAAAAAAAGGCAAAGTCTTCTATTTAAATTTATTATTTAAATGAATCCTGCAAAATAAAAAAAAACTTCTTTGATCCAAACTTTATAATCGGAATTAATAGATGTGAATGCAAATGTTATTTCTTTCCTAAATGGATTTATTTGGTCTCTGTGGTCTCTCTGCGGTCGTGACGAGACGAGAGCTGGCGTAATTTACAGTCCATTAGTGTCGTGTGTCCTGTCAGACGCCACCGCAATATTGCTGCGATTACGCCGCTGATCGCAAGACATGAACACCAGCATCATCTTTTACACGACTGTAAATACATCACATCCCTCACACTCATCTCACACGCCAATCGTCTGTCTGCATGTTTGGCTGTCTCCTTTCTGTCTGTTTAGATGTCTGTCTGTCTGCCTGTCTGTCTGTCTGCTTGTCTATTTGTCTGTCTGTCTGAATGTCTGTCTGTCTCTCTGCATGTCTGTCTGCCAGTCTGCATGTATGCCTGTTGACATTTCTGTCGGACTTCTGTCTGTATGTCTCTCTGTTTCTCTGCATGTCTGTTTGTCTGTCTGCATGTCGTCTGTCTGTCTGTCTGTCTGTCTGTCTGTCTGTCTGTCTGTCTGTCTGCATGTTTTGTCTACCTGTCTGTCTGTCTGCCTGTCCTGAAGTGGGAGTTTTTTTCCCATATAATTGATGTGCATCTCTCTTCAGGTACTAAAGGAGATGTAAGGAGTGTCCTTCTGTATCAATTTCTATCACTGTGAAAAACATTTAAATATTTATATAGCTGTGGATAATTGAAGACAGTAAATGCTGTTGTAGCACGCTCTTGAACTCGGTCAGGGTCACATGGCTACAGGAACGAAATACGTCTGTCCAATATTAAAAATTAAACCAAATATTAAATGTGCACATGAAGTCATGACATAATGTCCCTATTGTCTGGAGTTTATTACAGAGTTTGTTACAGCTTACAGAGGTGCCAATATTTGTGTGAGATAGTGTAGGTCTCGTTTTTGCCCCACGGCATTCCTCATCACGCCATATCGTCATGGCGACACGTGGTCCTGCCCCGCACTTCCTAATGAATCCGGATTAAGGTGTAAATCTTTGCACTCAGGTTATTATAACTAATTTACAGGCTTTGGGATTAGTGTGGACAAGAAGCTCCCGGCATGAGTGATCCGTACGGCGCTTCTCCCAGAGAAGGCAGACGAAGGCTCGTCCCTGCAGCTGGGAAAAGGCCTGTAGCTCTACACAGGTCTACACACCGAGGATAAAAGGAAAGTGATGGAAAGAAGTCAGGGATTAGGCAAGGATCTGTGTAGATGTGTCATCTGTCATCGCCAGGTTGGCTTTTGTCTCGCTGGAGAGAGGAGAAGGGGAGAGGGGGTGGATCTGGCATGGAGGACGTGCACTTAGGACGTCTCGTCTTCAAGGCTTCAGCAGATGTAGATCAGAAAATGTTTGCTGAGAACCGTGGGCTGATTAAAGCTTTCCACCTCGGGGCATGAGATCGAAGATCTTCACTTTCACCACCTCCTGCACTCACGTTCATCATCACACTCCTCAATAATAATAACGATAATAATTATCATCATAATGATCCAAAAGGAATAAAGCATTTTATTTTATTGTCAGTGAGAATACTGGATTGTGATTGGCTGGAAGGAAGGCATGAGTTCAGAGTGTTGAACACAGGTATCATCCATTTATCCATTCAATCATCCTTCTCTCTATTTATCTAATCATGCACCCATCGATCTATTGATCCATCACCTATCTCTCCATCTATCTATATGAGACGCTTTTGGTGGAAACTGTATCATAAAAAAACAAGGTTGATCACAATCACATTTTCACGTCCGAGTCAAGCCTGTGGTCTTGGTGTTACCAAACATTGCTTAGACTTTAATACCACTTTTAAACATATACATTTAAGACACTTTTCTCTTTCTGTGTTTAATTTCCCAGCAACAAGCTCCATCCTGTCACTGAGTTGTTTAATCATTCATTCATCCATTCATCCATTTACACCTCGTCCATCTCTCCATCTATCCAGTCACCTATCCATCTTTCCATTCATTTTTATGAAATTATATAAAAATTATTATTATTATTATTTTTTATTAATATATAAAAATAATAATCACACTTTCATACTTTGCTCTTATCATCATGATCAGTGTTGGGCAGTAACGCGTTACTTTTTACAGTAACTAATACTGCAACGCGTTACTTTTAAAAATAAGTAACTCCGTTACCGTTACCGTATGGTGCGTTACCTGTTACTTTTTTTAATGAATGAATTTGGGCTGAAGTGTAGACTACAGTCTAACATGCTTACAGCAGCGTCGCATTGTAGGATTGTTGGATAAACCACTGTAAACAGGAAGAAGATGCACTGTGGGCGTGTCTCCGTTTATTCAGGTCTGTGCGGCAGTAATGGCGAGTCGAGGCGAGAGCAAGACGAGTTTCTCAAAGTGGAAATATGCTCATTATTTCACTTTAGTTGAGTATAAAGACAAAAACTTTTAAGGCAAATGTAAGCTGTGTCTTTCTGGTTCGAAGCTCGTATCTACTGCGATAAACAGCAACTCCAATCTGTTGAAGCTCCTCCAGGACCTCCATGCCTGAGGAGCTAGAAGCTAGAAGCTAACCCGGTGTTCTACATTGTTGATAGTTTTCATACTTCAGCTGTGAAAGGAACATGTTTAAGAGCTCAACACAACAGCAGAAGCCACTAGTTTTTGATTGTGAATATATTATTCAGCTTGTTTTGTTGTTTATTTCAGAAATCCTTGTGATATATTCAGTTTGTGTTGGTCTGACTTTAATAAAATAGTGTTTAAAAATTACTCTGTGTTTAAGTCAGTTTTGTGTTTGTATAAACCATAACACATAAAAGGGCATTAATGGGAACATTAAAGAAGGTTCTTTAAAAAAGTAACTAAAAAGCTACTTTTAACAGTAACACATTACTTTTTGGTGTAAATAATCAACAAAGTAACGGAGTTACTTTTGAATGAAGTAACGGGTAACTGTAACTAGTTACTATTTTTTAGTAACGAGCACAACACTGATCATGATCATGTCCAAGACGAACCTATGGTCTCAACAAGGCACCGGGAGAACTTCCTGAGATCTTCATTTCGTTCATGGTGTTTAAGCATACACATCTGAGACACTTTTCTCTTCCCATGTGAAATTTTCAACCAACAACCCGTTTTGTCACTGAGTTGTTTAATCATCCCTCCATTTACCTAATAATCCATCAATCCATCCATCAATTAACCATCCATCCCTCCATCCATCCACCCATTATCTACCTCTCTATCTATCTAATCATCTATCCATCTTTCCATCCATTTATCCTTCACATCATACATTTCCCTATCTATTTAATCATTCATCTCATCATCCACCCATCTTTCCATCTCTATCTTCTGCTGTATTATCTTCCATTACAGCTGTGTGAAGCATTTTTATCTGTAATATTTAGTTTAATGTTTTAATGTTTACTGCATTGACACTCATTTCATATCTAATGAAAAATGTCATTCCTGCTCTGAAATGCCTCAAACACACTGAAGAAAAAAGACGTTCCAGAACGTCGTAAAAGTTTTTTCATATTTTCCTGAATTCTTTATTATTCCAGACTTTAGTGGGTTTTTATCCCGGCTGTGTTGAATTGCGTGTACGGTTTCTGCACTGAGGTGCGTATTGATTTAGCGTTTATAATAAATTCATCCCTCGGAAACGAGCGTTAATAGATTTTGAAACAGACGTTAATAACGTGTAGAACATTTACGGTTGGGGTGTTTTATGAACATGGAGGAAAATCAATACGTCTGATAGAAGGGTCCTGGGCTTATGGATTAATCTGGTGTATGGACGATTTGGACGTATGATGGCTGGGCATTTTACATGAACGTGTTTTAGATTTTAGAAAGAAGACCAAGTGTGGGAGAGAGAAATGGAAAGAGAGAGAGAGAGAGAGAGAGAGAGAGAGAGAGAGAGAGAGAGAGAGAGAGAGAGAGAGAACAAGTGCGAAGACATTCTTGCGTTAACCTTTAGAGAAGCTCGGTCATTAGGATGCCAGTGTGCGGGTTGCTGTGGCGCTGTGTTAGAGCTCAGAGCTGTGTCTGAATGTGAAGACGCTCTCTAAACATTCAGCAGTGAGAGCAAACAAACCCCCCCAACTGCCCCACAGACATCCCCACAACCACCCCACACCACCACCCCTTCGTTCGCCTCCTATTCACTCCAGAGCTCCATAAGCCCCTCGCAGAAACATGCTCTTATTATAAGACGCTTTTGGTTGAAACCATATCTTAAAAAATCCAATCTGTCGCAATCACATTATCATGCTTTGATCATGATAAGACATTCCTATGATCTCAAGAAGGTTCCTGCATAACTTCCGGAGACCTTCGTTTTATTCGTGGGGTCACCAAACTTGGCTTGGACTTTAACACCACTTTTAAACATACGCATCTGTGACGCGTTTCTCTTCCTGTGTTTAATTTCTCACCGACAAGCCCCGAAGAGCATGCAAATAAAACTTAACTAGCTTTTCTCCTGTCACTGACTTGTTTAACCTCCCACGATTAAATAAAAACCCATCATCAGGCTCTGAGGTCTGTCTCAGAACCCGAAAAAACTTTCCTTTAAATTTAGCATTTTTACGAGATTTGTCGCTTTGTTTCGGGGAAAAAAAAACTGTTAGCCAATCAGTTGGTTCGCCCCGAGATGGAATTCCTTCTCCGGTGGCTCGTCTTTCATCTGTAATACCTCTGTGTTTACCCTCTGACAAGTTAATTCACATGCATGAGAGCAGAAAGTGGAGCCTTGTGGATCTTTCCCATCGTGTTTTCAAACGGCCGGCCACCGTCTCTCCTCTGCTCTCTCAAGCAGCCTTTTCACGCAGGCTTTAGGAAGCTGTTTAAGGTATTTGCTTCTCCCCTCCCTCCCACCCCGTCACCCCACCCTGCTTTTTTCTCCCCATCTATTCATCTGCAGAAGGCAAATCCTGGGAGGCAGCACTTGTTGATATGTCATAAGACGCTTTACATCATGAGTCATCCGGCCTCCAGATGCGGCGCGCGTCTTATTTGAACAGCTGCATTTCCACTCCGCACTTCGTTATCGCCGCTATTGTTGTGCTGCCATGCGCTCGTTTTCATCCCGAGAACAGAAAGAAAACGTTGGTGATCTTGTTTGATTTTTGTCGTTGTTGTTAAAAGAAAGACAGGATAAAGAGTTGGTTCCGTGACTGTGTGAGTTCTAGAGTTAAAAAGGTTCTAGGTTTCCAAAAGTTGCTCATCCACACCGAGATGTCTGAAAACGCTTACGTCCATGTTCTGTGCTATTAAATGTAATAAGAATGTAAATGGGAGCGCGAGACAGAGAGAGAGAGGGAGACAGAAGTAAAGAAAGAAAGAAAGAAAGAAAGAAAGAAAGAAAGAAAGAAAGAAAGAAAGAAAGAAAGAAAGAAAGAAAGAAAGAAAGAAAGAAAGAAAGAAAGAAAGAAAGAAATGGAACCGTCTGGAATAAAAAGCTGTTAAATATAATTTGCAAAAATATAAATGTACACATTTCAGTAATGAGGCAGGTTTGGCAAATGTCAGACAATGTACAAGGTCACAGAAGGTCACAGTGTCCCAAGTGAAGCTCGAGGTCTCTGTGTTCCCTCTGAATGAAACCTTCAGACGTGGTCTGTGTTCATCAAAAAGATTCCTGACAGGAGAAAGAGTGTTAAACGTTCAGTTAAGAACTCCATCGTGAAACATCAGTTTATTGTGTTCTGAAAGATGGAGTGATGGAATGATGGTTTTATTCAAACACACACACACACACACACACACACACACACACACACACACACACACACACACACACACATTCCTCGTGTGGTCGGTGGCTCTGAGTTCACTCGTAAGTAGCTTGTGTGTGCGCTTTGTGGCGTTGCCTTTTCACGTCTCCTGGACGAGTGCGTTCGCTCCACAGTTATTTCGCCGATGAAAGGAGCCTGAGCACAAACGGACCACATCCTTTTCCTGCTCTTTCACATCCATGCTGAAGGAGAAGAAAAAATCTACCTCAATTAGTGTTTGTGCAGCAAGTAAACAAACGTCAGACACATCAAACAGAGCATTGTGTGTGTGTGTGTGTGTGTGTGTGTGTGTGTGTGTGTGTGTGTGTGTGTGTGTGTGTCTCAGGACACTACTAATTATGATTTTTTTACAAGTGTATAAGCAACAGGTGACTGTGATGACACAAGAAAACAAACCTTCCGCATGTACGTGATGTCTCTCTGTCTCTGTCTCTTTCAAACACACACACACACACACACACACACACACACACACACACACACACACACACCTTGATGTGTTGGACGAGAAAAAACACAACGTTCTTTCCCCACGTAAATTTAAAGTAATACACTGTCATAAATGTAAATGAGGGGTTTTTCCCAGGTAGTTGGTGTTGATTGGTTCTCCAGAACATCAGCTCTGAGAGAAGTGGAGTAGGTTTATATGAACGTGTTAGTTTGTATATGTTAACGTTTCCATAGTAATGACCTGTTCACAGAGATGTGTTTATTATGTAAGTTTATGGAAGGAGTCTCCGGTTTTAGCGTTTTGTAGTGGATGAACATAAAGCAAGAGTTTTGCCTCACTGAAGGAACTCGATTGATGGAATTGTATGATTTAGTTCCTGATCTCCAGAGAAACACAAAAGAACAGAGGAACACATTAGATCTGAGGAACATATAAGAACTGTGGAGCACAAAGGAATATGACAGAATGGAGAAACATGGCAGGACCAAGGAACAGGACAGATCTGAGGAACATGCAAGATCTGAGAAACATAAGTGAATGGAGGAACATGTCAGGAACATGTCAGGACTGAGAAAAATATCAAAGCTGTGGAACACAACAGAACAGTGGTACATGACAGAACCAAAAAATATGACAGATCTGAGGAACATGTCAGAACAGAGGAACATGACAGAATGAAGGAATACAGGAGAACTGAGGAACATGTCAGATGTGAGGAACACGACAGAACTGAGGAACACCACAGAACTGTGGCACACAGCAGAACTAAGGAAAGTTCTTCTGAAGCTGGATGATCCCTGGTGTTGGAAAAGTTCCTGCAGTAATAAGTCTGTGCTGAAGATTACGTCAGCGTGTATGAGTGTGTGAGTGTGTGAGTGTGAGTGTGTGTGTGAGTGTGTGCGAGTGTGTGTGAGAGGGCGAGATGCGAGTGCAGTATGGAGATCCTGCCAAACGCTCGGCTTCTTCACAATACACTTTAATTACCGCTGTCACTAAAACGTCTGCTGTGAAGTTCGACTTCTACTTCCATATCACTAAGTGCTTCTGTAACTCAGAAAGGGTGAAAGAGAGAGAGAGAGAGAGAGAGAGAGAGAGAGAGAGAGAGAGAGAGAGAGAGAGAGAGAGAGAGAGAGAGAGGGAGACTTGTAGTAAAAGAGAGACAGGTGAGGGAGACGGAAAAAGAGGGAGAAAGGGGGATTGGAAATAAAAGAGACTTGTATAATGAGACATGGAGAGACCGAAAGAGACACCAAGAACAAGAGAGACACGTAGAGAGAGAAAGGTAGAGAGAGATAGGTAAAGAGAAACATGTAGAGTGAGAGGTAGAGAGACAGGTACAGAGAGACATGTAGAGGGTAAGGCTGGTAGAAAGAGACATGTAGAGAGAAACAGGTAGAGTGAGACATGTGGAGAATGAGACAGGCAGAGAGAGACAGCTGGAGTGAGACATGTAGAGAGTGAGACAGGTTAAGAGAGACATGTAGAGAGAGCGACAAGGAAAGTGAAACAGTTGGTGTGAGACATGGAAAGTGGACATGTGGAGAGAGACAGGTAGAGACATGTAGAGAGAGACAGGTAAAGTGAGACATGTAGAGAGTGAGACAGGTAGAGAAAGACAGGTTGAGAGTGAGACAGGTAGAGAGACATGTAGAAAGAGACAGGAAGAGTGAGACATATATAGAGAGAGACAGGTAAAGAGAGACAAGTAGGGAGTGAGACAGGTTGAGAGAGACAAGTAGAGAGAGACATGTAGAGAGTGAGACAGGTAGAGAGAGACATGGGGAGACAGAAAGGGAGAATAGAAGTGAGAGAGACACGGGGAGAGAGTATTGGGAGACTGTGAGAAAGAAAAAGAATAATGAAAGAAAACGTATCATTGGAGAACCGACTTCAAAACCCTGCTTCAGTGGAACCATTACAGAGCCTCCAGAGAACTCCAGAACTCCAGAACTCCAGAGAAGTGTATATCTATTAGGAAGGGTTCCCTGAAGAACCTAAACATTTACTGAATAAATGGATGCCATGTGCGTGTACTGGCCGAGTATGTGTGTGTTCCAAACGCTACACTAATGCTAATAATTGTTACCTTCTAGACATCTAGAACCTGTCAGGAGGTAAACATTCATCATCTCATCATCATCCTGTAAGAGTGAAGGGTTCTGTAAGGGCTCAGTATATAAAGGGTTCTGATCAAGGTTTTACAGAGAGAGCTTAAGAAACTACATGAGAGTTCTGGATCGTGGCAGCTCGGTGTTGTGCTCAGGCTCCTTCTCTTGGAGAACCTGCAGAACTTCCAGGTTCAATATGTCTGTGTGAAATCCAGCTCTTGAAGCAGGAGAACCCAAAAAAATTCAAATTTAAACATGAACATCGAGCCTCAGGAGTGAGATTGAGTGTGTGTGTGTGTGTGTGTGTGTGTGTGTGTGTGTGTGTGTGTGTGTGTGTGTGTGTGTGTGTGTATGTGTGTGTGTGTGTTCTTCTCCGTAGGTAAACTCAGTGAAGGATCTGTACGTGCAGTGACATGTGAAAGCTAAATTCTTGCAGGATCTTGTTATTTGACTAATGAGTCCATCTCTGTCCCGAAACAAGACAAAGTGCTCTAAAGAGAAGTCATGTAGCCAAGTGTGTGTGTGTGTGTGTGTGTGTGTGTGTGTGTGTGTGTGTGTGTGTGTGTGTGTGTGTGTGTGTATGTATGTATGTGTGTGTGGGGGTTATTTGACTGACAGAAAAGAGCAGCCAGTGTTTGCACTGCACCGTAATTGTGCTGCTGAATTCAGGAAAACAGACTCCTGAGAGAACCTCATACTTATCATTACAGAAACACTGAGATGGTCTATGGAGACGTTCTGATGATCAGGAGAACCCAGATCAGGAGACCTTCAGAACCCTGACGAGTGTTTATATAAATAAGGGAACATTTCAGAGATGCGCACCTGATATCATCCTTTCAATCTCCGCTCGGTCGCTCGATCCGTTAATCTCTGAAGGTTCTGTCCATCATTGTGGAGAATCAGAATCGTCCACTTTAATCTTCAGCAATTTTTTCCAGAACAAAACGGAAAATAACAGAACTGTGTTCAGAGTCCATTCTGGTTCTGAAGTGTAGATGCTGAAGTCCTGTGAAGCCCCCTGCTGGGGAACCGAGGTAAGGACTGGCAATAAAATCTAAAAATTTAAAACAGAAAATAGTTAAAATAATGAAAAAACTAAACAAAAAAATATAATAAATAACAAATAAATACAAATAAATCCATTGATAAATATATAATTAAATAAATACTTTATTATTTATTTATTTAAATGAATGATTCATGATTAATTATGTAATATACTTGTTCATATATTAATAAATGATGTGAAAAAAATAAATAAATAAATAAACACATTAATTAAGGTCCCCAATTAAATGTATTAATTACTCTATGGTTATATAAATATATATTATTATTATTATTATTATTATTATTATTATTATTATTATTATTATTATCATTATCATTATTATTATATGAATAACTATTTAAAATTTTAATTAATTAAAATACCCCAATTAAATGTATTAATTACTCTATGGTTATATAAATATATATTATTATTATTATTATTATTATTATTATTATTATTATTATTATTATTATCATTATTATTATATGAATAACTATTTAAAATTTTAATTAATTACTCTATAGTTATATTATATATGATTATATTATTAGTATATTATATCCTATATTAACAATTATTTACCATATTTCGAAATAAATTAATAAAACAAATAACCCTATTAAATATATTAATTATGTTTTAATATGTTCTTTAAAAGTTGTTATATTTATAAATAAAATTAGTATTTTAGTTTAGGTTTTTTTTTGTATTTATATTATTTGTTGATTATTATAATTAATCACTTAGATAAACTGGTTAAATTGAAGTGTTTGAATTGATTTTAAAGTAATACTTATTTTATCAAATAAATAAGAAGATAAATAAATACCTTTTATGATAAAAAAAAAGAATGTAATTAAAGAAACAGGAAAGGTAAAACCAGTCAGCAGAATTAATCCTGTCAGAATATCCTCTGGATTCTATAATGTGTTTGTTTTAACATACACTACACTACACCCCAGACCTCCTCACCTTCTCACCTACATCAGTATCTGACTTTACTAACACACTCTTGACTGAATGAATCACACAAATCTCCACAGAATCTAGTGGAACATCTGACCAGAAGAGTGGAGTTAATTGTAACAGCAAATGGAGATTAAATGTGGAATGGGATGTGCAAAAAGCATATACCAATCTTATGGTCTCATTTATAGCTCTCCAGAAGCATGATATCATCAATTATGTACTGGTTTATTTAATATTAGTACATTACAGATACTGAATTAGCGATATTCGATTTATTTTATGATGAAGAAAAGAAGGAGGAGGGGAAGGATTATGAGGATGATGATGATTCTAATAATAATACGTTTTATTTATAAATTTTCTCTTGTATTATATCATCACACTTTACATAGAATAGAAATTAATGTGCACATAAAGGAAATTAGGAAATCAAGATGTTTATGTAATAAACAAAAAAAGTGTGTAATCTTTATAAGGAAATAAAAGAGGCAGGCGAGTCTGGATTAATTGTTCTGACATTGATTGTGCCTCTTCCCGAGCTGTTATTTAATAAGTGGTGATAAAAATAGATTTGAGGCTCGAGGGGATGTGATGTGACTTTGAGCAGGTTGGACAGGAATAGAGAAGCTCTGTGGTTTATGACATGCCATTTATTCAGCAGCTTCCTGTAATGATGCTCCAAGTGAAGCACGGAGATCGCTGTGGTGTCGTTTACATCTCTCAGGAACATCTGGATTCAGAGCACATCTGTGTGGCTAAACATAGTTAATTGAATCTTGGACAGCAGTGGGATCAGGTTTGGTGCTGCGTTATCGGATGAGTTACAGGGTAATTATATTTGAGTTTCAAATCAGAATCAAGTGAGAGTTAGATTTATTTCCTAAGAAAAGTCTTTTTATATGGAGAAAAAGAGAGAAAAAGAGAGGTATGGGGAGAGAGACAGGGAAATGAACAAAGTGAAAAAGAAAGAGACAGGACAAAAGATTGGGAGAGAGAGGGAGAGAAAGAAACATTGGGAGACACAGGAGGAGTAATAGACAAAAAGAGTGAGTGAAAGACAAGGGGAGACAGACAAAGGCAGGGAGAAAAAGAAGGAGACAGGCAGACAGGCAGACAGACAGACAGATAGACAGATAGATAGATAGATAGATAGATAGATAGATAGATAGATAGATAGATAGATAGATAGATAGATAGATAGATAGATAGATAGATAGATAGATAGATAGAAGGCTGGACAGACAGACAGACAGACAGACAGACAGACAGACAGACAGACAGACAGACAGACAGACAGACAGACAGATAGATAGATAGATAGATAGATAGATAGATAGATAGATAGATAGATAGATAGATAGATAGATAGGTGTTTGATGATCATTTTTAAAGAATGTGATTGATGTCAGTAAAGACCGTACTGAGTGTGTAATATGAAGGTGTGAAGTCGGAGCATGTGCAGTCTGAAGGTGTGGACAGATGACTGAGAAAGTTTCACAATCCAACTTTATCAGGAGCCAATAAAAAGCTGAAAAAAATACGTGAGCACCAGCTTCCGCTACACTTCCTCTAACTCTCCTGTGAACCGAGTGTTCTAAACGACCTTGTCATCATCTTCAGCCTGTAATGGCTTTTCTGATTGCTGAATAGATATTTTAATAATGATATGAATAAGATTGATAAAAAATAA
The DNA here is from genome assembly GCF_946808225.1 of Silurus aristotelis. Lineage (NCBI taxonomy): Eukaryota > Metazoa > Chordata > Actinopteri > Siluriformes > Siluridae > Silurus > Silurus aristotelis. The sequence continues at coordinate 18,871,613 of NC_139595.1, read as the reverse complement.
TGATATGATTCATTATTAAGTGTGAAGATAATGTTCACATGTACACCATACACAGATCATCCACTGATATTAAATTCTGCAATAAGATTTTATTAATCAATCAATTACATTTTAATTGAAAACATTACTCAATAATTATTATTAAAGTAATGTTTATTAATAACATTAGGTTAAAAAGATATTATAAATGAGTAATAAAAACTACACTACACTCCAGAATCCCCAATGACCTGAACATTTTAGCTCATTCCAACTCTCATTATAGATACCTTCATTCCTTTAGCTGTTATAATAAGCTCCATTATTCTGGGAAGGCTCTCCACTGGATTCTGTTCTTGCGAATTATGATCATTCAACTACAATAACATTTGTGGGATCAGAGGATGTAATGAGTCTCCAGTTCTAGTTCATCGTTGATCCTAGAAGTGTTCAATGGGGTTGAGGAGGTCTGTGCAGGAGATCTTCGACTCCAAGCTTCACAGCAGTACACCATGTCTTCATGGAGCTGGGTATGTGCTCAGGATTTGTGCGTCGTCCTGCTGAGACCATGTTTAAAATGCTACAGTGTACAGAGACTGGGAGGATTTTGGCGTGGGGTGAACATGTTTTTGGTTTATACAGTGTAAATGGTGAGTATGTGGAATCAAACACAAAACCACAGAATGTTCAAACTAAACGAACATTCCTGACATTTCTTTACATGAACGATTCGACCCCGCCCCCTTTCCTAAGACCGGATGTGACGTTCATGCATGCAGGTTATCTGCAGCATTTCCGGTGAATGCGTCAAAACCGACCTGGTATTTATCGCTGGAAGTGAGCGCTGTGGAAGGATAAAACGGAGAGCTGAAGCACCTGGAACCAAGAACACCAACAGGTAATTGTTAAAGGTGCGCTGAGTTTGGATTTGAACTCCGCTGCCATTTTGTTTGCCCGCATTTCTTTCAAGGTGTCTCACATACTCGAGCTAGTGCTTCTCTCCCCCTCATCAGTTCTTTTCCTACCCATATTCCGACCATTTCCGTGTTTCAGCCCTCGAATTGGGCAGTAGATCGATTCCGATTGGTTGATTCTTTCCGTGTAAGGTGAACGAGCCAATCCCAGGAGAGAGGCGTGGCTTTCGGAATAGAGTTGGGGTAAAAAAAAATAACGCGTCAAACGCATTATAATTGCAGCTAATTTACTGATTCGGATTGTGAATCTAAGTAGACAAAATAAATCCGTCCCTGTTTAGTTTTTATTCATGTTTTCAGACCGTAATCGAGATTTGAGAAATGAATAAGTCGATTAGTCGAGCGCATCGCTAGCATGTTATGCTAATTCTTCCCCATACCGCAGTTTACATTATTTCTCACAACAACGCGCATAAAACACTAATTACACAAGTTTTGTTTTATAAAATATTATGAACCAATCCTAAATATAATTGTAGAACTATTCTGGAGTGGGACATGTCATGGTGAAGGATAGAACCTTCTGGAAAAAGCATTTGAATTAACCTAAGGCCAGGGTTTAGCGATTCTGGCTTCAAAAACATCATACCGTATTTCACGATACACGATATTTTGGGTATTAATAAATAAACGGTTAGTTTATCAAATTATTTTGAATGTTTGGTTATTTTACTTGTAAAAGCGTTGGTGTGATTTTATATAGCAGTCATGCTCTCCTCTGAATGGAAAACTAACCCCGTCCGAGCAGGGCTGTAAAGAGGTTTCGGTTTCATGCTGACTCCAAGTTTGTGACTTGAAATGAAAAGAAAAATGAGCCATGTCGAGTGAGACGTGTGAGACGTTGGAGAAATGCAGATGTGCCAGATGGCTGAGAAGTTTTTTGTGTTTAAGACAATGGACGATGGGGTTGATTCTTGAAAATCGCATGAAGAAACAGAGCTGGGTACGAATAAGACACGCCTCTGTTCTACCTAAGCTCCGCCCCCACAGCCGTACTGCCAGCGAAGCTCTTCGGACAGTCTCTAGCTGCGAGGGATGAGTTCTGACGTGCATGAAGTGTGTATTAAACCCTCAGTGTATCCTAGACTGATCTAACAGTGAGATTGTGAAGACGAGACGTTTGGAACCTTCAGATGTACTGACCTTCTAACGTCATGTTTTTGTGTGTGAGGATTTGTTTAGCGGACTGTAACTCCATCAGATGTTTGGGAAGAGAAAAAGTTGGCTATCAGTAGATCGAAATACCTGCTGATAAAACACATACACCTTAACACACACACACACACACACACATAGGATAGTTTTGGTATGTTCTTCCTCATTCCTCTGTGAGTGTGTGTGTGTATGTGTGTATGTGAGAGCTGTGTTCAATCTGTTGAGATAAAATTTTTCCCCTGTTTTATGTTCCAGGTCGTCGTCTGACCTGAGCAGCGGTACTTTCGTGTGTGTGTGTGTGTGTGAGTGAGAGAGAGAGCGCGTGTGTGTGAGTGTGTGAAGCCATGGTGGAGTATTACCAGATATTAGGAGTCCCGAAAGACGCCAGTCCTGACGACATCAAGAAAGCGTAAGTGTCTGATCTCCGTACGTGAGAGGAAGGAGTAGATGCTAACGTTTCACTTGACTGTATTATAACAGTGTAATAAACAGCAGATGATCCAGGAATTGAGCTCATGGTGCTGTGTGTGTGTGTGTGTGTGTGTGTGTGTGTGTGTGTGTGTGTGTGTGTGTGTGTGTGTGTGTGTGTTACACAGATATAGAAAACTTGCTTTAAAGTGGCACCCGGATAAAAACCCTGAAAACAAGGACGAGGCCGAGAGGAGGTTTAAGGAGATCTCCGAGGCGTATGAAGTTCTGTCAGATGGTGCGTTTTGTTTGTTTGTTTTCCCCACTGATTCACTCTGTTGTTTATTTTTACAATAAATGTACAATTAACAGCTACAGCATACAGATAGAACCCCTCTCTCTGGTGTCTGGCCCGTGTCCACCCATCCCCCAACAGTAACCCTCTCCACCAAAATAAAATAAAGAGTAAAACAGGATAGAAAAAGAAAAGAAAGAAAGAAGAAAGAAAATCAATTATTAAACAAATAAAACAAAAATCTCTCACTAAGGTTACATGATATAGCCAAAAATATTTGGACACCTGACTTTTTCTTCTGCTATATGCGGTTCCTCTCCAAACTGTAGCACAAACTTGAAGGCACACAACTAAGACCCAAACCTGTTCCAGCATGACACTCCTCCTGTGCACAAATCCAGCTCCATGATCTAGGTTGGAGTGGCAGATCTCCTTCTCTAGTGCTCCAACCCTATTGAACATTGAATGTGAACCCTGACTGCACCCCAGGACTCCTCACAACACCTACATCATTAACTTTACTAACACCCTTGTGACTGAAGGAATCTTCACAAATCTCTACAACATTAAGTGGAACATCTTCCCAGAAGGTTATTATAAGAGCACATGGAGACTTAATGTGGAACGGGATATTCAGAAGTCTTCAGGTCAGGTGTCCACAAACTTCTGACCACGTTTAGTGCCTGTACTAACCTGTTCGTCCCAATGTAGGGTCACGACCTCTGGTCCAGGAACTTGAGCGAATTTCTCAGCAATCTCCTCTCGTGTCTTTTTGTTCCTGCAGCCCAGAAGAGGCGTGTTTACGATCAGTATGGTAAAGAAGGACTGTCAGGAGGAGGAGGAGGAGGAGGTGGAGGAGGTAAACACCGCACTCATTTATGTTCCAGCGATTAGGACAGAACCTGTTCCTGATGAGTCTCACCGTGTTTTTTTACAGGACGACATTACCATAATGGCGACCCCTTCGAAGGCTTCACGTTCCGCAACCCTGAGGACGTCTTCAGGGATTTCTTCGGTGGGCGTGACCCTTTCACCGATTTCTTCGGTGAGTTTGGAGAAATTATCATCTAAAAAACATCCAGCCACAATAATCATTCACACACACACACACACACACACACACACACACACACACACCGTGGAACATGGATCGTGATTGGACAGAAGTTGTTGATTTATTTTTTGCGTTATGAAGTCTGTTAGACCTTAAACATCTTGTGATGGAGCAGTAACGGAGTGAAATCCTAAGCTGTGGTTCTTCTGCGGTTCTTCTGCAGGAGACGATCCATTCAGAGACAGTTTCTTCAGCGGAAGTCGCCGGCACCATCAGCACCATCAACACCATCAGCACCGCGGGATGAGCAGGAGCCGAACAGGAAACTCGTTGTTCTCCGGCGGATTTGGAGGATTTGGGGGGTTTGGCGGCTTCACACCTTTCGTACCGACGTTCTCCTCGTTTGATACAGGTCAGACATCGCCGGTGTTACCGTTTCAGACCGGTTTTTGTTTCATTTGCGTAATCGCTGTGCGTGTTTCAGGTTTCAGCTCTTATGGCCAAATGGGACAGATGGGAGGAGGCGGGTTCACATCCTTCTCCTCCAGCTCGTTTGGAGGAGGAGGCGGAGGAGGAGGAGGAGGCGGAGGCGGAGGAAGCGGAATGGGGAACTTTCGCTCTGTGTCCACATCCACCAAATACGTCAACGGCAGAAAAATCACCACGAAAAGGTACAACCTCTGGACATCCAGATCTCATGCTACTGCATCCAGAGGCATCATATACAATCGGTGCCTTTAAGTTTGTGTTTTGGGAATTTCGGGAATGCGTGTGTCATTGCACGGTGTTGCGTTTTTAAGCGTTTTGCTAATGAATGCTGTGTGTGTGTTCGCAGAATCGTCGAGAACGGACAGGAGCGAGTGGAGGTCGAGGAAGACGGCCAGTTAAAGTCTCTAACTATAAATGGTAAGGAACAGCTCCTGCGACTGGAGCACAAATAAGCACATCTGGATGTTAAAAGTTAGGACTCAGATCTCACATGTATGTACTTTATTTCGATTCTTAAACTCGTTAGTTTCCCATCACACCGTTATTGTGTGCTATTTTTTCATTATTATGATTAGCGGACTTAATTTTGTTTGTAAACATATTTATGAAGCAGAATGTCAGTATTTGGTACTGGGGGCTGCTGTTACTTTTAGGGACCATGGTGTGAAGTTTAGTTCTTGTCTTTATTAAACACTCGGGATGCACTTTGATGTGTTGGACTGAAATGCACATGGCTGCATGTGTACTGCTTTTTTGAGCTTAAAAAAAAAGATTTAAAAAAGAAATTGTGGGGAGAGAAAAGCATCGTGCGCTGAACAGGCATGACTGCACTCGAGCCGAGTTCAAGGGTTTTTTTTTTTTGTTTGTTTGTTTTTTTTCTTTTTTTCTTCCCTTTAGAAGCCTGTTAATAAGATCGTCTCATGTGAACGCTAATAGAGTGTTAGAGCCGCTGTATTGATACACACATTATTATTATTATTATTATTATTATTGTTATAATTAATTAATATTATTGAGTATTGTTTCATTTAAACGAGTGGGGTTTTTTTTTTTGTTTTTTGTTTTTTAAATTAGTACCTGTACACCAGCCAATGATGTTCTTAGTCTTATTGTTGTCATGGAAACGAGCTAATAGATTCCAGGTGTAAGCGATTCGAAAAAAATAAAATTTTGTGACTTTGTAACGCAAAATTTCACAAATCAATAAATGTGAGTTTCATCCCTTTTTTTTTTTGGAGGATGCAGCAGCTTTCGGGTGTGTGTGTGTATGTGTGTGTGTTTTATGTGGGGGTGCTCTCACTGCATGCCACTAACAGTTACTTGTAAGTAATTAACACTGTCTGCATACGATTATAACCTGGACATCTGACAGCACAACAGCTCGAATCTGATTATATAAAATATATTTGCATAACGAAGCGCATATTAAAGCGGTGATACGAATTCCGATTCATTTCAGCAAATCGGATTGTTTGCCTCGACTCACCTGTAAGAGTCGTCACAAACCATCACTTTACACTGATTATTGGTTTTCTTTCTCTAAAACGTTAAAAAATAATGTAATTTGGCGTTCGAGCGACATGTACAACACTGAGGACAGAAGCCGAGTCGGCAGTGACGTGACGTTATTCAGTAGAAGGGTGAAAGAATTAGCGATTTACTTCAAATCTGGAGTAGTGATTTTAATAATAAAGATCAGGAAATAGACGCACCAGGGCGGGGCGTTATATCTACTGTAATACAGATTATTAACTTAATCCAATGACACGTGCAAACAATTAACGTTTCAGGACGCGGGCATCCAGGTGCCCAGGTAGGGGTTAAAAGGTTTTTCACAGATACTGTCAATATGGTGCTCTTTTCTTTTTTTTCTTTTTTTACATTGTCACTTAAAAAGCTATTTGTATGTAGAAACATCCTGAAGTATCGTGATACAACATTTCTTTAATATCGCCCAACCCTGGTGTTTACATGGGGCGTGTCAGGGGATCGACACACACAAAAAAAACCATCTGAATCGTACAAATTACTCATGTGAATGTGCACTGAAAACCAGGAACTGCTTCCATAAAAACGCAACATGGGCAATTCTGCATCGTATATTTAATATAATCGATAGAAAGAAAAGAATAGAGAATAGAAATAACTGGCACGTAGGTAAAAACGTGGACGTGAACATTACTATATCCACATGCTGTCATTTTATAAAACTCGCACACTCTCTAACACGCGTGCAGGTGTATTACAGACTAACTCTCACGCTGCCTGACGTGTCTGCGCTCACGTGTGCTCTCTCTTCACGCATTTGTTATATTTTGCTCTTTTGCCTGAACACAGCAGCAGCAGGGAGAGGGTTTAGTCTTAAAAAAAAAAAAAAATACAAAGTAGATTTAACACAACTCTGTACAGATTACTTGCCCCCCCCCCCCCCTTCGTACATGCCCCGCCCCTCATTTCATGCCCCGCCCCTCCCCTTTCTTTAGGGCAGGCCCTTGAGTTGGGTCTAGGGGAGGAGCGTAAACAGAACAAGCCTCTTCCTGACTCCTCCTCCACCAGCTCCAACCCTGCCCACTCTCACTCCGCCCAGAGAGAGCGACACACGACCAAAGGTCAGATTTCCTTCTTTCTTTCTTTCTTTATTTGTTTGTTTTATTTTTGTTCTTTTTTTTTTCAATCTCGAGTTTTTTTTTTTTTTTCTTCCTCCTCTCCAGAGCAAAATGCAATGAAAAGGAAAAGACCAACGCTGAATAGCGAAACAAAAAAGTCCAAAGAGTCGTGAGACGTTTCGAAACGACCGGCGGCGTGAGCGTGGACCTGACGGCGTCACGTCACGGCGGCCCGAGGGATTGTTTGTTTGTTGTTGTTTTTTTTTTTGTTTTTTTTTTGTAGTAATAATAGTAGTAGTTATTAATTAACTGAAAAAAGGTTTTTGTGTTTGGTGGCGTGAAAAACGTCGTTCGTTTTGCTTCACTATAAAACGCGTTTGAGGAATCATTTCTGAAATTGCCGATGTAGCTAGAAATAGGCGTGGATTAAAGACGTGCTTGTGATCGCCTGGGTTGTTTGTTTGTTTGTTTCTTTGCAGGCATCTGTAATATTTTCTAATAAACTTTAGTCTGTTCTTTTCCCCCCAAAATCTGCTAAATGGTTTAATCCATGTGGATCCTGAAAAGTGTCTTCCAATAAGTGTGATAGTCTGATAATAGAAGTTATTGTATAGTGTTTAGCTGTGTGTGTGTGTGTGTGTGTGTGTGTGTGTGTGTGTGTGTGTGTGACATGTCATTACTTTATTAACAGCAGAACGAAGAATGAATAAAAAATAAAGACCTCGGTTCTCATGTATTTCTCAAAAAAGAGCTCTAACTGCAGTGGTGTGTGACGGGTATTCAGGGTTGGCTCGGGGTGGCGAGTTGTGATGTCACTTCCTCTTGGCTGTGACGGCACGCAATAACGGCCCCCACTTGCTGCGAGTGCTGAGTTTGTGCGTGAAGTCGCGCACGATGCGAGGACCGTCGTGTTCCTCCGCCTCCGAACTGATCTCCATCTTCTGTACGACCAGCTTCAGCAGGGTGTGCTGCTTCTCCATCAGCTCAGAAAGGTCCTTTAGTCTGAACACACACACACACACACAGAGTGAGTGCTACACAACATTGTGAAACAATATCACAAAATGCTACTTTTCTGAATGACTTAATAGTGTGTGTGTGTGTTACCCGTGTTTCTTCTCTGTGTGTGAGAGATACATGTGTTTCTGTTGTGTGTTTGTGTGTATGAATGTTACGTCTTTCTCTTGTTTATGAATGTTTCATGTGTGTTACCTGCGTGTGTTTCTGTTGTGTGTGTGTGTGTTACCTGTGTTTCTGTTTTGTGTGTGTGTGTGTGTGTTACCTGTGTTTCTGTTTTGTGTGTGTGTGTGTGTGTGTGTTACCTGTGTTTCTGTTTTGTGTGTGTGTGTGTGTTACCTGTGTTTCTGTTTTGTGTGTGTGTGTGTGTTACCTGTGTTTCTGTTTTGTGTGTGTGTGTGTGTGTTACCTGTGTTTCTGTTTTGTGTGTGTGTGTGTGTTACCTGTGTTTCTGCTTGGTGAGTTCTCTTCCCAGTTGTGTGCACTGCCGTGTGCTGGAACTCAGTCGTGCTCTGACGCGGTTTACTTCACCTCTACAGGAGAACCACTTCTACCACACACATTCACACATCAGTCTGGAACCTTCTGACTGCTTCAACAACACTATAAAAACTGTGTGTGTGTGTGTGTGTGTGTGTGTGTGTGTGTGTGTGTGTGTGTGTGTGTGTGTGTTACCCTGCCGTGGTAGCACTTGTTAGGAAATTCTTTAATAGCGATTTGGTCGACTCTCTTCATGAACCAGTACGGCAGACGCTCCTCCAGATTAGTGTGAAGTTCAATCTGTATGTTATTTACAGAAAATATTATTATATGCCCAGAAAAATGAGGCGTGGCCTCTGGCTGTCAGTCACAATAAAGCAGGTGTGCCTTCAGTGTCTGTCAGTCACAATAAAGGGGGAGTGGCCTGTGTTAGTCTTATGTATATAAAAAAAGAAAAAAAAAGTGTGGCCTCTCTGCCTGTCAGTCTATTTGACTGAAAGGTTTCCTTCATTCTGTCTTTCTTTAGATGGGCAGGTACAATGGCGTTTTTTCACCTCATTATTATAAAGAAGGTGTGGCCTCTGTAATGTCAATTTAAATTAAAGAAGTGTGGCTTCTCTACCTGCCTGTATAAATAAAGCAGGTATGGCTTTTGTAAATCAGGGAGGTGTGGCCTTTATAAAATGAAATGAAGGAGGCATTGCCTCTACGAACTGTTGATTTAAACTAAGGGGGTGTGGCCTCTACAAACTGTTCATGTAGATGAAAGGGCATGGCCTATGTAAATTTATGTGAAGAGGGCGTGGCCAACTGTGCCTTTTAGTCTAAATAAAATAAAGCGTCTCTGTACGCCAGTATAAGTGACAGCAATGGAGGTGGGACCTCATTTACCATGTGTCTGTCAAAATGAAGGAGGCGTGGCCTCTCAGGTCACATGGTATTTCCACTAAAGTCTAAAGGTAGGTCACAGCACTCACCTGCATTCCTATCTGTTTCAGACAGGCGTTGTTCTTCACCTCAGCGATGTCTCCCACAGCCAAACCAATCTACAGTAAGAACACAGCGTTCAGAAAGCGTTCACACCTCAGATAAGTGAACCATCGTGAGCAAGGTGGAGGAAGAGTAAAGCTCACTAGCAGGTTCATGAGCAGAATCGGCACCAGCAGGACGAACCAAATTAAGACGAAGTATGTCAGCACGGGGAACGGAAGGTGTTTATTCATGTAAGGTTTCAGGAAGTTGTCCTGGTAGTTGATCTCACCTGCCATCATGGCAAACGTTTGCATCAAGGAAAGAAACAGACGTCCAAAATGTCTCTGGAAGACAGAATGATGGGAGGAAACGGTAAACTCACAGGATCCTGACTGTCCATCATTTGGTCTGCAATATAAGTAATCAAGCTCACCTGCTCGATCATCAGTGCGTAGAAGGCCAGAGCGAACGCCAGGATCAGATAAACGAAGATCAGAATGATGCTCAGGAGCGTCTTGCAGATCTCCCGGAACATCACCACGTAGATCCCAAACCTCTGAAACCTGAACACACACACGGGGGAGAACACTTTAACACTCTGCGTTTTGCTGTTACATGTGTGTGTGTGTGTGTGTGTGTGTGTGTAAGTGTGCTACCTGTGTTTCCACATTACCTGTATGTGTGTTTGTTCGCTGCCTGTGTTTCCACGTTACCTGTGTGTGTGTTTGTTCGCTGCCTGTGTTTCCACGTTACCTGTGTGTGTGTGTGTGTGTGTGTGTGTGTGTGTGTGTAGTAACTCTGTGTGTGTGCTACCTGTGTTTCCACATTACCTGTATGTGTGTTTGTTCGCTGCCTGTGTTTCCACGTTACCTGTGTGTGTGTGTGTGTGTGTGTGTGTGTGTGTGTGTGTGTGTGTGTGTGTGTGTGTGTGTAGTAACTCTGTGTGTGTGCTACCTGTGTTTCCACATTACCTGTATGTGTGTTTGTTCGCTGCCTGTGTTTCCACGTTACCTGTGTGTGTGTGTGTGTGTGTGTGTGTGTGTGTGTGTGTGTGTGTGTGTGTGTGTGTGTAGTAACTCTGTGTGTGTGCTACCTGTGTTTCCACATTACCTGTATGTGTGTTTGTTCGCTGCCTGTGTTTCCACGTTACCTGTGTGTGTGTGTGTGTGTGTGTGTGTGTGTGTGTGTGTGTGTGTGTGTAGTAACTCTGTGTGTGTGCTACCTGTGTTTCCACATTACCTGTGTGTGTTTGTGTGCTGCCTGTGTTTTCACGTTGTGTGTGTGTGTGTGTGTGTGTGTGTGTGTGTGTGTGTGTGTGTGTGTGTGTGTGTGTGTGTCTGATACCTGTGTGTGTCTGATACCTGTGTGTGTATGATACCTGTGTGTGTGATGTAATTAGCCTTCCACTAATCAGAAAATGAATCTCTGGTTGTGGCTTCACCAAATCACAAAAGTTCAAATTTAATGTTGCAGTGATGCAACAAACTTAAATTTGTTGCATCACTGGCCACACCCACATGTAGTCACTTGTGCAAACTATCATGACGATATTATGAATGTGAAGGTGTACCGCTGCATATAGAGGAGCAGGTTGACCCAGGAGGCGAGAGACGCCAAAGCTCCAGCCTGCCAGTGCCACGATTTCTTTACGTTCATCAGGAGAGGAAGGACGAAGAGCAGAGAGCAGATGGTTGCAGCCCAGTCCATCACGTTCGATGGGTCCTGCAGGTACTTTAACCTCTGGTGAGAAGGAAATGAATCGGTCAGTGTTCGGATTATTGTAACGTTTACGAGATTCGATCATACATCACAAAATCTAGTGTGGAAGAAGTTCATGATGGTACCTGCTGAAACATCTGAACTACTTCTTTACCCACAGCATATAAATTCATCGCAAGGACCAGGAACATGCAGGTTGTGATGAAGTAACATTGCTGTCAAAAACAAACCAAACAGTAAATCAGTACATTTAATAGAATATAAAGTTGATGTTAATGAGCATTATTAAATAAGTGTGAATTTCATTAACGAGAGGGAATCCGTGGCTCTGTGAGGTGTTTAATGCTACCTGTGTGTTCAATACTCTGAATCCACACCTGACCTTCCAGCCAATCACAATCCGGCATTCACACTGAACTTCCAGCCAATCACAATCCAGCATTCACACTAAACTTCCATCTAATCACAATCCAGCATTCACACTGAACTTCCAGCCAATCACAATCCAGCATTCACACTGAACTTCCATCTAATCACAATCCAGCATTCGTAATAAACTTCCATCCAATCACAATCCAGCATTCACAATGAACTTCCATCCAATCACAATTCTGCATTCACAATGAACTTCCATCCAATCACAATCCAGCATTCACAATGAACTTCCATCCAATCACATTCCAGCATTCACACTGATCCTGGGATAAGCAGAATCATTGTATGGAATGTTTGAACACTTTACAGTAATGCAGGAAATCGCACGTGTAAACGATGTAGAAACGTAATTAATTAATTACTTTTTATATCATTTTTTAAATAACTGCTGTGGTTCTGTACCTTGTTGAGAGATTTGGTGACCATGTTGATGGTTGTGATGTTTCTCTCCACACTCAAATGAGGCCGCAGATTGACGATCAGGTAGGTCAGTGGGAAAACTCCCAGCGTGTACATGGTCATATTGAGCAAGTGAGCTTTCACACCATACGCATGCCTGAGTGAGAGTCAGTACACTTTCATTTACACTGAGGTGGATTATTTTCCTTTTACAGCAGGTCTCCTTCAAGTGTCTTAAAGGTAAAGAAAATAACTCAACTTGCTGAGAAAACACAAAAGTCTTAACTCCACTGTGCTGGAGACTGGAGGATTAACATCTGAGATTACAGGAGATGGGGATTAACATCTTAGATTACAGGAGATGGGGATTAAGAGCTGAGATTACAGGAGATGGGGATTAACGGGTAAAATTAAAAGAGATGGGACTAGCATGTAAGAATATAGGTGGTTTAACAGTTGAGATTACAGTAGACAGGGATTTTTAAATATGTAAAAACAGGTGAGGTGAGGTATTTAATGGGTTAGTAGATTGGGACTAGTATGTGAGATTATGGGAAATAGGGATTAACAGGTGAGGTTATATGAGACAGAGATTGATTAACATGCATAACAGGGATTAATACATGGGATTACAGATAACAGGAATGAGGTAAAATGTGAGTTTACAGGAAACAGGGATTATTTAACGTGAGTTTACAGGAAACAGGGATTGACATGAGATTAAAGGAGACAGGGATTATATAATAGATGAAGGTCTACACTGCCCCAATCACTCACCATTTCATTTCCAGATATTTCTTGCACACCGGATGAGTCAGTAAATCGACACGATTGAACTGCACCATGGCCTAAACACAGCGAGGGAGAAAAGCAAATTTTATAAAGAATTACATGTTATTATTATGTCAGTGTTTCGGATTTCTAATTTTTTATACTTTTTAATACTTTTACTGTAAAATACTGACGTTCAGAGCAGCCAGGGGTTTGTACGTGTCTCCATTCTCAGTTTGCTCTGACTTCTTAGCATACTGTATCGGCTGCTGAAGCCACTGGAAATTATACTCCAGCTGTTCATCAAACAGAGCAAAAAAAGGGGATTAACACCTGAGATTACAGGAGACAGGAATTATTTAGCAGGTAACATTACAGAAGACGGGGATTAACATGTGAGATTACAAGAAATGTATTAACGAGATGTGGATTAACATGTGAGATTACAGGAGACGGGTTTTAATGGTTGAGATTACAGGAGATGGGGATTAAAAAGTGAGATTACAGGAAACAGGGATTAATGGGTGAGATTACAGTAGATGGGATTAACATGTGGTTTACAAGAGACAGGGTTTATTTAACAGGCGAGATTACAGAAGACATGGATTAATTAACACAAGTCTTTAAAATAGATTAGGATTATCACGTGAATTCAGAGGAGACAATTCGAATTTTATTTGGAGTAAAACCCACATAGTAGTTGCAGGAGTTCACGTCTTCCTCTGACTCTTTAATGCAGGTGTCTAAGAGATGCTGGAGAAAGAAAACACACATTACCGTGAATAAAGTGTGTAATATATTATTTGTATTGAGCGTATGGATTTTTGTGGTGAAAAACATCAGCTCACCTTGACACATTCAGGGAGAAACTCGATCATGTCCAGTACAGGGCAGCGCTTGGCTGAGTTTACTTTGAACGTCGTGAAGGCCTCCTCGCACCTACGACAGTAAACACACACCTAACCTTCAACACCTTCAAAGACCTTTAACACTGTAGATTTTTATAACTCTGGTGTGTGTGTGTCGATACTCCACAAGGGGGCGCAAAGTAACAGTCACGTTCCTACAAAATGTGGATCAGGCGAATAAAAGTGTTTAAATTTGTGGTTGTGGCTAAGGTCCGAATAAAAATGTGAAAAATAGAATGGTAGAGGAAAGAAATCATGAAAAGTTTTATAAAAGTGAAAAACACGTCCTTTAATAAGACTAATAAGACATTAAAACTGATAGACACAGAGGCCACGCCTCCTTCAATTAGTAAATCATCTATTCTTCATTAGTAACCACAGAGCATGATGGGATTGATCGTACTGCACCTGTCGCTGTCGATCACGGCAATCGTGACGTCTTTCCTCCCGTTGTGGATGGCCTCATGCAGGAAGGTGGCGTCACTGCGGTTCAGCAGGATCTGAGCTCCTCTGGACAGCAGGAGGCGAACGGCAGCGACGTGTCCGGCTCGCGCAGCTAAATGCAGCGCCGTGTTCTACCGCAACATATCCCACAATACCCCAGCCGTTATCGCCACTTATGTCACGTGTAATATTCATATATCTGAATATCATCATCATCATCATCATTACTATTAATAATAATATTATCAGGTATTAATCACAGATTCCACCCAGAAGTTGATTACTCTTCTATAACAGGAAGCACATGGGATATTTTTTTATCCATTTATGGTTACATTTAATATTGAGGAACGTCCATGAGATGTTAAAGCAGCTATAAACGTTTGCTCCCTCACCTCTCATCTGAACCTGCTCTACTGTCAGAGCTGCTGTTATAGAGAATTAATCAACATCTTCAGGCCAATCAGAATCCACCCCCAGATAAAACTCTGAAACCTACTCCATCACAGTCGGTCTTGTCCAGGAGTTTGATGTTGGCTATGAGTAAGCTGTCCATTGTCTGCGTGAAGCCCTCAGCTGCTGCGTGATGTAAACAGGACCAGCCTTTATAATCGCTGCACACAGCAGAAAATAAACAGCTTCAGAATTCATTAACAGAAGGTCGTGAGTTCAGATCTCATCTCCGTCTTCACCTCCGAAGCTTGGATGGAGCTCCCCCGGTGATCTCATTAATGATGATTATGTAGACCATAATGAAGCTAAAACCGCACTATACTACTGAGAATGAGATGCTGTGTGTTCCTGTACCTGTGGAACAGAGCACCTTTTCTGAGGAGCAGCTCGACCACTTTAACGTGACCACCATGTGAAGCCAGGTGTAACGGTGTCATGCCCTTTTCATCACCCTCGTTTAGCAGACGCGTGTCTGTCATGGTCTCCAGGAGCCGGTGGCACGTGTTGATCCTCCCATACCTGCAAATTAAAGAGATGTCATGAAGAACTTCTGTTCCTCAAAATCTCATGTTAATGGGGATCTGATCTCCTACTTTGGAAAGTTACGATCTTGTTCTTGGAGCTTAGACTTTCTATGAATAAAAATCAGAGTTGTTGTTTTTGGAAATTTATGGAGATAAGTTCTCCACCATTAACCTGCTATGTATATAAATCTAGATGTTCAGACTTTAAAAACTCCCTAAATTTCACCAATACAAATTGTGCTTTTACTACCACAAATTTTTAATGGTTCTCTAGAGGTTCTTCTTTCCAATCACTTACTCGGCTGCAAAGTGTAAGGCCGATTTCTTCTGCTTGGACTTTTGGTCAAGTGAGACCTCTAGGCCGAGCATGTTCTTCACCGAGTCAGGGATTCCCAGCCTGCAGGCGTAGTGAAGAGGAGTGCAGCCCTCTGCATCTTCATCATTCAGCAGATCTCTTGCACTCTCGTTCTGCAGCAATGATAAAAATAAGTAATATCACTCTGATATAAACATACAAACATCGGCTGTTGGTTGGTTTTTATTTCGCAACAAAATCTGCAAAAGTTAGCTGAGAATATTTTGCTTCTGAGAGCTACGTGATGATCCTACACATGAACATGATGTTTCCTCAGGCTGTTCAGTGGGGAGGTGGACATGGCTGTGGAGAAAATCGAAGGCCTCCTGTGATGAGGGAGTGGCAGCGCTTTAGTTGAACACTAGGAGGCAGCAAATCTTTGTTTTTATTTTATAACCTCATTCCTCACAGTAAACATAGGTGTGTGTGTGTGTGTGTGTGTGTGTGTGTGTGTGTGTGTGTGTGTGTGTGTGTGTGTGTGTGTGTGTGTGTGTGTGAAGAGATAAAAAAAGAAACAAACCACACAATCAACAATGAACCTTAGTTTGACAATTTGTAATGAAGATAAAGTTCAGAAAGCCGAGAGCGTGAATCACCTGCAGAACTTCAGATGGAAGGTTCTTCAAACCTCGGGGCTGCAGGATGGCGAGATGCAGGAAGTTACATCCTGCTTTGTCTTTAACTGTCAGATCAGCACCTGACACCAAAACACAAACAATCCAACAATTTATATTGTATTTTATTTCTCTCTGTGAACATTCGTAGTTCTCGCTTGAGTTTACCGTGTGACAGCAGCAGGTTCACGCTTCTCCACGCGCCGCAGCTGGTTGCTAGCAGTAGTGGCGAGTGGCCTTTACAGTCAGTGAAGTCGATGTCAGCACCCTGAAACATACGGACGTCTAGCAAAGAAGCCAACTAGCTAATATTTGTAAAGTGGGAGAGTGATCTAGTCAAAGTGATTAATTGAATATTAGCTGCACATTTAGCTAATCAGGGTAATAGATTAAATGTTAGCAACACGGTTAGCTAGTCAGGATGATAGTTTGAATATTAGCTGCATCGTTAGCTAATTAGTGTGATAGATTGAATCGTAGCTACACAGATAGCTAATCAGGGTTATAGATTGAATATGAACTACACTGTTAGCAAGTCAGGGTTGTAAATAGATCAAATATTAGCTGCACAGTTAGCTAGTCAGGGTGATAAATTGAATATTAGCGGCACAGTTAGCTAGTCAGGGTGATAAATTGAATATTAGCGGCACAGTTAGCTAGTCAGGGTGATAAATTGAATATTAGCGGCACAGTTAGCTAGTCAGGGTGATAAATTGAATATTAGCGGCACAGTTAGCTAGTCAGGGTGATAAATTTAATATTAGCGGCACAGTTAGCTAGTCAGGGTGATAAATTGAATATTAGCGGCACAGTTAGCTAGTCAGAGTGATAGATAGATCTAATATTAGCTGAATAGTTAGGGTGTTAGGTAGTCAAAATGCTAATTAGATGAAGTGACAGCTAGCTATTCTGTTAACTAGCTGTATTGTTAGCTCAGCGCATGATACGTTGTGTACAGAAGTGGTCTCACCTGTGAGATTAGATACTCCACCAGGTCGTAGTGGTCAAAGATGGCCGCCCTGTAATAGAAAGAGAGGAAATGACGGTGGAACGGGTGTCGTGAGAATGATTATTTTCTATAAAATCACATAAAAGTTTTATTTCTTTTTCCAGCACAATAAATTACCTACGACTGCCAATTAGTACTTCTTCTCCGTTTATAGTTGCGCATAGTTATAAGGCATCCTGTTCTCACTTTACACTTTACACTCGTTCTCTTTCCAGCCTCTCTTTCTTTCCTTTTCTCGCTCTTATTAAAAAATCTAATTAATAAACCTGCACCACTCTTGGGAGCTCAGCAGCACTGTGGGGTGTGATTACTTATGAAGCGGTGTTTGGAATGCTCCGTCGGTGATGTTGATGATGTCACACACTCTCTCGTATGCCTGGAGCATCACCTTGACGGCTTCGATGGCTCCCTGAGTGCAGGCGAAGTGCAGAGCTGTGGATTTATCACACTGCAGAACACAAAGAAAAAAAAACATTCAAATCATAAGAAAATTACAGATTTATGGTTATGTCCTCCAGAAATCTTTTGACAGTAGGGAGGTTCTTGGAAAGGTTCCTTCTTTGGAAGCTAAGGTTAGGGTTAGAGTTACGGTTAGGGTTAGGGTTATAGTTTAGGGTTAGGATTAGGGGTTAGGGTTTAGGGTTACAGTTAGGGGTTAGGGTTAGAAATAGAAATAGGGTTAGGGGTTTAGGGTTAGTGGTTAGGGTTGATAGGGGTTAGCGATTAGGGTTTAGGGGTTATGATTAAGGGTTAGCGTTTAGGGTTAGGGTTTAGGGTTAGGGTTAGGGTAACCCTAGGGTTTAGGATTAGCGTTTAGAATTAGGGTTTAGGGTTAGGGTTAGGTGTCTGAAGAATCTATAACAGTTTTCTAACTCAAAATGCCAGCCTCCCTCATGCTCCAGTTTCCACCTTGACATCACAACTACCAAACTCTCCAAACACGTTTCGCCATGGCAACATCACAGTTTCATAACCAACTTCTGTTTTTCTCAAAGTTTTAAAGAAATCAAAAAGTATAAACTTCACTTGGGAAAACTTACAATTGCAGCTTCACCTCTGACAAAGAACTGACACTGGAGACTCCTTTCATTAATATTGCAGAAACATCTCCTTATAATATTAAACTTTTTTCTTTTTTTTACTTACTTTTACTACTTTTTTTTTAAAGTTTGTTTTAATTAATCATCAATCACCACCTTCTGACCAATCTCAATCCAGAGCTCAGAATCAGCAGGGCTGTGGGGTGTACATACTTATGGCCTACATTGAATTGCATTAATAGTTTTTTGTTAGAAGTGAAATTCTCTACCTGCTGCTGGTCGATTTTGGCTCCGTGAGCGATGCAGAGCTTGATGACCTCGAG
Source organism: Silurus aristotelis (assembly GCF_946808225.1). NCBI lineage: Eukaryota > Metazoa > Chordata > Actinopteri > Siluriformes > Siluridae > Silurus > Silurus aristotelis. The sequence continues at coordinate 18,853,190 of NC_139595.1, read as the reverse complement.
GTTTCCTCCACGTACAGCCAGGTGAAGAGGCGTGCTGATGGATTTGTCCAGGTAGTTAATGTGTCTCTCGATAGGAACGCCCGTCTCCTCTCCTGTTCACAGAAAATGATTTGAATGTTTCATAGATCGCATCACATTTCACCGTTTAAACTCAGGAGCCAAGCAGATCCCTCTCAGCCTGATATCTGACCTTTTTGGAGAACCACTTCCATGGATTTCTTGGCTCCGGCGAAGGCTGCGGCGTGGATGGGGAAGTGACCCAGCTTGTTCTGGCAGAAGAGTCTGGCTCCGTTCCTGTGCTGGATCCAACATCTCATATTTCAAATACTGATTTATTTTTCTTATTAAATCAAAATAAAATATCATAGTTTTTATCCATTTGTTGTTACATTTAATAAAAGAAATATACTCCTGTTCTCGCTTATGTAATTGCAGCTTACAGCTTTAAAACTCTATGCTCTTTTAAACAATGATCCAAAAACTTAATCACTTCCTCAGAATGTGGTCAAAAGTGTTGCCACCTTTTCCAGCCTTCCCCAAAATAATGGAGGACACACAATTGTATGGGACGTCTTTGGATGCTGTGGAATTACATTTTCCCTTCACTTAAACTAGGAGACCAAAACGTATTCCAGCATGACAATACCCAAAGCCAGCTCCATGAAGATATGTTTTACATGGGTTGGAAGATGTAGATGATCTCCTGCTATAGAGCTCCAAACATTATCGAACACCTTTTGGAAGAATTTAAACAACACCCCAGGCCTCCTCACCTTCTCACCTACATCAGTATCTGACTTTACTCACACCCTTGTGGCTGAATGAATCTCCACAAATCTCCACAAAATCTGGTGAAACATCAGAGAGTGGAGAGTGGAGCTTATTATAAGAGCAAATTGGGAATAATGTGGAATCGGATGTTCAAAAAGCAAAATCCCATCTTATGGTCAGGTGTCCACAAACTTTTGTCCATATACTGTGTTTTGAATGAGCTATAAATACTATTTATAATTACATAGGAGCATTAAAGGTCTTCTAACCAATCAGAATGCAGAGTTTCAGCCTCGTTGTGGTATTAATGAGAGACAATGAAATGGTGTTGTGAAAAGAAGTGGTGAAAAATGTAATAAATGTGCTGGAGATGGAAAACAATTAACAGTGATCAAGAAAGGAAGTGAAGAGCTTTTATTGACATGGATAATGGAACTTTTGCAGAACTATTAAATGGCTTGAAGTGTTTAATAGACATGTGTGTAGACACAAATCGTTATCAGAGATTGTATCATCCTTGATGAATTTTTTTCTGCATTTATTACTGTCTCAATTTACGCACCATACTGACCATTTTCCTTATATGGTCAATGCTTCCTGTCCTCTGATTTCTCTGAGGTGAAATCGTCTCAGAGATCTCACACTGAAGTACCTGAAAGGTTTTGTAAGAATCCAGACGTTTTAGTTACCAGTGTAAGAAGTGCCTCGTGGTTGTCCACTGAAGCAGCCAGGATTAAAGGTGTGTTTCCCAGGTCGCCCTCCAGGTTCACATTCGTTTGACTGTGTGTCAGGAGTTGCTATAAAACAAAAAACAAGTTCAAGATCACTACAAAGTGCAGATTCACAGGATTTGTTCACTTTGCAAACAATTTGTTCTTGTTTGTTTTTGGATAGCAGAGACCACATATCTGATTTTATTCCACATCTGGAATTCCACAGCTGTGGAATTCTGGATTGTGATTAGTCAGAAGGTGTTGGATTTTTGTCTAGAACAGCAGCTAGCAGTAGTTTAAGTTCATATTTAACTCGCACTCAAAATTCGTACAGCAAGTGAAGTTATCTGTGAAAAAACATTTATTATTTAAAGTTCATGGAAGGAGTCTCCAGTTTCAATTAATGAAAATGTTGATGCGAATTAAAGGTTGTAAGTTTAATAACGCAAACTTGGACTTGCTCTCTGGATGGGTAGGATCTTCTGTGTCTTTCTGTAATTGATCATAGCACCAATAACTGTGAGCGCCTGCAAGCTGATGTATGCAGAAGAGGGCAGATAGTGCTTTCCTTTGAGTTGTATGATTTTACTTCATCCTTCGTTACTGCGCATGAGCAGTTTGAAAAGACACGGAAACACAATTTGTACTGCGCATGTGCGCAAATGCGTCTACTTCACCAAAAAAGTGTATTTATATCAAGAGAATCACTAGTAAAAAAACTATTTCCGGTCCAGATCATGTTGTGTTAAACAGTACAGTATTATAAATAGCTGAAACTGCATAAATTGGTTCGACATCCTTTCAGACAGGAAGTAGACGCATTTGTGCATATGTATGGATCAAGTATCCACATACGTCAAGTTGAAGTTGTAAGCTTTATGTGTCTCAGACCTGGGTGGTACCTAATGTGTGATAGGTTGGGCTGGTTGGTGTGTGGGAATTAGTCAAGGTTTAACTGAGGAGGAATCGATCCAAAAACAGGAGAGCAGGAAGTGGCTTGTTTCATGGCTGTTCAATAACATTCAATGTAATTGCAAACTAATAAAAATAAGGATGCGTGTGAGATCCTCAGTACCTCCAGAATGTGGTTGTGTCTGAGGCTGGCAGCGAGGTGCAGAGGTGAGAGAGATGCTCTGTTCAGGATGTTGGGATTCGCCCCGAGACTCAGGAGTGTTGAACAGCTTCCATGTTGATCCTGCTGAACAGCCCAGTGCAAAGGAGTGTTCCCTTCATCATCTACAACATCAAGCTCTATACACACACACACACACACACACACACACACACACACACACACACACACACACAAACACACACACACAGAATACAGTTGTTACTAATGTAAGATTACATCCGCAACAACAGTTTTCAAAAGCCAGATACTAATTTCAGGTTGAATTTCCAAAAAATCACCAATTTGCAATTTAATTTCCAATTTCCATAGAATCGATTTGATTGGACTGGTATACAGCTCTTCTGTCCAATCACACCCAGTCTGATTTCACTCAGGCCCAAAACACTCCGAAATCAATCAGCTGTGGATGTTTTTTGCTGATGATGTTAGAACTTCCATTTTTAAAACGCCGGCAAGAGGATCCACGAGAAGGAGCGAGTTCATATGTTTAGAAGCTCTAAATTAGATTACCATAACACACTTCCACACGGATTCTCTGCCGTCTCCATCAACCGGCTCCGGATCAGGAAGCAAAAGGTTTCAGCATTTTATGGTCTGCATTCATAATCTACATTTATAATATATATTGATTAAAATTTAAATGTATATATATATATATATATATGTGTGTGTGTGTGTGTGTGTGTGTGTGTGTGTGTGTGTGTGTGTGTGTGTGTGTGTGTGGTATATGGTATACTTTTGGTAATGTAAACCTCCATATATGGCTTTAAATTTGAATATTCATCCAGCTAGCGCTCAGAATTCCAAAATTTCTCTAATTTATTGTTAATATTATCATACTGTTCACTCGTTTTTCTGGTTTTTTTGGTACATTGTGTCTATAACACCTTTTTTTTGTAAACTGTAGAAAGATTGTTAAAAGATTGATGATTTTTTTTTTCATATCTATTGCATTATCTAATACTAATAGAGTTTTGAAGTAGGCTCTAAGCCCCGCCCACATCACTGTTACATCATAACATGTTCCCTGAAGTACAAAATATCCATTTACACATACGCTCCTCATTTTTGTCAAAAAAAGAAGTAAAAACATAAATAAATAAAATGAAATAAAAATGTTGGTCATGATCCTGTTCATCATCTCACTACAGAGTGAATTAATAAAATGTTTTAAATTGTTAGGTTTATGATCACTGGTTCAGACCTGAGCTTTTTTTTACTTTGATTTCGAAAACATGGATAAGTCGATCACTGCAGATCAGATTGCAATGCATTCTGGGTAATTTCTGCTTCTGAGTTTAGTGAAGGACTTTAGCTATACATTCAGCAGAACTGATGTTTTTCATCTCCTGAGAAAAAAACAAACAAACTCCTGTCTGACCCTGAGGGCCGGCGATATGGACGATGAGGTTGATGACTCGGGTGTGGCCTTTGGAGGAGGCATAATGCATCGGCGTCGCACCGCCATCGTCCCGCGTGCCCAGGTTACTCGAGTGCCCCTCCAGAGCTGGGGCATTGCCCTCTAAAGCCAACTGCGTAACAAACAAACAAACCAACAAACAAACAAAAACACACAAATTAGAAATAAGTTTTGTTTCTACAGTGAATTTGTGAACAGAATAAAATGTGAAACCTCAAAGACGCTCATTGATGTGCAGCTCTTTTTGTCCATGTCCATCAGACTCTGGTACTCGTGCGTAAACTTCAACTGAGACCTGGACAGACGCATGGCATCTCACCACAAACAGACAACGACTAGACGAGAAACTAGCAAAGAAAGTTCAGATGGAAAAAATTTAAAATTAAACCTCACTGATGCAGCTTAAATAATGAATTATTAAAAATGCATTAGATAAAGCAGATAAAATCTGTTGCATTTATTAAAACACATCCGGATCTGTTCCTGATGATAAAGAAAAAAAATATATATATAATAATTTTTAAACATTGCAAAGTTTTAATCTTTGCTTGACTTTTATTATTATTTTAATATATCTTTGTAAAAAATATTTAATCAGCATAAATGTATTTTTCACATTTTATGTTATTATTCTGTTATTATTAATGTACTTTTAACACGTTTACCTTTTTCCTCACAATTTTTTTTGTCTGTTTTTTAAAGCATATTTAGTTGCTTACAAAATTTATGGAAGTTTCTGTATAACATTATTATTATTATTATTATTATTATTATTATTATTATTATTATTATTATTATTATTATTATTATTATTGTCAGGTTATTATAGGCCCTAGCAACATATATATATCTGATACAATTTGGTCAACAATTTTCTAAATATTTACATGCCAAAATCATAAATAAATATGTAAATTATAAAAATGTATAAAGAAAATCCAGTGTCACAAACCAATACACTCTTAGTGCTGATCCGGGTTACCATAAAAGTGTATAAAAATAATATTAATATCTATACAATTTCAATGTAAAATATCATTATTATTATTATTATTATTATTATTATTATTATTATTATTATTATTATTATTATTATTATTATTATTGCTACTATTGGTGTTGCTGTATTGACTTTAGTTTGAAACACAGAACATGATGTAAAGTTTTATACACACAGAACACCTGACCTTTATTATTATTTATTTTTTTGCATAAACATTATTTTGGTATTTAGTTTTTTTAATAATAATAAAATACATTTTAGCTGGAAAAAAAGGGACGAGTTCAGAATAAAAGGGGAGAATGATGAATGTGTGGGTTTCGGAAATACAGTTTATGGTAAAAAAAAAAACTGTGTATAAATATTTTATCTCAGGATCATTGGTTTATAATAATAATAATAATAATAATAATAATAATAATAATCACAATCATCATCATCATGTTCATAGAGCTGATCACTTTAAATCTGCTGCAGGAGATTAGAAAAACTTTGAAACTGTATTAAACTGTGATATTTTACAATCCTGAGTGATTTAATTCTGTTAAAAAGTCAGAAAAATGTTAATCATCAACTAATAACATTGAGGTGATTATAAAATAAAAAAGTTCTTACCTGCTGAGAGGCGGTACGTGTGAGTGTGTGTGTGTGTGTGTGTGTGTGTGTGTGTGTGTGTGTGTGTGTGTGTGTGTGTGTGTGTGGATAAGTGTATGTGTGTCCTGTCCACTGTCCAGCTCACGAGCATCTCACTATGAGTGGAGAGAGCTTATATAGAGATACACACCCTAAAGATCAGATTACTATTGCGTGTGTGTGTGTGTGTGTGTGTGTGTGTGTGTGTGTGTGTGTGTGTGTGTGTGTGTGTGTGGACTCCTCTCCAGCTCTAATGGGACTTTGAGGTCATGCAACAGAAAGAGGGACAAACGTGAGCGTCCGATCTCGACGAGGCGGAGAGGCAGAACGCTGCTCACGCTGCAGCAGACGCCATGTTATGAGGTTTTATGGATGAAGTAATGCAATTGTGAATGCTCCTCATTTGCTTTAATTATATTTGATTTGTTTTATGCTCATTTTTCTTGCAGCTAACCCAATCACCCGGGCATTACTTCTGAGACGTGTGAAGATCCGTCATGCGTCTACGCTTTCATCCGAACAGCACTCTGTCATCGCTGTAATTCGTTAGAGATGAGCAGAGTGATTGTTTCCTGTTCAGAGATAGACCAAAAAAAAAAAAAACACTTCTCCTGATACGTCACCATATCTTATACACAACACGTGAGGTCATCAAACTTCCACACCATCCAAGATGAGTAAATTCAGTATTTTTAGTAGTAAACCACTGGTGTTCCTCAGGGCTCTAATTCAGGCCCTATTCTGTTTCTTTTTAATAAAAAGCCAATCATCACAGGTGCTTCACTAAGTTAGCTCCTTGTGGAGCACACGCCCAATCAGCACAGTTTACGAACCATGTGGCTGTGAGCAGAAAGTAAAACAGCTGTGAAACAATTGCTGATCTATTAGCACCGAGCAAAACACTGCAACCTGCTGCTGTAGTAAAAGGATATACAGGATGTGGTGCAGCTCTGCGGCTGTAAATGGACCACTTGTTTGTGAATCGTCCCGTCCTAATGACGAGTAGCATAATAACGTTGGCCCCTTTTTTTTTGCTCTTTTTTTCATTCGTTTTTTTGGTTCTGAGTTTAATTACTCAGGGAAAGTGGCACAAATGAAAAAATCGAATTAAACCATAATGCATACCGTCTGCATGAGAACAGCTCGGGAAATATTACAGCGATTGTTAGAGTTGTTGGTTCTGAACACAACTATATTTATTTATTTATTTATTTATTTATAAACACAAATGCACTATTTTATAAAAGATTGTCGACACCCTTCCAAAAGAATTCTTTGTGATTTTTGAACATCCTGTTTTACATTTAGTCTCCATTTGCTGTTCTAATAAACTCTATTCTTTTGGGAAGATGTTCCACTAGAAGTTGAAGGTGTGCTTGTAAAGATTTGTAACTCATTCAGGTACTGATGTAGGTGAGATGTGGTGAGGAGGCCTAATGTGCCGTTCACTTTCAGATCTTCCACTCCAACCCATGTAAAGCAGATCTTAATGGAACTGGCTTTGTGCACAGGGACATAGTCGTGCTGGAACAGGTTTGGGTCTCCAAGTTCAAAATTTCCTGCTACCGGAAAAGTCAGTTGTCCCAATACTTTTGGCCATATATTATGTATATACAGTATATAAGTGCGATCTTATTAAAGAGGACAGTGATGTGTGTGTGTGTGTGTGTGTGTGTGTGTGTGTGTGTGTGTGTGTGAGGTTGATATTGTGGTTCACCTCTGTGTAATAACGTGATCTAAAGGAGCAGCTCAGTGAAAACATCAGTGAGATTTATTACTCGCTGATCTGCAGAACGGACGTGGCGGTTATTAAAACCACTCTCAGAGGTCAACAAACTCCTGCTGGTACACGGCCGTGATGAACACGTGAAGCGAAGTCAAGCGTTCATGGTTTAATATTTCAACCACAAACAGTGTAAATAAAGCACAGATCTCAGTCCAGCGATAATGTCGATCTACACGCTGTGGCCGAAAGTATTGGAACACACGACTTTTCCGTGTGCCATGCGTGGTTCAGAACCGGAGATACACAATTGTTTCGGACGTCTTTGGATGGTGAGGCATGAAATTATCCCATCACTTGAACCCATACCCAAACCTGCTCCAGCATGAAGATGCCCCTGTGCACAAAGCTAGCTCCATGAAGATCTGCTTTACATGGGTTAGAGTGGTAGATCTACTGCTATAGAGCTCCGAAGCCCAACCCTATTGAACTGGCACGCTGATTGCACCCTCACCTCATCTCACCTCACCTCACCTCACCTCACCTCACCTCACCTGCATCAGCACCTGATTTCACTGACTCACTTGTGACTGAATGAACCTTCACAAAATTTAGTGGAACATCTTCCCAGAAGAATGGAGCTTATTATAACAGCAAATGAAGACTAAATGTGGAACGGCACATGGGAATCTTAGGGTCGGGTGTCCACAAACTTTTGGTCTGCTCCTGTGAGACTTTAATCTATCTACATCAATATGAATATAGCATGTGAAAGCACACAGTAATAGTTATACAGCATCATTAATTTAAAAAGATGTAAAAATGAATATTTTTAATACAAGAAATAATTAAATCTAATGTAAAAATGATATAATATTAGAATGTGTGTAAGTTTTGTATTTTCTGCATGTCTACTGTACACTGTGTTATTCTACAATTCGGATATGGACACGCGATACTTCAGAAAAGATTCCAGATTTGAGTTTATGTCAAGCTTCAGTGTATGTGTGCGCACGCGTACGTGTGTGTGTGTGTGTGTGTGTGTGTGTGTGTGTGTGTGTGTGTGTGCCTTTTAGGAACAGGAAATCAGCACTCTTGTTTGTGAACACTGCACCATCTGTCGCCCGATTCTGTTCCAGTGACATTAATGAGCCTCAATCTCTGGAGCACTAAACACACACACACACACACACACACACACACACACACACACACACACACACACACACACATAGAAAACATATCAAATGTGTAAACTGAGGAAATGTACCATTGTAGGGAAAAAAGAAAAGGTCATTTCGAACTTGATGGCTGCAACACGTCTCAAAAAAAGTCGGGACGGAGCAACAAAACTGGGGGAAAGTTTGGAAGTGTCTGTAGAAAACTCTGTGCACAAGAGAGAAAATCAGTATTGAGCTTTGGGGTCTTACTGCATTTAAAACAGTCCGGATTCTGTAATGGAAATCGCTGCATGCGCTCATCAACACCACAGTTTTCTGTGACATCCACAAATGTTGGTTGAATCTCCATCATGCACAGAAGAAGGAATGCGTGAACATGATCCAGAAACGCTGCCATCCTCTCTGAGCCAAAGTTCATCTAAAATGCACTGAGGCAAAGTTGAAAACTGTTCTGTGGTCAGACAAATGGAAATTTGTATTTCTTTTTGGAAACCATGGATACCATGTCCTCCAAAATAAAGAGGAGAGGAACCATCTGGCTTGTTTTTAGCGCTCACTTTAAAAAGCTACATCTCTGCTGTTATTATGGTGCATTAGTGCCTGTGGAATGAGCAGCTCACGCATTTGGAAAAGCTCCATCAATGCTGGATGCTATATACAGGTTTTAGAGCAACAAACACTTTCATTCAGAAAACATCTTTTTCAGGAAAGGCCTTGTACTGTATATTTGAGCAGGACAATGCTAACTGCTAACTACATCTATTACAGTAGCATGAATTCATAGTAGAAGAGTCCAAGTGCTGAACCGACCCGCATGCAGTCTAGACCTTTCACCATTTCAAAACATTTGTCGCATCAGGAAACAAAAAATACAACTAAGGACACCCAGAACTGTCGAGCAGTTAGAACATTCTTCTTCCAAAACTCCAGTCTGGTCTCCTCAGTTCCCAGTGTATGAAGACAAAAGACGTGATGCTACACAGGTGGAAACACGGCCCTGTCCTAACTTTTTTGAGACGTGTTGCAGCCATCAAATTTAAAATGACTTTGTGTTTTCCTTAAAATAGTATGAATTCTCAGTTTAAAGATTTGATATGTTTTTTTTTGTTTTTATTTTGAATAGAATATGGATTTATGAGTGGTGATGTTTCTGCCCTGTTTATTATCACATCTAATGTGTAAAAACCAGTTTTAAAAGTCACTCCTGCGTTTCAGGGTATTAATAAGAAAACCTTTTACAAGCTGATGTGTAACCTGTAAATCTGATTGTATGTCTCCCTCCTGTGGCCATCCTTGGAACTGCACTCAGAAACACTGCACACAAATAACTTCGTCAATCAGTTTATTATTGATGGATTTGTTTTGTGGTGTCTGAAATCTACAGTTTAAATATAATTGTATTCATCACAGAACTTTAATACTGAGGTTTATTTTAAACAACACTGAACACATTAAACCCTTTATTCAATCTCACACACGTATTTCCCCCCATGTCACTCTTTATATTCTGAAGTCACACTTATTTATATTAATTATTATTTTCCCTATATTTATATTTATCTGTAGCCTGGAAAAAATATATACATTCATGAATACTCACTGTATAAGTTACTGTATTTCTCTCACACACATATCTTTCACACACACACACACACACACACACACACACACACACACACACACACACACACACATATATATATGGGTGAAGATGTTTAAATATATATATATATATATATATATATATATATATATATATATATATATATATATATATATATATATATATATATATATATATTAATTCGTGTTTGGGAATCGATTAAATGTTTGACTTCAAGAAAGGAGTTGACTCTTTAGCGAATCGACTCCTCAGCGAGTCGATCCGATCCAATTACTCTTCTCCTGTAACGTCACTCTCTCTCTCTCTCTCTCTCTCTCCGTCGCAGCCTCTCTCTTCATCCCTCTCTCCCTCCCCTCTTTCTTCTCCTCTCCCTCTATTTCTTTCTCTCCCTCGCTCTTTTCATCTCTCTCTCCCACTCTGTCTCTCACTCACTCTCTCTCTCACTCTCTCCCTCCCTCTTTCTTTTTCCCTCTCTCTCTCTCTCTCTCTCTCTCTCTCTCTCTCTCTCTCTCTCTCTCTCTCTCTTTCCCACTCTGTCTCTCTCACTCTCTCCCTCCCTCTTTCTTTTTCCCTCTCTCTCTCTCTCTCTCTCTCTCTCTCTCTCTCTCTCTCTCTCTCTCTCTCTCTCTCTCTCTCTCTCAGTGTGTTTTAGAGGAAACCCCTGAGTAACATTTCCTTGCTGGCTGCTTTAAGATTTTGCAGAAATTCATCATAACAGAATGCTCTCCTGATTGTTTATTTGCGGTGGAACCTGAGCAGAAGAACCACAATGCTTTCCAAAAAGCTCCTTCTGACTCCCTGTGGTCTTGAGAAGGCGAAATCCCAGCGCTGATTCTCTCATTTCTCGACCAGAGAGATGGAAAAAGTGCTTCGTTGAGTGGACTCAGGTAAGATTTCATGATCAGCATCAGTGCTGTTTGGTTTTGTTTCTTGCCTGGACGGTGTTGAGGAGGTTCTGATCCGGGTGAAGATGTTTTGCAGGACTGACAAGTGTCTTTAATTTGAAGAGATGAATAAAACTGTGAATTTGCAGACGATGACTAAAAGTCAGCTTTGATTTTAGAATGTAAGAGCTTCTATTGATTCGACTTGATTGTTTATTGAGATTGGAAACTTTTAAATGCTGAGCTGGTTTATTTGTGCCGTGTTTTAATCTGAGCTTTAATTGTACTTGGAAGATCCACGGATACCACACGGGTATTTTTTTATAGCTCCAGAGGTGATTTATGGTAAAGATTTGCCCCCTACGGAAAGGTGAAAACTGACCTTCGGATATAAATGTTGAGGATGAAACCAACAGAAAGCAAAAATTTCTTCTCTGGGGAGTTTTCTCTGTATTAGAGCCAATTGGAAATATCCCTGAAGGATAAACTGTAATAGGAGATGGAGTTTTGCACTCAGGAGACATTTCTTGCTGTCTCAGTGGACACTCTGTCCCGACGTCCCGGGACGTGTTCGTAAATAACGAGCCGCTCCTCTGTAACCTTGTGGGGATAAAGAGAAAAGCTCCTGACGTATTGGATGTGGCAGGGTATTAACCGGGGCGCAAAGGGCAAAAGGGCTGGTGCATTTCTTCTTCACACGCTCGCTTCATTATTAAACCATGGCCTAAATAGTTTCCTCTCTGGTTGGAAGTTTTAAATAGACGGACTGTTCCGAAGTCTTTTAGAGCAGGAAAAAGCAATCTCGCTAATTAGTCCTACAGGGATTTGTGATCGAGACATTCTTAAATACTCAATCGCATTACCTGCTCCTTTCCAGCTCGCTGCAGCTTCTTATCCGCTTGGACGTTTTTCTTTTTTTTGCCGCTGCAGGAAAATATTCATACACCTGCTTAAACTGCTGAAATGTTGTGATCTGAAATGTACCTGACAGCTATTTATTCACAGAGTAATAATAACACGGTAATAAAACAGCACTTCTCCGTGTAATCCGTCTTATTCATCGCTTCATCTTGTTCATGTTCATATTTTCCTCTAAAATCACCACCTCATGAGGTCCGGCGAACAACCGAGGTCGATTTAACAAGCCGTAGTCACTGAGAGGATGTGTGATTATCACGAATTCCAACATTCCCCTCGTAGCAGATATGAAGACTCTCATCTGTACCACGTTGTCGTTGCTCAGACTTCTTCCTGAGTTCTTTGCGTATCGCTTCATGTTACTTCTTGCAGAATTCTTGACTGTGAATCTCTTCTCGTTTTAGTGGCTGTCATGGCTGAAAGGTCAACCTTCGGGAACCAGAAAGTCTCCCGGGCCCAGGACTCTCTCCCGCCTGAACCCATCGACATCATCCGAATCAAAGCTCGCTCCAGAAGAGTCCGGATCAACGTTGGTGGTCTGGTCCACGAGGTCCTGTGGCGGACTTTGGACCGTCTGCCTAGAACGCGACTCGGAAAGCTGAGAGACTGCAACACCCATGACACCTTAATGGAGATCTGCGATGACTACAGCCTCAACGAGAATGAGTACTTCTTCGACAGACACCCGGGTGCCTTCTCCTCCATCTTGAACTTTTACCGGACGGGCAAGCTGCACATGATGGAGGAGATGTGTGCGCTGTCATTTGGCCAGGAGCTTGATTACTGGGGCATCGATGAGATCTACCTGGAGTCGTGTTGCCAGGCACGGTACCACCAGAAGAAGGAGCAGATGAACGAAGAGCTGAGGAGAGAGGCTGAGACTCTGCGGGAGAAGGAAGGGGACGAGTCGGAAACAGGATGCTGCCCGGATAAGAGGAAGAAGCTGTGGGACCTGCTGGAGAAACCCAGCTCTTCTGTAGCTGCCAAGGTAGGACTTCAGGTCACACCAGCATACATCCATATCTACCTGACAACAAAAACACAAAGAACACACAAAGAACACACAAAGAGCACGTCCCCCTGGCCTGAAATCCACAATCCAAACATGCCACATGACTTGAACACATGGACCAAACACATAGCTTTCAACTCCAAATGTAAACATATACACTTCTGAACACTTCAAACACACGAGGACCCCCACCACACCACCATCACCACCACACACACTCCAAAAACAAAAGTAGTCTCAGTGTCTGAAACGAAAACTCAGCATCAGATAATTCAAGGGAATATATGACCAAAGTGCTGGTCTATGGATGTGTGTGTGTGTGTGTGTGTGTGTGTGTGTGTGTGTGTGTGTGTGTGTGTGTGTGTGTGTGTGGCTGATGCTTGGTTGAAAGGATTTCTAAAAGTTGGAAGTGAGCTCTTCACAGCAGATAGATAGATAGATAGATGGATGGATGGATGGATGGATGGATGGATGGATGGATGGATGGATGGATGGATGGATGGATGGATGGATGGATGGATGGATGGATGGATGGATGGATGGATGGATGGATGGATGGATGGATGGATGGATGGATGGATGACGTATCGCAACACTACGGAGACCGAGACGTGTTCTGAGAGACACATAGAATACAGATTAACATGGCAGAGGTAGAGCTGTAACTTCCTGCACGCAGAACAGGAAAATAACATCTGGTTTTTATTAAACTTTTTTTTTTGCACTACAAAAGCCTGTTTGTGAAAAGGCCGTGTGTTAGAAGTCAGAAGGTACATAAGTAAATTAATGATTTGTTGTCTGTCGGAGCCAAAGAAATAAAAGTGAACTATCTGTACTGTATTGAATTGCAGAGCAGTGTAACAGGGGTAACAACTGCTTCTTATGTATCTTTATTGTATCCCCTCGTCAGATATGCATCGAGATGTGAATCTAATCGGCTTCAGTTATGGATATATATCTACATTGTATTTACAGCAGAACCCAAATACCATTCACAGTGTATTTACAGAAGCTAAAATATACACTATGAATCTAGAATAATATTAAAATAATAGAGAATAGAGCGAGTGGAACGGAACTACGTAATGATTACAGATCTCTGAGTTTTCTCTCAGATCATACGGACTCGGAATCAGGAACCGAGTTACAGTGATTTTGCTTTAATTGTCTGATGAGCCTCTCAGTTTGACATTCTGATGTTCCTGATTCGAGGGCATTGCTTTCAGATCAGATTTGTCTCGTGGTTTAGTGCCAGCGATTATCAGCGTATAATTTGCTTTTATGTAGCATTCGACTTGCTAACAAAACAACCCATTGAACAACAAACAGCAAGCTTCGGCACAGAGAACGGCCTTCTGAATGTTTTAATTTCACGCTCACTTAATCCAGGCGTGACATCAAACTGAGCTTTTCCACTCCATGCTTGTTGAACGAGGTGGACAGACAGCATCTCGTAATTCCACGGGTTCCACAGGACTTCGTTTAACGTTTGAGAGGTGGTGATTGGAAACATAGGGATTTCTGGTGGAGAAGTTCTGATGTGTGTGTGTGTGTGTGTGTGTGTGTCTGAGTGTGTTTATGGTTGATTTTTTTTCGAGGCCTCTTCACTTCCTATGCACGGGTCTAATCCCACAAGCATTGTGTGCTTCCCAGAACACGGTCATGGAAAGCGTTCAAATGGGCCATTAGTAAACAGCTTTAATGTACATTCATCTTTTTTTTTTTTTCTTCTCTCCTTTCCGTCTGAGGTTTTCTCAAGAGGTGAAGCACTAATATCAAAACAAAAAAATGATATCAAGCGTTCTGGTTCTAATCAGTGATCATCAGCAGATCAGATTCTTTGTTTTACTCCTTTTATACAGCAGCAATTTTTTCAGTTGTGATCACGAACATGGCATTTTTTTTTTTTATCTATTTACAGTTACATTTCATGTCTTTAGAATTACCGAGCCATCTGAGGAGATTCCTCAAAGAACCAAAAAACAGTCCTCAGGATGGCTGACGGTTTTATACATGATTAGAGAGGAGGACTTGCTGTTGTGCAACAGAGGATGAAGGTTGTGTTGCCATTTCTGTGATTTGTTGCTGTTGGATAATTCAGGTGAGTCAGCAGGACAACGTAGCGTCCCTTCGTTCCATCGCGTCTCTTATCTCTGGATTAATACGGATCATATCACGTCTCAGTAAATCAGGAAAGTCTAAGAAAAGATCAGTGTTCGGATCGGGTAAATCCGTGAGCGGAAACAGTGCTGCTTAGGAATGTAATGTACAAATGACTCCAGTGACTGCGCTGGCTGGTTTTATTGGAGTGAACCTTCACTGAGGACGTTGTGATGAACTGTGATGGTTGTAGACTTTCACAGACCCTAAACACAACATCAAAACACCCTAAACACCGTACCACACCTTAACACAACCTATCAGACACCCAGACCAGACCCTAAACACACCATTAAAACACCTTAAACACTTAAAACACCCTAAACACCGTACCACACCTTAACACATCCTATCACACACCCAGACCAGACCCTAAACACAACATTAAAACACCCTAAAAACAGTACCACACCTTAACACATCCTATCACACACCCAGACCAGACCCTAAACACAACATTAAAACACCCTAAAAACAGTACCACACCTTAACACATACTATCACACACCCAGACCAGACCCCAAACACAACAGTAAAACACCCTAAACACTTAAAACACCCTAAACACCATACCACACCTTAACACATCCTATCACACACCCAAACCAGACCCTAAACACAACATTAAAACACCCTAAACACTGTACCACACGCTTACACAACTTATCACACACCCAGACCACCGCTACCATGCCTTAACAGACCCTTAACACACCCTATAACATGCCCAGGCAAGGCCCTAAAAACCCTCCCTGAACACACTGTATCACACACTTAGACCAGACCCTAATTACACCCTAAATACACCCCTAACACACTCTATCCCACACCCTGAACACTCCATACCGCACCCTGAACACCCCATACCGCACCCTGAACACAACCTGAATACTCCATACTGCACCCCAAACACTGAATAAAAAACACCCTAAACACTCCATACTGAATACTACAATTTGTAAAACTTTCAGGAACTTTATGAAAAAGGACGTTCAGAGAAAAAAAACAGAAAATAATTTTAGCAGGAACCAAATTTCTGAAGGTTTTTTTCAAACCTAAAACCCCTGTTGGTATGGATTTATAGTAAGTTTGTGTACTAGTCTTGGTCTGGTCTTATTTCATGTTTTTCATATAAATGGATGATAGACGTCGATCTAAGACCTGCACGAGGTATTATTATATTGAGTCAGAATCAGAACCATGCTGCAGTAATGGAAAAGCTCTAGCTGATGACGGAGTCTGGCTGAGATGACCTCATGCTCCATCACGTCCTAATCTCCTTTGGATCCTAGTCTGCTCATACAAATAGCACTGGGAAGATCCTTCATTAAGGATCTTCTGTAAGGTTGTCGTATGCTGTCGGCTCACGTGGTGCACACAGGAGCTCATTAATGGAGGTGGACTTCAGTCTCTAAGGGAGTGATGATGAATTTCAGGACGTGGTAGAGACGTCAACGGGTTCTTTAAAATGTTCTTTGGATTTAGGGATTGAACAATGACCGGGTGTCTAATTTGTTTCTCAGTGTTGGTATTGAAGTGTAAAGGAAGTCTTTGGTGTCTGGCTTTAATCTAAAAACAGGATCGTCTTTCTTTATCCAGAGATTGTCAGGTTCTGATGTGCTCTGCTATGAAGTACTGTCTTATTAAAAGGTCTTAATAAAGATGAGATGCTGAGGATTTAACCTTGCTCTTTGATACCTTATGTATTGATCAGGTGTAGCTCAGGTCCATTTTAGTCTCTCTCTCTCTCTCTCTCTCTCTCTCTTTCTCTCTCTCTCTCTCTTTCTCTCTCTCTTCCTCCTTGACATTCTCCCTGCCTGCTTGATCCCGAGGGATTTATCAGAGAGTGTCCTCTTGAAAAGGTCACGGAGCTCTAAACTGCATCACATGACCGGGCCGAGCTCCTTTAAAGAGCTCTCGACGTTCCCTTAAATACACGCCGCGCACACGTGACGAGCGAGATTCAAGAAAAAACGCTTCTTTTTTATCCGATACGTTAAACATATCGAGTCAGAAAGTACGTGGTGGTGTGGCTTACAGGAATCGATGCCCGGTCAGAAATATTACACCTGCTTTACAATCTTTACAAACGAAACACTAGCAACTCATCCAGAAACGCAACACCCCAACAAACCCGTCTGAAACCTAAACGCAATTTCAGTAGTGTCAAGAAATGTAACACCTATAAAGAGTCATCAGAAAATGTGTGTTTATATCGGGTTAAAGCAGTCTGATTTACTTCCTCTCACCGCAGACAGACAGCACTCTGTTACACCTCTCTGATCCGATCTGCTGGTTATGAAGGCAAGTAATGGTGACTGCAGAATTCAAATCAAATCTAAGAGCTTTAGTTTAGTGGAGCTATCACTCCTCTTCTGAGTGCTTCTGAGTGGACTACAGAGACATCAAAAACATCCAGGGTTTTTCCACAAGTCTGGAATTAAAAGCTTTTCTACACATGCAAAAGTCTGTATAATACACACACACTACATAGACAGTATTTTGTGGACACCTGATTTTAAAATTGCATCTTTTTGAACATCCCATTCCACATTTAGTCTCCGTTTGCTCTTATAACAACCTCCACTCTTCTGGGAAGATGTTCCTCTAGATTTTGTGGAGATTTGTGAGATTTCAGGCAGTGTTAATATTTGATGTTGGCTACTAAAGATCTTAGATTCCAGGTACTGTCAGGTTCTGATGTAGGCTGGAAAAGAAAGGTCTCAACATAATGGGGTTCTATCTCAATAGGATAAGATTGTATAGGACATTTTTGGATTTGGGAGGTGGGAATCTTCCCTTAACTTGAACTAAAAGACCCGAACCTGTTCCTGCATTACAATGCCCCCGTGCACAAAGCCAGCTTCATTAAGATCTGCTTTCCGAAGGAAAAGAGGATTCCTGTCTACTAAAGGTCTATACTGACTGGATTTGTTTTACACTGGGTTGTGAAGTAACATAATTATTTCAGTGATTTATACAGAGGTCCCTCAGTCAGTCATCATTTCTGCAGATTGAAAGATTTTAAAAACGGAGATTTCCCAACAAGGCTAAGTCTTTGTCAATCATGTTAGCATTAACACTGTGTGACTCATCAATTAAAAATGTTTTATTTTTATCGAAAAACCACCAGAGCTGAAGTTAAAGTCAGGCTTCAAGGAGATTCTCTGTGATCAGATCGGATGAGATTCTGTCGCTGCTTTATGTGGATATAACATTAATAATAGATCAGAATTGTGTTCAGGGATGGAGGAGTGCAATCGACCCGCAGTGTCCAATCGACATCCAACGCAGTGATGAGCACAGAGATGAAGATACACAATATGTCCTCAGTGCAGAGGATGTTGGTAAATACAGCAACAAACAGGGAAATAAAGAATAATTAATAATGATTATTATTATTTATTCTTTATTTTTAGAACATGGTTGGTGTGGTTGAGTTTTGTTTAAGATGTGTGTTCATGGATGTGGTTAGTGTGTATTTAAGGTGTGTGGTTAGGTGTGGAAGAGTGTGTAGTAGTGAGGGTGTGTGGTAGTAGGTGGTAATGGCTGTGGAAGGGTGTGTCGTAGTAGGTGGTTGTGGCTGTTGAAGGGTGTTTGGTAGTAGGTGGTAATAGCTGTGGAAGGGTGTGTGGTTGTAGGTGATAGTGGATGGTAGTGGTTGTGGAAGGGTGTGTGGTAGTAGATGGTAGTGGTTGTGGAAGGGTGTGTGGTAGTAGGTGGTTGTGGCTGTGGAAGGGTGTGTGGTAGTAGGTGGTAGTGGTTGTAGAAGGGTGTGTGGTAGTAGATGCTAGTGGTTGTGGAAGGGTGTGTGGTAGTAGGTGGTTGTGGCTGTGGAAGGGTGTGTGGTAGTAGGTGGTAGTGGTTGTAGAAGGGTGTGTGGTAGTAGGTGGGAGTGGTTGTAGAAGGGTGTGTGGTAGTAGATGGTAGTGGTTGTGGAAGGGTGTATGGTAGTAGATGGTCGTGGTTGTGGAAGGGTGTGTGGTAGAAGGTGTGGGTGTGTAGATCATGCCACCTTGTCCCCTATATTTAATTGGCATTATCTAATAATTATGAACATTGTTCCCCAGATTGTTGTCATGTCCCGTAGATTACATCACGCATTTTTCACCAGTACCATATTATGACTAAATGAGCTTTGTGTTGGGCAGATACCAGCACCACCTCATTTACTCTGATCTCCGTGAGTTCTCTCTCCATCACAGTGTATTTTTTGGGTCATTACCTTCTTACCTCAAAGTGATCTCCACAAGGGTCTTCCCCTGGTTCAGGAGATTCACAGCTTCCTCAGCACAGCTTGGCCTTGGCTCGCATCCTGGTCACCACTCTGAAACGGAAGAGTGCTTTTACAGGCTCGGTGAGATCTTATTAGACAGAGTTAGATGATGTCGATAACTGCGAGTGGGTTCTCCTGTTCCTTCACTGCACTCTGTAACAGCTCGAAACATCAGCAGCATTTCTTACTCGTTTGCAATGTGAGAAACGAGCATTCATACCCCTGATCAGTTGAGTTTTGGTTAAGGATTTGAGCGCACAACCTTATAATTAGATTATTATTTTATTATTATTAAAATAATCAAATTATTGTATGATATAAAAAAATCGCAGGTTGTACCACTGACAGTCACAAGGCCACGCCTCCTACTGACAATCGATCAATACAAATCACTATTTTTCATTATTCAGCTGTTTTTGCAAATTAAATTTTATATCTTTTATTATCAACATGGGACTGCTATTGTATACGGTCACAATATTGTTTGTGACCTTTGACCTTCCCGGTTCCATCGGTGCTTGTAAAAGATTTAATTTCACCTTGGGGACATGCAATTATGTTGAGATGTCATGAGGAAAGCTGAGTTTGTGATGGTGTGTGTGTGTGTGTGTGTGTGTGTGTGTGTGTGTGTGTGTGTGTGTGTGTGTGTGTGTGTGGTATGGATGATAGTCTGAATGAAGATCTCACTGAGGGTCTGGATGAGGATCTCATTGAGGGTCTGGATGAGGGTCTCATTGAGGGTCTGGATGAGGGTCTCATTGAGGGTCTGGATGACAGGTGTGTGAGGTTTGGATGACGGTCTGGACAAAGGTCTGGATTAGGTTCTGGATGAGAGTCTGGATGAGGGTTTGGTCGATGGTGTGTGTGAGGTCTGAATGAGAAAAGCAAATAGAAACTGAATGTGAAATGTTCAAACGGTACGCTTCATGATCTTATGGTCAGGGGTCCACAAACTTTTGTCTAAACAGTGTATGTCATTGTAGAGAATCACTGTAGAGAAACTCTACACTGTGTTTGGTTTTGTTTATCATCTTAAATCTTGAAATATTTATTTTAGGTGATTCGTCACAGGGTAATGAAACCTGAAACAAAATCATTCCCAAGAATTTTCAGCTCATTTTCAACTTCTTTTTTTCTAGATTTTATATAATTACCACAAACATCCCCGTTCATAAAAAAGTCTCTGTAATGACACTCTGGCATTTAAAAGTGAACCACAGTCTGAACATCGATCTCTTTTATGAGAACTTTAACATGCTGTAATAAATTAGAGCCACAAGAAAATTATATCAACTGGAGTTCACATCATTTAATAACCTACTTTAATTTTTACTCCTAATTTATCACCATTTTAATAGAACATTTATTCTGTAATTAAAACAATGTGATTAAATTTTTTTATTAATATATTCTGTGAATATACTATATATATATATAAATTCAATATGTGACATCACAACAATAAATAAAGAAATAATTCAAATACTATTACTTCTACTGATAATAATATTTATAATAATAATAATAATAATAATAATAATAATAATAATAATAATAATAATAATAATCGGGGGAAAAAAGGTGATAAGAAAGTTTTATTATTATTAATTCTATTTAGTAGAATTTAGTAGATCAATAAAGAAACCATGTTTTTTATATATATATATATATATTTTAAATAAAATAATACCTTTAATTTCATGTTTACCTGAACTATCTATTTATTTGGCCATGTTAATTTTAGATGTTTTAAAAATATAAGTATATAATCAATATTTTTAATTTTAATATTTGATCTTATTTATACCCTGTAATCAAAATTATTGATAAAATGATATGAATTGTATTTCATCCTGATCGGGTGACATTTCAATCATATATTTTTAATGAAACCCCACGGAACCACCGCAGTGATCAGGCATGAGAGAAAATATGTATCTATATATATTTTTTTTGAAATCATTATTATTATTATTATTATTATTATCATCGCTGAGAGAGAATGTTGTCTGCAGTGTTGGTACGCAGCTCTGCTTTCTGTAGAAAACTGGCTGGGACCAGATGAGACCCCGAAACGCCCTGTGCTCTAATGATGCTCGCGCTCGGACGAGCCGTGTGTTATTAGCATGACATGACAACAAAAGTGCATACTATTACCTCGAGCTCCACGGCCCACTCGGGCTCAGTGCTCAGTGCCACAGCCGGAGCCCTGACAACGACTTTCCCAGCAAAACAACATTTAAACATGAAACTGTGAACACTGTGAGTTAGACATGTTGGCTGTGCTGATAAGAATAATATTATAATATATAATAATGTGTACATGGAGCTTCTTAGTTTTATTGGCAATAGAACTGTTTTCTTTTTTGGCTTAGAAATATTTCTCTAACTGTGACCCCTTACGCATGACCACAAACCAGTGATATGATCACAGATACAGAATGTTTTCTGATCCAGTCCACAACCATGATGAAATATTTCTTTTCTTCTTTTTTTTTTTTTTTTAACAAAAAAAAAGTCTGACTTTGTCTGTATCAGTGTAAAAAATTTCTAATCTCATACATGTGTTTTATCAAAAACAAAGTAAACTTAGAAAAAAAGAAAATTAATATATAAATATAAAAAAATAGCTTTAATTAATTGGTCATTAAATAATGAGTCATTTATTTTGGGAGAATATTGTGGAATAAATTGTATGTGATTAGAGAAATCTGTCTGATTATTCCTCCGATGAATGAAATTTTATATGCACGTGGAAATTATATATTTATTTCAGATTGTTTTAGATTTTAAGCATGATATCATGAATACACACAAAATACTCCTGCTGAATTACATAAATCACAGTATAAATTCAATGTACAGGAAAAAGCCCTTCCAGCAAACAAACACACACACACACACACACACACACACACACACACACACACACACACACACACACACACACACACACAACATATTTGTTTATGCTCGCTCGTATTCCTGTTAGATAACCTGCATGATAACAGAATGAAGCTGCTGTGTGCAGTAGTGAAGTTAAGAATAGGTCAAGGATGTTGGATGGCGTGATTATCACCCTGAGAGCTGTGTTTATGGGGACACACACTCTCTCTCTCTCTTTCTCTCTCTCTCTCTCTCTCTCTCTCTCTCTCTCTCTCTCTCTTTCTTTGTCTCTCTCTTCCTCTCTTTCTCCACCCAAAGGGGCTTCATGTGTGAGGAAAGCTGTAAGTACTAAGCTGAGGGTTCGTCTTTACATCACAGGGAGTCATCAGGGCCACATTTATTGACTAATCACTGTAATCAAAGCCTCTACACACACACACACACACACACACACACACACACACACACACACACACACACACACACACACACACACACACACACACACACTTCCTGCCACCCCCGCACAAATGCAAAATACTGCACACAGAAGACACCGGTGGAACTGTGTGAGATTCACTCATTCACCCTCTGCGCTGTTCCACGGCCCAATTTGCATTTTTTTTTATAAAAGTGTCTCAGATCAAATTTAAAATCTCTGGTTTAAGTTCGAGTTCTCTCAGATTGAGAAATCGGAGAATTTTTCCACCAAACAGGAGGCCAAGGACTGTTACAAAGACGTAGTGGTGATCAAGAAACATGAACAAAATAGACAGAATATAAAATCTGATTACATCAAACTGAAAAATGATCGTGTTTATGCAAGATGGTTTTCTGACCTTACCAGATCATAGTGATTTTCCTTTAATCTCAGGTCTTTCTTTTAAGGATCTACTTTAAAACGGTGGTACCAAAAAGTCTGGAGACTGAAGTCTGTTTACATTAAAGTACTTTATTTATCTACGTTTCCACACGATCACCTTCAAAATAGTCCCCTTGCACAGCAATATAGTGTTCCCATGGTTCTTCTGGAACGCTGTAAAAACGGTGACCTTTGAGCTGGATCTTCATCTTCGAGAAGAGAGTAAAGTCGGCAGGAGCCAAATCTGGCGAGTAGGATGAGTGCAGAAGTGTGATGTGTGGATTTTTCTCTGATGATCATCATGCGTGAGATTCCTAATGGTTTCGACATTTTTAGTGGTTGAGCTCGTTGAAGGTCAGATCTCATGCCTTCTTCCAGTGATGTTCTTCCACTCTTGAAAGGAAAACACCTTATACAACTCGTTGCATGTTGAAAGTCTCTGTGGCAGATTTGCTCAGTTTCATCCAGAAAGTTAGAACAAAGTTTATTTAAATTGCATGTTGTCAGAACTGCACCAGTTACACCATCAGTCTCCTAAACTTTTGTACAGAATCGGTGACATTTGTGTCAATAGGCCACCACTGGGGCATAAGGGGGAACAAGGGGTGCGGTTGAAGGTATGGTGTTGGGGAGGCTGAGTTTGGTTCTATGCCACTGTGAATAGGTCTATGATCTATAGAGGCATTCCAGCAGTGAGCACCTGATATCTGTTCTCTCCATCAGCGAGATGGTCGATATAAACAGTGTTTAAGGAAATAGACACCAATACACTTCAGGATCATTCCTGATGACAGCATGTGTGCAGAAATAAGAGACGGAGAAGAGATGGAAATGGGAATTCCACTTTCCATTGCTTATTTTTCCATTCTAATTAACGCTGGAGAATGGAAATTTTTTTATGTATATAAATATTAGGGCTGTCAACGATTAAAATAATTATAAATATATTTAAGGTACATTTAGAACAGATAAAAATGCGATTAATCACGAGTTAACTCTTGACAATTATGCGATTAATTGTGATTCATTTTTATATAAAGTTTTTATTACTCTAATCAACATGGACATATACAAATATTGATGCGTTATGCAAATGTATGTTTATAATTATTAAAACCAAACTCAACAGAGAGCATGAAGACAAAATATTCTTGTAAAAGTTTTAAAGTAATTATGGTGTTTTAAATGATGTAAATCATCAGGACACCAAACTAAACCTTTGCTATGTTTCCACACGGACGGTTTTAATTGCCGGATGTGTGCATCATGGTGGATTTTGGTCTGGGGAATAGGAAAGTAAGTCTCTGATTTATTACCACAGTAGATGGTGGTATTGCTCTATTTAGGAATGCGAAACAACATTAGAGGAGAAGAAGAGGAAGAATCATGGTGGATTTTGGTGCTGATTTGAGACTCGTTGCATCAGTAAAACAAATGTTTAGTGATTAAAATGAATTTTTTGCTGATTTTTTATTTATTTTTATATCTGAGTAAAGAAAGGAATAAATGTGTGTTGCGTTGAAGGTTTTAATTTCTCCTCTTTTATATTTATGTATTTATCTTTTTATTGAAAATAATCAAACACAAATTAATCGCGTGTTAATAAAATAAGTGCCGCTAAAATGAATTTGCGTTAAATCCACCTATAGAAGCTAAAGAGAAACCCGAGAACCTGGTGGAAACCCACACAGGCACCACAATTTATTCCACAATATGGTCCTGTCTGATGAAAACCACTGCTAACTAAGGAGAATTAAGACTAGGATGTGCTTAATCATGTGTAGATTAATGATAGATCAGTGGTTAAGGCTCTTCATTATTAATCAGAAGGATGGGGGTTCAAACAACAGTATCACCAAGCTGCCACTATTGGGCCCTTGAGCAAGGCCCTCAACCCCTGTGTTCCAGGGGTGCTGTATAATTGCTGACCCCAGCTGACCAATCAGATTTCAGGTAAGCTGTGAAACAAAAACACGATATAAATTTATTATAGTAATATCATATTTATATCATATATATGAATATGCTCGACCCTGATTGGTGATTCGCTGCGTGTTCGACCAGTCATGTTTTTATCCTCATAAATAAAAAGAAATGACTGATTTCACAAAATATAGCTGAGTAAAAAGTAAAAGATTTGACTTCGAAATGTAGTGGTTACAGTAAAAATCTCTCTACTTGGAAATTCTTCAGTAAAGTACAGATACAGTAAAAGCTACTTAAGTACATTAGCGAATTACATTTACTTCATTATTTTCCATCACTGGTTGTTTGTATGGTAACAACTCTTCTCATATACTCGGGTGATGACAGTAGCCCTGCATTGTGTCGTCTTGCGTTGCATTTCTGATCGTTTTTTAGTAATCGTACATCGTGTAGCTTAAATTTTAAGTATTTTGATACTTATCGCATAACGTAATATATAATTTCTGTGGTAAAAAAATTGTGATAACATCGTAACTATATCATATCATACAAAGTGAGGACTCAAGTAGAAATATTTCTATGTAATCAGGTGTAAATGTTTGTGTGTGTTTGTGTGTGTGTGTGTGTGTGTTTATGAATCCACTCTGTTGTTATGTCATTATGACTCTGTCAACAGACAGAATGTCACACATTCAGCAACACTAGCGATTTACTCTGAATAAATCTCTGTCCTATAAAAACCCAGAATCCAGCAGATCCCATGTCGTCCTTCCAAAAATACCTGCAATATCGATCACGAGGTCCTCGGCTTTCCAGGCAGAGTTTCCTCTTCCTCTGGGCGCAGTGATGATGACGGTGATTTCCAGAAATAATTCAACCTTCAGCGTCCTGCAGTGACAGTCTCTGTAGAGCACGCAGTCAGCGTAGCTTTATAAACTAGACACGTTCCTCTTCATGTTGCGCTCCGTTTCCTCCATCATCTCTCTCACTGCTGGATCAGGAAACCAATCATTTCAACACTGCAGACTGGAAGAAAAGGAATTTGAATAGATTACATTCTTCTTCTTCTTTTGACTGCTCTTTTTAGGGGTCTCCACAGCAGATCATTTGTCTCTATACTAAACCTCCTCCTTGGTTTTCCTCTTTACCGCCTCCATAGTCAGCATTCTTTCAATGATATTCCCCATGTTCCTCCTCTGCTCATGGTCTCCAAAACGTCCTACATGCACTGTCCCTCTAATAAAATACATTTATAATACAGTTCATCTTCGTCACTCCCGATGAAAATCACCTGGAGCATCAGTAGAGTTTAGAAATGATTCCAAGGTCTAATCTCTTAATCCTACAGAACAGCACACAATATCTGCATATTATCCATTAAAAACAGGAAGATGTTTACTTAAAGCATTAACATTTTATTTTTTATTAATATTATTAATAAATTCATTGCACATATTTGTTGTTAGGCTAATAATAATACTTAAAAATTCTTATCAAATATCTAAACTAGTCTAAACTACACGGACCTGCAAAATCTAATATTGGTTTAATTATAAACAGTGGCTGTGAAAAGGTGAAATGGTTTTTGAGACACATTTTCCTTTTGTTTCTATGCAACAAACTCAGTAAAAGGCAGAAACACACAGGAATTGGACAGTGAATGAGTAGATGAAAGTTCTGTGGAGTCCAAACATAACATTTGTGAAGCAGAAGAACTTGTGTGAGATGGAGAGCAGGAGAGAAGATATGATGTAATCAGACTCCCTCACCCCCACACTCACACATGGAGGTGGAAGTTTAATGGTTTGGGGTTGTTTTGGAGCAGTGAAGGTTCCAGAAATTGAAAGGAATCCTGAACCAACATGGCTCCCATTCTGTACTTCATCACCATGCAGTTTCTTCTGGACTGCGGCTCATTGGAAGCGACTTCACCGTACAACAAGACGATGAGCCAAAGCGCACGTCTGAGTTCTGTACGTGTTATTTAGAGAGCAGACAGACGTCTGGAGCGATAGCTTTCATGGAACCACCTGCCCAGTCACTGCACCTAAATCCTACTGAACTGCTCTGAGATAAACTGGATCACATGAAAGAAATCTCCATCTAGTGAAGAACAACTTCTGTGAGTTTTACAAGAGGCACAGCAACGTTTCTCTGCTGAATGTTTGGAGAAACGAAGTGTCCTGATGCTGAGTGTGTGAAAAGCTGTTCTTCATGCTAGGGGAGGATTTTTCAGTGAAAATAAAGCAGAACATCTGGACATTTATAGATTTGTTTAGTCAAAGTAAATCTTCATACTGTTATATTACAGAGTCTGTTGAATAGAAACAAAAGGTTTTATTTTAGGGCTTATATTAATATAATTTTAGGTAGCTGTCCATCATTTTCACGGTTCCTGTATTTTTATATGTATAAACAAATTTCAACCTGCCAATCCCAAAACAGCCAGATAATGTGTGTGTGTGTGTGTGTGTGTGTGTGTGTGTGTGTGTGTGTGTGTGTGTGTGTGTGTGTGTGTGTGTGTGTGTGATAAAAAAAAAAACAACGTTTATTCATGAAATGGAAAACAGGAGATGTTAGATCGAGTTATATAAACACACACTCACACACACACACACACACACACACACACACACACACACACACACACACACACACACATACACATACACACGTATTACTGTATTTGTGAGGATGTCATCTTAGATCCTTAATGCATTCCTAATTCATACACTTTTTGTTCTAATTCACAATTTCATTCCGCCTTCTCATCACACACTCAACCTCATCACAGATTAAATGCCAAATCCTCGTGTTTGTCCAGATTTCCCTCCACACTGAAATAAATTTATTTTTTTGGTTGGACCGCTATTAAGTTGTTAAAGTAACTCAGCAGGCGGTGCAGGGAGAAAAAAAAACTCCAGATATCTTAATTAATCTGCTTAGCACAGGAGCCAGATGTTCCAAGGACTCAGTACAGGTCACACAAACACTCACACACACACACACACACACACACTTGGATAGGACATCTAGACTTGAAATTGCCCTCAGGGTGCAACTGTGCTGCCACTGGATTTCCCAGAATGTCTAAAATATCACTCAGGAAGACACATTCTACACACTACACAAAATCATGAAGTATATAATATAACTGCATAATTACTGGAGATGATAATTACATTATAACTGCATCATTGCTGGAGATGCATCAGTACTGGTGATACTGGTTATCAGACGTCAGTCCAATACCTCAATAGCTCATTCTCACATACTCATAAAATCAAACACTGGGTGATATTGTGGTGATATTAAGCCTCATTAAGCCCCTTAAGCAGTGCAGGAATTTGAACTCACAACCTTCTGCCATGGAGTTCTTGAATGTCCATGAAATTAAGTCATGTTTTTATTAATGTTATGAGTTTTAACAAAGAGGACGGTGCGTAGACATGATTACAGATTGATGCTGAGCTGAGAGGACTGCAGAACGAGGAGAGGAGTATACCCGGAAGCTGAGTGCTGAGGGAAATAAGAGGCCTGTAACCATGGCTAATTCGAGCTTTTGTGGCTTTGGGCTTTTGGGTGGGCGGTTTAGAGGACGTGCGGTTTAGGATTACTGCAAAGTCACTGAGAGCTCAGTACACTAAACTGAAGCTAAAGAGCCATTGTTCAAATCCTTACAGCCTCGTTTAAGTGACTAACGCATTGCTGCTGATCAGATGGATTGTTCCGTCGCTTGTGCTGATGTTTGATAGACATAACAGTGGTCATGATGTTCAGGATGGTGATCGTTTAATCTTTAGTTAATTGATGAAGATCAGGATTATTTCCTGGTCAGTTTACTAGCACTTTCAAGAATTGAAAAAGCGTTGGATTGTACTGTATAGTGTAGTGTACTGTGTATTTTACCTCCCAGACCTTCAGTGATGTCCTGTCTGAATCAATCCACCTCCTAATACCATCATTAATACGCCACGTCTATAGAAACCATCAATATTATAGAGAGACACAGTAGAACAGAGCGCTGTATCACACACAGGAATCTCATACAGTAAGAATGAATGTTATCACTAAGGCAAAAAACACAATGAACACAATTCAACACGTCTCCTTTCACTGGAGCCGCAGCCGCACCTCCCACATACGTCATCTCCAACAGAAGCATCGATATTCACCTCATCAAACCCGGGGTTTCCTGCATTTTTGTAAATTTTTCCGTTGCCTTACGTTTTTTCTGGGGATTTGAAATGAAAGTAAATTGTGTTTTTGTGCAAATGTATAAACGTTTCATGAAAAAGCTACTTGTTTTAACTGTTTTGTTGACCTCAGGATGTCCAGCTTTTCTTGAAAACTCCATTAGCCATCGTGGAATAAAAAAAACTATCAAATCCATACGATTATTGAGTTTTTGCAGTTTGCTACAGATGCGGGTTGTGAGCTCTGACCAGTGCACATTACTGAATATTTAGACACACTGCTCCTTTCATCTTTTTCAACACGTTGTACCGACACCCTTACTGACGGAGAAAGTTCAAAAAATCTCTCTGTAACACTGAACACCATGACCACCAAGCAGCAGTAGAGTGAGAAGAGGTCATGGCAGCAGTGCACTCTGGGTGTCTGTGTCCTTCTAAAATTCAGCTTTCAGGTGTTTTCCGCTTTTCAGGCCGTTCACTTTTCATACGATTCCAGTGATCTACTCATTGATCAGTGTAGGACACTCACTCAAAATTGTACCTGGTTTATTTTTTATTTGCAGGAAATAATTTACAATTAATGAGATTTTCTCAGCAGGTTGCAGTGAGTCTGTTTTTCATTCATAACCAACAAGCCAAATAAACGCCAATACATTTTACACGAACTGTAAAACATCAAACATTTTACTAATAAAAATAATTATTAATTATTAATGATTATAATGATTATTTTTTTGTTATAAAATTAAATGAGGCAAATGTTAAGGATAGGTTGCTTTCTTAATAACATAAAAAAAAATACCCCCAGTTATAAAGATGTATGTACAGTACAGAACCTGCAGCACTGAATACAAGAATTCGAGTAAACAGAATATTTGTGTCCATCTTGGCCGATGAAACTCGACCTGCCTCTGCTTTCTAACCTGCAGAGCTTTAAAAAGGAAAGATCTGTTCACCTTTCTGTCTTTATCACCCTGTGTGCTTGTTACTGAAAGGATTACAGGCAGATTCTTTGACCTTTAACCCTGACGACTCAATCCTGGAGTCAAATCACACGATGTCTGTCCCTTATCCTCCGTCTCTCATCTCGTGTAACGATCAAAACATCTCTTCTGCAGTTTATAACTGATTTATTGGCACCCTGCACTTGTGGCTTTGTGGTTCTAGCACATGGAGCTGCTTCAGCTGTGTGTTCTCAGGTGTGTGTTCTCACAGAGACTCTGCGAGACCTCTGCGTGTCTGAGAGGATTTCCTTAGAGATCTGGCAGTGCCTTTGCTCAGGAGGATTTCAGGTGGCATTTCCTGTCCTCTGCACCTGAGCCTCGGGATTAACCTCTCCTGAGGCCGAGTCTGAGCACTCTGTAAATACTAAACATATATTTCTATAACTGTACTTCAGTCAAATTATAACTGCGAAGTCGATTCCAAACTATCTCAAATTATTTTTGTATACAGACCTGTATTCGGAGCTGTGACGAGCGTAATCACACCTGTCTTCTCTACAGCCGGATGTTTCAGGATAACTGAAATAATCGGATTTGGTTGCTATCTATAGTGAGGATCCCGAAAGGTTAATTGTGGTTACTCACTCTTTCCAAATTAACAGGAAGAATCGAGATAAGGTTCAGTGTACGGTTTTGTTTGTATATAGTTATAGCTGTATAATGACACGACATGGATAAGTTTGTGGTCGGTGGCGTGTGTCAACTAAACTATTTATGCAGTAGAAATATTAGATGTTCTTCACAAACCCTTCTGTAAATAAAAGACCTAAATATACCCTTAGATACATTACATTCATAAACCATTTTATAAACTAGCAGTAAATCTGTATTTGTACATTTTTAAGGAAAACTTTCTATTGGTTTATTTAGATATTAGAAAGTTCTTGATTTTGAAATAGTGCTTTCATAATGATGAGGAAAGAAAAACACGTGCTTTCGGATTATGTGTATAATAACTATGGAATGACATTTGTGCCAAAAGTATTGGACGTAAAATTTTCCACAAATGAGAAAAGCTCTGAAATAAAAAAAAACAATAAACTCAATTTCCATTTACATTTTGGCACATACCTTGTGTGTGTGTGTGTGTGTGTGTGTGTGTGTGTGTGTGTGTGTGTGTGTGTGTGTGTGTGTGTGTGTGTGTGTGTGTGTGTGTTTCAGTTGTTCTGAATGGCCATCCCACAGTATTCCCATTTATTTAATGTTTATAGAAATCAGGGCATCAGTGAGGGAAATTTGATATTTTATTGGACAGCAAGCTAAGTTTCATATTTTTAGACACACTGAACGTTTACCTTGTCCTTTTCTTCATAAAACAGAAAAATGAAATGTTTATTAGGTTTTAATGCCAAGAGCTCTGCAACCCGACCATTTAAATATTTAAAATGTACTTATGATGCCTTTTCCTTTATCTCAGGACGGAACTGAGAGTAAAATGGACGGCTTATAGTCTTCACTTTAGTCATTAAGACTCATAAGCAGGACACAGTAGTGTAGTGCAGCACTCCATAACCCTCTGCTGTTATCAGCATTAGCGTTGTAGAGTGAAGTATCTTCACATAAAAGCACGGTGCCTTCCGTTGTAATGATGCAGACGTGATTGATTTAATGGTGAGAAACGCGAGATGAAGAAGGGTATCTCAGTCAGAAATATCCGATTAACCTGGTCAAGCAGAGTGAAAAAAAAACTCGAGAGAGATCCGTTCCATAAACTAACAAAGCAGCGGATCGATACCTGCTTGGCAGTGTTTATCACTAGGAATGTTTGTGAGGAGATAAGGTGGCACATGCTGAAGCTCATGTAATTCTAATAAATATTGTGGAACTCTGGTGTCATGTTCTCATGTGGTTTTCAGTTCCACAAAGCAAAATAATACCAGTTGTTTTTTATATCAGGGAAAAAAGAACTTTTCATTATGTTGCATTTGTTACATTTAAAGGAAAACCCTGGTATAAATGAACAGAGAGATTTTTTAAATATTTTATGATCTATTTTGTAAATGTAATTTGAAAATATTATATATATATTTTTTTTTACTCATATATATACTCATACAGAGATCAAATATCTGTATTTAAGAATAAAGGTTGTCTATCAAACAAAACATTTCCTTTAGTTAGTAATAGAGGTTAAG
Source organism: Silurus aristotelis (assembly GCF_946808225.1). Lineage (NCBI taxonomy): Eukaryota > Metazoa > Chordata > Actinopteri > Siluriformes > Siluridae > Silurus > Silurus aristotelis. The sequence continues at coordinate 18,820,731 of NC_139595.1, read as the reverse complement.
GCACAGATAGTTGATCTGTGGAACTATTGCTGGAACAAACGGAAAAAGTCTATACTGATAGTTTTTCCAGCTTCCGGTCCACTGTCATTATGAAAGCAGACTCTAGAGGCCAGTATTTTGCTAGGAGACTTCAGGGTGGATTTTTCCTGTAATTTGTCACCTGTCGTTGTTGACTAGCTGATGATTGGGGTAAAAAACTTCAAATAAACATTTGTTTATATCACAACCCCTGGTGCATTTGGTCTTTTTTAACAATAAACTTTGCTTGTGTTTAAAAACGATTATCCTTCACATTTTTACAGAATACATAAACATCTATAAACGTGTGTATACGTCATGTTTCTATGCAGAATCCAAACCCAGTATAAAAATCAGCAGCCTAGGCTTAAGGCTCAGATCAGCTCTTCAGCAGTTTCGCCTTACTAGCAGTCCCAAACTCACAACCTTCTACTCACCATCACAGACCTTAAACAACTGACCTTCAATGGTTTTTAATTGCGTGAAGCACCCAATCCTGGTTCGTTTTGGTATTCTGGAGGACAGAGGGTTCTTCAGGACCAGAGATGGGTGCAAAGTTTAAAGTGCAAAAAGTTAAAGTGATTGCTTATCTTCACCTCTATTTTTCCTGTTTTTTTAGATCCTGGCGATAATATCCATCCTGTTCATCATCCTGTCCACCATCGCCCTGTCACTAAACACCTTACCTGAGTTACAAGTCTTCGACGAGTTTGGACAATCAAACGACAACCCAAACCTTGCTCATGTGGAAGCTGTGTGCATAGCATGGTTCACCATGGAGTACCTTCTGCGCTTACTGTCTTCCCCCAACAAGTGGAAGTTTTTCAAAGGCCCACTGAATGTCATCGATCTCTTGGCCATACTGCCCTACTACATCACCATATTTCTCACAGAATCGAATAAGAGCGTTCTCCAGTTTCAGAACGTACGCCGGGTGGTCCAGATATTCCGTATCATGAGAATACTCAGGATTCTGAAGCTGGCCAGACACTCCACAGGCCTTCAGTCACTGGGCTTCACGCTCAGAAGGAGCTACAACGAACTGGGCCTGCTGATCTTGTTCTTAGCAATGGGAATCATGATCTTCTCCAGTCTGGTGTTCTTCGCCGAGAAAGATGAAGACGCTACCAAGTTTACCAGCATTCCTGCGTCCTTCTGGTGGGCTACAATTACGATGACAACGGTGGGCTACGGAGATATCTATCCCCAAACCCTTTTAGGTAAAATTGTTGGTGGGCTTTGTTGTATCGCTGGTGTTCTGGTGATCGCCTTGCCAATTCCCATCATTGTAAACAACTTTTCAGAGTTCTACAAAGAGCAGAAGAGGCAAGAGAAAGCCATTAAGCGTAGAGAAGCGTTGGAAAGGGCAAGGCGCAACGGCAGCATTGTATCGATGAATATGAAGGATTCCTTTGCGCGTCAAATGGATTTGGTAGACGTTGTGATCGAGAAGAATGAAGAGAAGCCCTCAGATAACCACCTTTCTCCAAGTCGATGGGCCTATCAGAAAAGTCCATGCACCGCTAACAAATCCTTTGATGCTACATATCAGGAAGTGATGCAGTTAAGGTCTCCAGAGAAAGTGATCAAGCTATGCTCGAGTCCTCAGCGGTTAAACGCAAAATCTCTGGAGCAAATTTATAACCAAATGGCAATATCCCCCAGTGCATCAGCTCCAAAAGAAGACAGCAGCAGGTTTGGCAGGGAGGAGAGCATGGAGATGAAGGTGGTTCAGTCTGATCCAACAATAAAGGATCGCACTGTTACTGAGATCCGAAGTGTGTCGAGCATTGACAGTTTTGCGAGCTGCTCCACAGACATTAGCGAGGTGGAGAAAACGGCTCTGATCCCCAACGTGATGCAGTCAAGACACCCTCGTGCTCCTCCTCCTTTGGATCTGAGCCAGATCACCTCCTTAAATGCAAAGTCATCGGAAAAGGTAAAGCAACCCGCCATCATCAAAGAAGGTCTTTACGAGTTTGTCCAATACAAACCAGAAGGTAGCGCCCGATCTCAAGGCGAGGAGAACCGAAGCTTTGACATGAGCAGTGAGAGCGTTACAGGCTCCCCGAAAAGACGTACCAAGGGACTCCAAGTAAACTTTGCAAGAGAGTCTGTCGATGACGCATTATCCGACTTGCATCCTGTGGTTACGGACGACAAAACACCACGAACACCACGTTCACAGCAAAGTCCTAAAACTCCAGGAAGGTGTTTAGAAGCAGAAGGAGCAATAAGTTCTCCAGTTTTTACTCTATCCCCTAGTGGGAGCCAAAGAGGGAAGAATCATGTCGACAAGCCAGCAGTTTCTCCTGTGTCACCCAAAATCGTGGTGAATTGTTCCCCTGGCATTGAAGACACTTCAGATAACAGTCAAAGTGAACAAAAGGTCATTAATCACCTCCTCTCACCGGACATTCTCAAATCGACCGGGGATGGGAATGTCTCACCACCATGCGATACCAGCATGTGATGCTAGCTGGGCACTTTAGACACTTATAAACTGACTATAAATCAAGTCATTAATAGGGCAGAGGTAAATGCACTCTCCGGGGTAACAGGATTGAACGAGGCATAAGGACTCATTGATATCGCAAAGAGACACTTCTTTAGCTTTGCATGATGGGAAATATTTACATATGGCTGATGGAACTGCGTTTCCACAGAAGAAGATACTTACACCGAGATACCGTAACGTGTGCAGGAAGGACAATGATGTAAATCGTTCCTGTCAAATTTAAATATGTTGATCGCAGTTCTTGATTCGTATCAGTGAGTCTGGGAAATGTATTGTTGTACTCCAGATCTTCTCCTGATCTACAGAAGTACGTTTGAGCGAGCAGAATTACTTCCTCTGACAAGTCTCCACCCATTAAAGAATGACATATGGCTCAGGGTGTGTACCATAAAAAAATTATGTTTAGGTTGGTGTTGATTAGTAGTCTTTTAACTGATCATGAGAATAAATCCAGTTTATGCAAATTACATTTAATAGACAATAGCGAGCAGTTAAATGTTCTCGGAAATGCCTTCTCAAGGTGATCTCCTCCTGATAGCTCACAGCTCAGTATTTCAAGAGTCGTTCAAATAAGGCACAATATACACAAGACCAAAAAACAAACAAAAGCAAGATGTATTCGAAATATTCAGCTACCTACCTTAGCATGCTAATCTTCATCCGTTCAGCACATTTATTCCGCCGGAACAACACGTGCACGCATTATACCAATTGTCCAGCACATTTTTAACACTGTGGACAAAACTTGCTGTAAAAACGTCTTGCCTTTTATATAAATTCTTAAAAAAAAAAACGTGTCACTTAGATAGAGTGAGGGACACTGCAGCGCCTCCTGCTGGATAAACAAAAAAAACAGCACTTTATATTATCTTTTAATGACTGCCATTATTAGCACAGAACTTGGCTTCTTCATAATCAGCAGAGATAAACATCTGACACGTTTTTGTAAAAACAAATGTAAAAAAAAATGTAAAAAAATAAAACTGAAAAATTGGACCAGGACAGGACACAGGATCTCATTCCTGCTATGAGAATTTATGAGGAATTATTATGCGTGCCTTGTCATAAAATATTTATGAAAAGGAGTTACGGTATTTGGCTTTCTTCGTATAGGTCTGTACAGAAAAAAAATTCTAATTTTTATAGAGTAAAATATGCAAGTACAATTGAGTTCTCAGGTTTTGTATAACTTGAAAAAAACAAAACAAAAAAAAAGCACTAACGTCATGGTTTCTTTTCCTTGTTAGACTTTACAGTGACTCACGTACGTCTCACGTATTCATTGCAGATGATCATAATACTCACCTGTTAGTTCACATACCTACAAACACAAAAATCGTTCTGTGAAAATCTTTCCCGTAAGGGATATTTAATCTGTACAATGTAAAGTGTACATGCCAGACTCAAGGCTGTCTTTCCTGCATTTACTCTTATGCTAAAGTTTTTTTTTTGTTTGTTTGTTTTTTCCTGAAGATCAGTTTTTAGATTTGTGGCAGTGCAGCGGTAGTTCATATTTATTGTACGATTATCTTTAAAGATAGTGACTGGATTGTTTCAAACACAATTAAATAAATGTGTTTGTACAGACCTGAATGGTTACGTCCTCTTATTTTAGCCTGACGTCTGAATGAAATGTGAATAAAGACATTTTTTTTTAAATAAAAGCGTTTATTCATTCAATTAATTTTACTTAATAACATTTTTACTTACAAGATCATATGAAAAGTTACTAAAACGATGTGTAAAACAGTCACCACGAGCTACTGTACATGATTTCTGACAGGATTTTACAAGTTATATCTTTAAATAATGAAATAGCTAGCTAACCTGAGCTAACAATTGGATTTCTGAGAGGATTTTACAAGTTATATCTTTAAATAATGAAATAGCTAGCTAACCTGAGCTAACAATTGGATTTCTGAGAGGATTTTACAAGTTATATCTTTAAATAATGAAATAGCTAGCTAACCTGAGCTAACAATTGGATTTCTGACAGGATTTTACAAGTTATATCTTTAAATAATGAGCTAGCTAGCTAACCTGAGCTAACAATTGGATTTCTGACAGGATTTTATTAATTTAAACTATTTTTTTTTAAGGTTAACTGTATATTATCTTTTTTTTTTTTGCTAATACTTTGATAGCTAGGTAACATGAGCTCGTCTGTATTTGGGTCCTTATATGAAGTATATAAAGTTACATTATTTAAAGGTTTATGATCTTAATAACCTTGCTAAAATTAGCTAACCTGACAGAATTTCATTAGATTTTATTTATATTATTTGCGTACATAAATTTTAGTGGTGGTTTCTGAAAGAGTTTCGGTTAAATGTTGTTCAAGTCGACAGAAATACTGTATAAATAATTGAGAATATTTCCAAAAGGATTTTTATTTTGTTCAAAATGTATTTACAATTTGTGTTAGCTAGCTAGCGAACATAACCTTGGAGGATTTATGACCAGCTAACATAAAACAATGACAGAATTTGTATTAGATTTAGTTATATTAAAAATGTGATACATTTTTCACAGATATTCTTGCTAGCTAACATCTGCTTTATTAAAAACTTTTTTTTAAAATAATCATATGATGTTTTAGTGGATTTCAGAAGCTGTGTATAAGGTGTGCTTGGCTAATATAAAATAATCTGACAGCTCATAATCTTCACAAGTAAACCTCAGATGGCTTCAGGAAGATCCTTCTTTATTTAGAAGATGCTGTAAAATCTTTAAATTCTATATGATACTAATTCATTTGACATTTTCATTCCAGCACAAGTCTAGTCTGTTTGAAGAACTATAAAATCAAGAAAGAAAAACAGGTAGTTTTAATTTTCAGGTTTATTTATATCATCTGGGTCGAAGGAGAACGGCTGGTCGTAGCCCATGAGGTGATTGTAGTCATGCGGGATGTGGAACATCTCCGGGTTTATGAGCAGCGACTTGTTCTTGGCATAGAAACTCGTAAACATGCGGCTCACGTCCGGGACTTTCACGTCGCTCTGGTGGAACACGGTCTTCTTCTCCACCAGCAGCGCGCTGTACGTCACGACCGTGTACATGTCAGTCTCTTGGTTGTGATACAAGCGCACAACGTAGCCTTTGGTGATGAGGTGAAGGAGGACCGGCGTCAGGAAGGTGAAGAAGCCGATAAAACCGCAGAACGCCACCTTCATGGCGAGGCTGCTCACGCCGATTCCCGTCTTCATCAGGACGAGCGGCATCACGCACAGACTAAACACGCTGCTGGAGTACGAGAAGAACTTCACGCCTGCAAACCAAACGCAAAACGTGCGCATATGAATTATGCACACTTCTACACAATCTTAATAAATCGAATACGGGGGTCAAAAGTTTGTGGACACCTGACCATTAGATTCCTGTGTGCTTCCTCTTTTTTTAATAAAGATCCCAGGTTTGGGTCTCATAGTTTAATCAAAGGAAAGAAACATTTCACGCACATATAAAGACTAATTTTTAATTGCGTGCCTCAAATTTTGCCAAAGAACCACATATGATATATGGAAAAGTCAAATGTCCGAATGCTTATGTCCTTACAGTGTACTAACAAGAATCCAGGTAAGAAAACTATTCATGATTAACCGAACCGAACCGCGGGTCGTGATCCACTGTGATCCGTCGCACTCCTACTAATGATTAATACTTCTCCATACTACTGACCACTCAGACGGGAAAACTCAGGCAGAAATACTCTGAAATTTAAAAACAATCTAATATACTCATAATAAAACACATTTACATTTATAACACCCTCATCCAGAACGACTTACATTTATCTTATTCATACAACTGAGCAGTTATAGGGGTTAAGGGCCTTGCTCAGGGGCCCTGAAGGGGTAGTTTGGTGTGGTTCAGATTTAAAACCTGTTTTTGAAAAATGTAACGTACCGAGCACGGCTCTGCCCAGATTTCCGGTGTAGATCAGATTTCCGTCCTCAGTGCTGCTCGGCTGGGAGGAATACCATCTTCCGTACACACTGGGTCTGATCTGAAAAATACAGAACATTGCACTGTATATATTCTCTTATATGAAACTTTGGGGTAGGATACTGCTGACAGGTTTAATGTAATATAATACAACTTGGTATTAAAACGTTTGGAGACTCGCTCCGTTTATAAGAAAGTACTTTATTGATCTACGTTCCCACACCGTCACCTTCAAAATAGTCCCTTTGTACAGCAGTACAGCGCCTTCAGCGTTCTTATGGAACGTGTCTGGGAAGTCTTCCTGCCGGATCTCCACAACGGTGTCAAAACCTCAAGCTGGATCTTCATCTTCGGGAAAAGGGTGAAGTCCACAAGAGTCAAATCTGGCGAGTAGGAATGAGATTTGGATTTTTCTCCGACGATCATCATGCACGAGATTCCGAAAAGTTTTGACATTTTCGGGGGTCGAGCTCGTCAAAGGTTTTCCTGATCTCTCATCGACTTCCAGTGATGTTCTTCCGCTCTTGAAGCACGCGTGAAACTCAAAACACCTCGAACGATTCATTGCAGCATCACCGTATGTCACATACGTACACGTCCGTCATGTCAAACGTCTCTGTGGCAGATTTGCAGATTTGCGCAGTTTCAAGCAGAATTGCACGTTTGCTCTTTGGTCTAAATCGCTGGACATGATGAAGTCGCTGACGTGGGAATGAACGTGAATCAGAACAGCACCAGTTACACCATTAGTCCACAAACTTTTTAATACCAACTCATATAATATAATATAATATAATATAATATAATATAATATATATAATATAATATATAATGTTTATGTAAATGCTGTTGGACTGATGTTTTATAGTATACTGCAACATTCAGCATAAATATGGATATATATATATATGGATATGAATAAATCTAATAAATCTCTATTAATAACAACAACAGAACAAAGGACCTCCTGAAGGTGACCCCTGTGCATGCTGCATTCATTTTACGTGCATGCTTTTTAATATTGTATGAGATGTTAATGGCGATGTTAATGGAGATGTTTGAGGAGATTGTGTACCTTGTGCATGTGAGATGAAGAACATGTCTTCTGGTGTGTCTGCAGGAGAAGCTGGTTGTTCCTCCAAGAAGATCTGCATGATGTCTGAGAGCCGCTCAGGAAATAAAGTCCTCCTCGGTGTATGTGTCTGAATATCTGTTTATTTCCTGAGATCCATTTAAACCTCGCCGTAGCGTGTAAAAGGAACATTTCCGGGAACCTTCAAGTCGCTTCTAACCTGCTCGGAATAACGTACAGCCGCAATGACAGACCCGGAAGTGATTTAACAGCACGGTATTTAGGAAATGTCATCATGTGTATATAAAAAAAATATATATAAAACGTACTAAACTACATATTCAGGGTTTTACAATTAATTCTATTTTATTTTTATTTATTTTATAAATAAGGCTATAAAACGTTTTATTTTGGAAAGTACTCAACGGAAGTTAATCATACCACAGAAGAAGAAAGAGGAGGAGGAGGAAGCTTCCGGTTGAAGGAGACAGTTCGTGAGTTTGGTGTTTTCCCGGAACAGAAGGCAGAGTTTGTGTACCTCGAGGTAAATATATGGTTTAATGTTGTTGTGTGTTTATTAATATTGTGTAATTTGGTGTAAAGATGAGAAAACAGACCCGAGTTCACTTCCATAGAGCCGCCTGGATAACCGTGAGTCAGCTCTGTGCTCTGGGTGTTAGCTTACAATGCTAACGCTAACGAGGTGTGTTTAGTTCACAAAATATACATCGCGTGCGAAGAGCTGAGAATGAGAGAGGTGTGAAAGGAAGGAAGGAAGGAAGGAAGGAGGGATAGATAGATAGATAGATAGATAGATAGATAGATAGATAGATAGATAGATAGATAGATAGATAGATAGATAGATAGATAGATAGTGTAGGAAAGGATTCCCATTCAGGTGTATTTCCACGCTTTACCACTAGAGGCAGACATACAGTTTCCCCTTATGACAAGTTACCTCTGACATCACAGTGCGCCTTCTCCATCAAGAGTATAAAAGACCAGAACACTGAGCAGCAAGAATCACACACGATCAATTCTAAACCTAGTAAAGTCTGAGTGTTCTGAATCCTGTACAGTGTTTTTTACACTGTACACGCCGGAGCGAGTACAATCTCTTGCTCAGCGCACACCAGATAATAAAACTCCCTTACAATTGGTCCTTCGAGCTAAAGAGGAAACAGGTAGACAGATGGATAAAGGGAGAAATAGAAAAAGACCATTTGAGAGCTAGAGAGAAAAAGAGAAAGCGGCGGATATGGAGAGTTAGAGACAGAGTTAGAAAGAGGGAGATAAAAAAAATATAGTTAGAAAGAGAAAGTGACTGTTGGATATAGAGAGAGAAAAAGTCAGAGAAAGACAGATACTGTAGAGAGAGAGAGAGAGAGAGAGAGAGAGAGAGAGAGAGAGATGGACACAAACAGATGGATGGGCAGATGGATAGAGAGAGAGAAAAAGAGAGATAAATGAATAGATAGAAAGAGAAAGCAACAGTTAGATAGAAAGAAAGAAAGAAAGAAAGAAAGGAGGAAGGAAGAAAGAAAGGGACAAATAGAGAGACAGCTACTGTAGATGGAGAGAGAGATACAGAGGATGAGATGGACGAATAGATGGATGAGCAGATAGTGGGAGAGAGAGAGAGTTAGATAAATAAAAGCATAAATGAATTATTAAATAAATGCATAATAAACAATGGATGAATGCAAGAAAAATAATAAAGAAAATAAATTGATAAAAATAAATAAAATGAGAAGGAAAGGAAGAGCAAAACAAGAAGAAAAAAAGTATTGTGAATAAATAAAAATCAGGATCAACAAGAATTCAAATTAAAGAATGTGACAAAAGGAAATTATTTGTGGAAAAGAAGGGAGAATAATGAGAGAGAGGGGGAGAGAGAAAGAGAGAAAGATTAAATGAAATACAGGGTGAAAGCCGGAGAAATGAGACACGGAGGGGATGAGAGTCAAAACCAAAAACAGTAGAAAGGGAAGAAGTGGTAAAAAAAAAAAAAACGATAGAAAGATGCAGAAATTGATCGGAACTGAAGTCTGCAGCTGAAACGGATCAGACTCTAACTTTTATACTGTACATTTATTATGAAGAAATAAACCAAAAAAAGAATTGTTCATAAAGACAGGAAAAGAGGAGTTGAAAAGGGAATCAATAATGAAGTGAAAGAGGAAAAATAAAGAGAGTGGGGTGAATGCAGGGTTATTGTATTTTATTCTTCTTCTTTTTTTATTTTTTTTTTAAATGACCTGAAATTGACTTTTAGCAGCGAGGGGTCGATTTCAGTTTGGGGAAAATTGTAAATGTTTTTTTTTTTGTTTGTTTAATATTTTATTAATAGCAAAAATGAAATGATTAACTACGAGCGGGTTTGTGATTTCTGAGAGTTTTTACAGAATACATTTTTCTGCTTGTTTGTTTATTTATTTTTAAGAATGACTTGTGATTTGTTTTATTTTTCTTCTTACAGCTTTCTGTTTCTCGTTTGTGTTTTATAGAGGAAGAAACATCAACCGGAACAGAACATGGGTAAGAGATCGTCTGCGGCGTTTTCACTCACGCCGTCGCCGAAGAAGTGGTTTCTATAATAACGGCTCATTTCACGAGTTTCCTAAACACGAGTGGGTTTGTAGGATTTACAACACGTAATTGCAGGGGAAAATAAAACTAAGGTCATGGCAAGGTTGGATTTCCAAACTTATTTTTTTCCCTGAAATTACTTGTTTGAGGTTGGAAGAAAAGGCATGGTGGTGGTGGATGAAGATCACACCCCCGAAGGTGTGAGTGTAACACCGCTCTATTGTTTTTTCAGACTGTGAAGAGAAAACATACGGTGGCTGCGAAGGTCCAGACGCCATGTACGTCAAACTGATCTCCTCCGACGGTCACGAGTTCATCGTGAAGAGAGAACATGCGCTAACGTCAGGAACCATTAAAGCCATGCTGAGTGGCCCCGGTGAGTACACACACACACACACACACACACACACACACACACACACACACACACACACACACACACACACACACACACACACACACACACACACAGTGTTTCCTGCACCTCGGTGTGAGGTCTTACTTTTTAGGGACATTTATTATTATTTTTTTATTTTTCCCTGTAAGTCAAACTGATGAGCTTCTGCATCAGAAACATTTATTACAGTTATGATGATGAATTGTTATTGAACACTTTTTTTTTTTTAATTATTATTATATAGTTTTCAGATATCTTTTAAATATATACTTAAAAAAAAACTTTCGCAAACTTGTTTCCTCGACCTGCAGCTGAGATTCGCCAATCAATGATTATTTTTCATTTCAGTCATAGAATATTCATATTTCATCCATTTCATACAGATCACATTTCTTTTATTATTATTTTATAAATATTAAATGGCTTGAATTACATGTATATAATATGTAATGCAGGTATTTATGCATAAAATATGGATTTTTTTTTTCTTTTTACAGAAATATTATATTTGTAATACATAATTGACAAAATAATGTTATAAATACTTATAACATACGTACTCATTGTATATAAGTACATGTTGGAATATAATTACATGACATTTTGTTAGATGTGAGGGGGAAATATAGCAATATTTATAGCAAATAAAATCTATTTTATATATATACTATATAATTTGCATGTAAGAAAATAATTATTTATGTATTGTTTATTTATAATGATCTTTTTCTTGTTTTTGTGAAACCCTGTAAATAATATTTCCGACTCAAATTTCTTTCTCCTGACCCCCCTCCCCTCCCCAACAGGTCAGTTTGCCGAAAACGAGACGAACGAAGTAAATTTCAGAGAGATTCCGTCCCACGTCCTCTCCAAAGTCTGCATGTATTTCACCTACAAAGTCCGATACACCAACAGTTCCACAGAAATCCCAGAGTTCCCCATCGCCCCGGAGATCGCCCTGGAACTGCTCATGGCTGCGAACTTCTTAGATTGTTAAACGTATCGCGTGCACGAACCCGTAAAGCAGGTAGTCGTAAATTGACGTGTGGCAGGAGGACGTGTCGTGTGTCGTGTGCTTTTTAAGTTAGATTTCTCAGTATCAGTTTTGTCCAAGCCACAGAATTCCATACAAAGCAGCATGCCATGTTTTCATGCTAATAAAATTCTGGGGGGGGGGGGGAAGAATCTATGAATAAAATAATTACCTTTATGAATAATTAGAAGATTTTATACAAACCCCACCCCGAAATGCCACTTCCAGGAATTTTCATCAAGCATTAATGACTATTAATGGTGGAGTCGCAGCTTGCACGCTCTCAGTGGAAGATGAGCAAGTACATTTAAATAAACACACTGTATGTTCTGTATAATAACAGCTGAAATCTCACTGTATGAGCACTTTATTATGAACACCTGATTATTCCTACAATGATGATGCAGGTTCAGATCAAGAGCCTCATTAACCAGAAGGTAGAAAGTGTCTTTTTATTACAGAATAACGTAGAGTTCAGGCAGAACGGTGCAGAAAACAAAAAAACAGTCCTGCACATGCAAACACCTTGTCGATGAGAAAGATCAACCAGTAACAGCCAGGTTGCTTAGAGCTGACAGAACGACTACAGTAACTCGGATAGCACAGTGCCCGTTGCACCTTAAACCAGGTGGACTGCATCAGGAGATGATCGTGATGGGTTCCACGGGTTCCAGGAACAGAAAGCTGACCGGATCCCCAACATTGAGGAACACAAATGATTGAAACTTGCGTTGTGTACACAGTTTAGGCTGGTGGGGGTTGTGTCGTGATCTGGGGAATTATTTCTTATTAGAGTTTTGTTGATGACCAGGTTCATCCTACCCTTCAGTTTACCATCTTCTAACCTTTAGCATGATATCGCAATGTAACACAAAGCAAAAAAACGGTGGTTCGGAACATGAGCACGCACCTGAAACAATCAGCAGGAATTGTGTGATGTGCTCATAATCTCAAGAACGAGCAGGAACGTGTCCAAATCACGTGTTGTGTTTCTGTGTGCTCAGTGACATTACTCATGAACATGCTGGAGATGTTTTTTGTTATTATTCATTCATTAAATTGCATTAGATGGAGCTCATTCGGCAAAATACATTCTATTGTTGTCCATTACACTATTCTTGATTATTCTTGGATTGTGATTGGTCGGAAGGCAGGGATTAATCTCTGTAGTGCTGGATTAATAATATTCCAATCTCTAGTATATTTAAGATTTGCTGCTTCATGGATGAGAGGGTGACCACCTACACCAAGCTATTTAAATCTGTGAAAGGCAAACTAACGCTCAGGTGACCCGAGGTAATTTGACCCAGACATCCAAAGACGTCCTGTACATTTGTGTGCATTCAACCTTGTCGTATCAGTTTGGGCAAGAACCACTGGGAAATGTCAGGTGTCCCAATACTTTTGTTAATGTAGCGTGTATTTGTTTGTATCACTGCTTTTTACAGACTATTATTGGCTGATAGATTAATAATAGAAAATGAAGAGATAATAGGGTCCTCTATAGGTCCTTCTAAGAGATACGTTTGGTTTCTTGAAGGTTCCTTGGATAGCTAAAGGTTCAGTGATTCGGCCATACATGACGAGCAAATAGATTTCCAAGTATTAAACAAAATGATGGACATAATTGAGGTTTTTATGGAAACGCCTTGTTACAAGCCTGAAAAGTACACTGTATTTAAAGGCAGGTCTTCGCTCTCTGTCTTAGTTCCCGACATTGATTTAGCCTTCTACACACAGCTACAAAATCCTGCTCCATGTTCCATGGGTCTGTCGCTCCTTCAGGAATGGAGGAATGAACACTTCTTTTAGCAAAAATGTGCAAACTCATCAACCGGCTAAATTTTCTAAGCTGGAGTTCAGCCAGTAGAAGCTGTGAGGTAAGAATCAGGAAGGCCAGAACAGTGCTGTAGGTCATGAAGTTATTTCTTCTCTATATATAACAAGGAGAACAAAATATGGGGGGGGGGGGGGGGGGGGGAAGGTGTGTGTGTGTGTCAAACTTGTAACAGCTCATGACGGTCCATCCCATATGACCTTAAAACACCACTGTCCTCAAGTTTATATTTGGTCATGCGCTTGATTGATTGAGAGAAAGTGGGAGTTTAAGAGTGATCCCGGTTCTCTTCACAAATCCTGGTGTATATGTTAAAGTTGATTTCCGACTCCACAAGACTGTAGTAGTGGTTGCCAGGTCTTTGAGCTTCTGACTACATTTTCGGACCTGGAAGCGAACATATACACCGAGAAGGCATAACATTATGATCACCTGCCTAATATTGTGTTGGTCTCCTTTTGCTGCTAAAATGGTTCTGATCCGTCGATCATCAGCAGCATGAACAACTTCAGCAGTTTCAGCTACAGAAGCTCGTCTGTTGGATGGGACCACACGGACCAGCCTTCGCTCCCCACGTGCATTAATGAGCCTCGGCCACCCACGACCCTGTCGCTGGTTCACCACTCTTCCTTGGAGCACTTTTGACAGATTCTGACCACTGCACACCAAAAACAACCCACAAGAGCTGCAGTTTTGGAGATGCTCTGACCCAGGCGTAAGAATTTGTCCAATTTGCTCAAATCCTTATGCTTGCCCATTTTTCCTGATTCTAACACGTCATAATGTTCACTTGCTGCATAATGACTCCCACCCACTAACAGGTGCCATGATGAAGAGATAATTAGTGTTCTTCACAGGCCTCAGGACCAATTCCACAGAGCTGCTATATCATAGGATCAGATGGGAATTCAGGCAAATTTAAGACCGATGTTAAAAAAGTTAAGCAGCATATATTGAAAATAACTTTGAACCCCCTGGCTGTGAAAAGCAATAAATAAATCGGGCAGATGACCTTGTCTTTGACCTTTCAACTTTATCCATAGTGATGGAGCATCACTGAACTCACGGAGTCCACCCGGGCAGACTGGGATACAGATAGCCAATCAGAATGCAGGATTTAGCCATACTAGCCAATCATAACTGGGGGGGGCGGGGCTTGTCAGAATGCGGATGTGGGAAGGAAAATACCGCGTCCGGAGCTCGGGGGAGTCCAAGATGGCGTCGATGCAGGTGAGCAGCACAACTATAGTAAACAAATCCGGTTCATTCACACGTTCAGAAGGAGATTATGAGGGAAATCGCTATAAAATAACAGGACAGGATGAAGACATTATCCACTATGTCTTTGTCAAATCGTTATTTATATCTGGATTTTGAAAATCACGAATTTTGAACCACTTGCGTTTAGCTTGTCGGATATGTGTAGCCTGAGCATAGCATACATTCCCCTGTCTAAACCTTTTACTAATCAAATATTTACCACTTGTCAGCTCATTTATAAGGTTTTGTGTTGCCTTAGCAATTATTCTATACTTTTTCTGGTTAATTTGAATCATTTAATTTACAGTAAATGTGAAATTCGTGTGGTAGAGATGTACATTAGTAATAAACATCACCTCTGTCTGATTTAACCGGTTTATTTTTATTAGCTGAAAATACAAATACTGCTGGAATACAAAGATTTCTTTCCACATACACATTATTAGTAGTAGTAGTAATAATAAGACAAATATGTGTTAAAAAAAATCCGAGCTTGTCGTATTCTTTTTTTTACCCTGTAAACTAGACCTAAACAAGTATTTTGCTAAGATCAACCCAAACAGGTCAGAAAGCAGACTTTTTAGAGCTGCGGTTTCAGGTTTCAGATCAGAAAATCCCAGTAAAAATCAGCCAGAATGTAGAAGGTGGGGTGTACAAACTTTTGCACATTTTTTTTTAAATAGAAAAGATTGCAAAAGGAACTGTTGGCGCTGCAGCATGATCCGCCGCCGGGGATGACGCTGAATGAACGAAGCGTTCAGAATACCATTACAGAGTAAGTACTCGTAGAAGAAAAATATATATTTATAGTCTCGTGAGGTCTCACTCGTGTCTTGTGTGTAGGTGGTTTATAGATATGGAAGGTGCCTCCGGAACCCTGTACGAGGGCGAGAAGTTCCAGCTCCTCTTCAAGTTCAGCAGCAGATACCCCTTCGACTCTCCTCAGGTGAACCCCAGCATCAGAGGTCACTCTTTTCTATCCGGTTCCTCCTTCATCCTGACTCCTTCTCTGTGTGTGTGATGCAGGTCATGTTCACCGGCGAGAACATCCCGGTACATCCGCACGTCTACAGCAATGGACACATCTGTCTGTCCATTTTAACAGAGGACTGGAGTCCAGCTCTGTCCGTCCAGTCCGTGTGTCTTAGCATCATCAGCATGCTCTCCAGCTGCAAAGAGAAGGTCAGTGTCACTGAACAGGGTGCTGAGCGTCATCACGGCGGCTCGTCCAACCGGCTCGACCTGCGTTTTCACCCGTACAAACCGGATTGGTCCGGAACGAGAAGAACTCACGGCTCGTGGTTTTTTTTTCCCCCCGCATTTTGAAAGAATTCAGCAGTGCTTTAAAGTGACACTGCAGGAGATAAAGAAAACATTGCTCGTTTGCACCCCCTAGAGGTTGCTGATATAGTCTGTTTTGGAGTTGTGTTTATTACATGCAAATTTAAAGAATCATCTGCTGGACTGATATCGTAGTCGCCATGGTTACAGAATAGTACATACGACCGAGTAACATTAGTGTCGATTTGGTTACCGCACTCTATGATGTGAGTAATATGTCGCTATTGTTATGTCACTCAGGGAAATAAACACATAGCCAGGAATAGCAGTGCTGTCTAAAGCTGAGTGTTTTGTGTTGCTGTTCACTGTGTCTGCAGCGACGTCCTCCTGATAACTCCTTCTACGTACGAACGTGTAACAAAAACCCAAAGAAGACAAAGTGGTGGTATCATGGTGAGTGTTGAGTCACAGACGCCTCGCACGTGACGCACGTTTACTTCCTGCTGCCACAATCAATGCCACCATGCTGTTTCTTTCTGCTCTCTCTATCTTTCGTTCTTTCTTTTTTCTCTCTCCCACTTTTCTTTATCTTTCTTTTCTTTATTTCTCTTCCTTGCTCTTCCTCTCTCTCTCTCTCTCTCCCATTTTTTTAAATTTCTTTCTTTCTTCTCCTGCTGTCCCCCCTCTTTCTGCCTCTCTCTCTCTTTATCTCTCTCCATCTCTCTCTTCCACCCGGTCCATCTTTTCCTCTATCTTTCCCTTTCCTTCTCTCTCCCTCTTTTACCTCTTTCTCTTTTTCTTTTGCTTCCTCTCACTCCCCATCTCTCTCTCTCTCTATTTCTTTCTATTGCTCTTTTTTCCTCGCTCTCGCTCTCTTTCTCTTTCCACCCTCTCAATTTTTTTCTTCCCTTCTCTCTCTCTGTCTCTCTCTCTCTCTCTCTCTCTCTCTCTCTCTCTCTGTCTCTCTCTCTCTCTCTGTCTCTCTTTCTCTCTCTGTCTCTCTCCATCTCTCTCTCTCTATCTCTCTCTCTCTCTATCTCACGCTGTCTCTCTGTCTCACTCTCTCTATCTCGCTCTCTCTCTCTCTCTCTCTCTCTCTCTCTCTCTCTCTCTCTCTCTCTCTCTCTCTCTCTCTCTCTCTCTCTCTCTCTCTCATGCCTCTCCCCGCTGTTACAGATGACACGTGTTAGCAGTGCCTGGGCACGTGTAGGCGGACTCCAGGTTATAAACACGTTGTTGGACGGTAAACCTGCACTTTTTCGGATCTTCAGTCTCGGCTTTGGAGAAACGGCGTGTTGTGAGCGTTACACTTCAGCAGGCTGAAAACAATCCTGACCAAACTCCAGAAACGTGTAAAACTCCACACGTGAACTCTGAGCAGCGATGAGGACGTGCGTTTAAAAACGGCGGAATTCAAATCGGATCTTTTTTTTAAAATTTCTTTCCCACTGACGTGCCGGGACCGGTGCCGGTTCTGGGAAACGTCGTCCTTGCTGACGTGAGAAGCGAGCGCTAGGTGACGTTTATCTGGATGAAATATCTTTTCAAAAGTAAATATTTTAGCAACGCACGAACCTCAACCTCCGATCTGCTACTACAGTAACTAAATATACAAACGGCTTGGGGCTGTCAGATCATCGCCATGGCAACAAAAGGGTCACGCTCACACCTAGTTGGTTCCTTGTTTTTAGTTTGGATTCGTACATGGCGTTTGTGAATAAGCTCCGCCCCAGGACCGGCATCGTCACGCAGCGTCAGTGGATAAGCGGCGTTTTTTTAAAAAAAAAAAAACCTTTTCAGATCGACGTTTTTGCTCAATAATTATTTCAGCATGTTGAAGATCATCAACTTATAATTAACATTTTCCTGCTCAATCAGCCGAGAGTTTATGGTGTCTTGGGTTTGTGTGTGTATTTATTTATTTATTTATTTATTTATTTCAATATTGAAATAATGACTCCGCCCCATTTAAGCCCCGCCTCCATCTGTTTTAAAGGTACATATAGAACTGAAAGTGATGCAGTTGCTCAGCTCGAGTGCAGAACTTACACGTAAACTTCCCCTGAAACACGTGACGAAGCATTTCTGACGTTTGTGACGTGTTTAGGGTTTCGATGCATTCAGAGTGATCACCGGGACTTTGAGGGTGATGGAGGCGTTGTGTGAAATCCTGTGCTTTGGACGACGATCTGTTTTGAGGTGTGAGGTGGACGCGATAAAAGATTCACGTGGCACCGCATTAAAGAGTAAATATGAAGCGAGGGATGAATTTCGCTCCACCGCCGTCAGCACGTTTTTCGAACGACGTTGTGAGTCATGAAGAGAAGCTTTAAACCACCTGAATGTAGAGCAACATGCTCATGAAAGACGTTTAGATCCGAACATTAGACCTGTAATAAATCTTACGCACAGATTTGCTGAAACAGTTTTGACTTGTTCAGGGTGGAATTATTTATTTTTTCCTTTAAAAAGTCAAACGTAGGCAGCAAACAGAAAACTGGGCAGAACTCAGAACTCTGTAGGAACTGGACAAGAACTTAAGGAACACGTTGCCTTATTGCTGCTGCTGAAGACTGCAGGACTCGTATCTGAGCTCAGTGCCACTTATAAACACTCCTCCTTCTTCTCCCTCTTCATGGCATTTTAAAGAAGATCCGTCACGTTTGTTCAGGTGAGATGAACAGAACGTGTGTTCCATCAGGTCACGTACGTACGCGCGCGCAGGGTTTTCACGCCGCAGGTTCCTGAAAGCGACAGATTCATTTCTTTAGATTTTATTTCCACTGGTAGTTTAACCAAAGGACTGGATTGGATCAGAGCGTGTGCACGTGCGTGTGTGTGCACGTGCGTGTGCACGTGCGTGTGTGTGAGTGAGACTTCAGGATGATTTTTTTGGGCTCGGGTTTTATGGTTTAATAACTTTTTAATCGGTTAACGTGTGATGGATTTGTTGTTGTTTTTTTTTTGTTTGTTGTCATTTAACATTGTTTAAAAGAAAATGAAAAAAATATAATATATTTTGTTGAATGATTTGAGGCTTTGAGTTTTTATTCTTATTCATGCGACAGCCAGAAATATTTGGACACCTGACTTTTTCCAGCCATATATACATATGTCTCTGATTGTTCACAAAGTCAGAGACACAATTGTATAAAACATCTTCGGATGCAGTAACATGAAAACTTTCTTTGACTTATGAGACCCAAAACCTGTTCCAGAATGACGGATGAAGATCTGCTTTACGTGGATTCGAGTGAAAGATCTCCTGCTATAAAGCTCCTATTAAACACATTTGGGATGAATGTGAACGCTGACTGCACCGCGGGGCTCCTCACCTTCTCACCTACATCACTACCTGACTTTACTAACATCATTGTAGCTCAACGAATCTCCACAAAATCTATTGGAACATCTTTCCAGAAGAGTGGAGCTTCTTATAAGAGCAAACAGGGACTAAAGGTGGAATTGGATGCTTTAAAAAGAAGCACATACCAATCTTATGATAAGGTGTCCAAAAACCTTTGGCCATTATTGTTAGTTTTGAATGTTATATGTGCATATAACATTTATTATTGTTAGCGTTATTACCGCTGGTTCCACTAGAGGGCAGCATCACTCCACATTTGTTTGATTCCTAAGCAGATAATTTACATTTTACTAATTAATATTTTAGATTATTTTAAGATAATATAATAGTGTATGTATGTGTGTATATATACTATTTTTTTTTTTTTACACATTTTTGTTTTTATTGCATGTTTCTTTTGCTTGGTTCCAATGAGCCGCAGTCCAGAAGGAACTGCATGGTGTTGAAGTACGGAATGGGAGCCATGTTGGTTCAGGATTCCTTTTAGTTTCCAGAAGCTTCCCTGCTCCAAAACAACCCCATTATAAAACTTCCACCTCCATGTGTGAGTTTGGGGGTGATGGAGTCTGCTCACATCTTCTCTCCTGCTCTCAGTGTTACAAAAGTTCTTCTGTTAGAGAAACCGACAAAAATGTCTGGTTTGGACTCCACAGAACTTTCATCCACTCATCCACTGTCCAATTCTTTTACTTGTGTAAAGGAACGTGTGTGTCTCAAACAGCATGAAAGACTTTCCACACTTTTCACATTTAACGTTTTATAGGTTTCAGGTTGACGTTCAGCAGAAGATGGAAACACTTTCTTAGATTTTCGTGATAAAAGGTAGCAAACAAATTTAAATATTGTTTTCTTTGATCTTTAATCAAATCTGAGCAGTTAGAAA
>NC_139595.1:18783028-18795528 GCF_946808225.1 Silurus aristotelis | reverse complement strand
AGACAAAATTAAAACAACGTGTCCTGATTGGAGGACGATATTCCGTAATTCTATGCACCCGGTGTTGTGAGTTTATTTACGGTTAATGAAGACAGTACAAGACCAGGGTTATGTTAAAAGTAATCTAATAAACACTGCTGAAAAAACATGTTAAAAAAAATAATAAATGTATTCCCCACCAGGGATTCATTTGCATTCTGAAATCTGATTGGTTTGTCGATTTTGTTATAATATAACACCAAATTTATTTCCTGTAAGATTTTTTTTTTCTAAAAAAAAACGTAGGTGATTATAAAGGTGTAGAAGATACAACATCAGGGCATGTCTAATCTGTCTAATCTGCAGATGATTCCGTTATTAGACGTAAACTATAATAAACAAACAATTTATGAAGAAAAAGAGTAGGAGTTCCGATTTTTCCCCCGAATAAACACAAGGTTTTAGGCATGAGGCGATCCAGCAACGTGTGAGAAGATCCAGAGGGTCTACATGCTGATCTTGGACTCGTTGTTGTTGGTGGATTCCTTTCGGTGCGCCAGGAACGAGTACATGCACTTATCGGCCCCGAGAAAGCGGTACATGCACACGATGGCATCGAACGGCAAAATCCTGTGACAGAAAGATCAGCAGCGGGTGAGGAAACATCATGAGGAAGAAGCTTCAAAGCTCAGGAGACAAAACTTAAGAAAGACCAGATATTTTTTTCTTAATTAAACAATAAAACATTTGCTTTGGCAGTTCTAAAATTCAAATTTGATTTTTTTTTTTATGATGCTTAATTTGCATACTGCAACCTGATTGGCTCTTTGGTTTTATGATGTAATATCATCGGGAAAACTCCGCTATATGACTTGCGGAGATCAATACAGAGTTCTTACACCACTACAGGGTTATTTGATACTTCTTTTAAAATACTCACGTTTTCATGAACGTGACGACATACATGGCACGTGGCGTGCACACCATCGGCTGATCCGTCAGAATGGCTCTCATGGCTCTTTCGACGCAGTGCTCGGGGTCCAGCGGCGGGAAAAACGGAGCGATTTCCTTCCTGTGCAAGAAAAAGACAAACAGAAAAGATGATGAAGTTCTGCATATCACACGAGTCAGCGGGGAAAAAAAACTTTATAAATAAAATATTAATTTAATCTATTTTTTTTAAATAAATGTAATTTATTTAATTTTAATGTATCAAATAAAAATATAATAAAACATTATTAAATATAAATCATATTATTATAATATAATAATTATATAACTATAGCGATTATTATCTTATAAACAATAAGTTCGACTACTTATTTTTCCCAAAAGAAAAATATACATAAAATACATTTGGGATTACATTATATACAGGTCTGTCCAAAAGTTTGTACACCCCATGACAAAAAAACTAAAATGAAACAAGACGGTAATTCTTAGCAGGATGCATTCCTATTCCTAAGTGCTTCCTATTTTATTTTTCACACACACACACACACACACACATTTGAACATCTTAACATTTAATTACCTAAAAAAACATCTAAAAATGAAGTCATGTTCTTGTTTTTTATGCTCCTCCAGCACACTAGAGGGCGCACTCAACTCTACTCCTGCCTACTTTAGTAAAACAGTTATTAACCTGATTTCACAGCCTTTGAACATCCCCGTATCAACCAGGAACGGACACACCAGGGTCATCTTGATCCCGTCTTTGTTAGACGCCTTTAACTCGTGGCTCAGGGACTCGTGAAAGCCGATGGCGCCGAATTTACTGGCGCAGTAATCCTGCGAGAAAAACACGGCAGCGAGAGGATGAAGACTTGCACCAAAAAAACAATACGTTCACATCAGAATCACAGAGCAGGAACACCAGAGACAGACGCACCTCTACACCGGCCGTAGTGAAGAGACCCAGAGAGCTGGCCACGGTCACGATGTGGCCCTCGTTCAGCTCCAGCATCTTCGGGAGAAAAGCTTTCGTGGTCTGTAAAAGACAAAAAAAGAAAATGAACCCCTGATAAATTCGTCTGATTGACCACCAGGGAAGGAAACTAACGTCCTGCTACTTACCCAGAAGTGGGCATGGCAGTTGACCATCATGGTCCTCTCAATCAGTTCATCAGGACACTCCAGGAGGTGACGTCCTGAAACCACGCCTGCGTTGTTCACCAGGAACGTGATGTTTCCAAGCTCTTTTCTGACCCTCTCAGCCGTAGCGTATACACTCTCACGCTTACTCACGTCACACACGTACGTGTTAACACGTGGCTGAAAGATGGGTGACGTCTCCTTCAAGCTGATGTCTGAGCCTGTAAAAAATCATTCAAATAATATGTTATATAACATAATAATAAATCCTGTTACATGTTCTGATACGTGTTTTTCACGTGGACACCTGAAGATTGCTATGGGCTTTGTTTTGAACATCCCATTCCAAATTTGCTCTTATAATGAGCTCCACTCTTCTGGGAAGATGTTCCACTAGATTTTGTGGATATTCATTCAGCTACATATGTGTGAGTAAAGTCAGGTAGTGATGTAGGTGAGAAGGTGAGGAGGTCTGGAAGGCAGTCAGCATTCACATTCATTCATGTTTTAGTATTGGAGATCTATAGCAGAAGATCTTCCACTTCAACCCGTGTATCTTCATTGAGCTGGCTTTGTGCACAGGCACATTGTCATGGTGGAACATAATGAACATGGTGGGCTCACCAGTGCAGGTGTTGCAGTTGTCGGCGGCGCTGTTCTGTCTGTAGACCTCGCGCACGAGCTCGGCGGTCTCCTCGTTGGCGGCGCGGTTGATGTCCCAGAGCGCGAGCGCGGCGCCGCGGCGCGCGAACTGCAGCGCAAACCGGCGGCCCAGTCCGCTTCCGGCCCCGGTGATCACGCACACGCGGCCTCGCACGTGCTTCTCCCGCGGCTTCACGAGCCACCGCGCCGCCGCCGCCGCGAACGACCACAGCACCTTCACGCAAACCACGAAGAACTCCACCACGATGTGCATCGCCACGACGCCCGGGACTCGATACTGACCACCCCGATGGGAAAAAAAAAGTTCTGATCTGTTCCGGTCAAGATGATTTCTAAAACACACACTCTCACACACACTTACACACAAATTACCAGCTGACCGACTTTTGCAAAACACACACACATCTAACTCCTCTCTCGGTTCTTCTAACATAAATACAGAACCCAGCTGAAGTCGTCACACTGATGTCGTCACAGAAATCCCAGACCATCCCTTTCCACCAGTCAGAAGAACCAGGTTGCCAGATCAGGCTTTTTTTTTTTTTTTTAGATCAGATTATCTGATTATGGAACGACATAGCTAATTGTTTTCCCGTGATCGTGACGGGAGACACGCTTTTATACCGAATACACAGAACAATAAAATAAAATAAATAAATAAATAAAAACTTCCCGAGATGTCATCAGGAAGAAACCTCTTGAGGAACCAGACTCAATAGTGAACCCGTCCTCATCCTCAACACAGAATGTCCATTCATTACACTTCCATTATTGTTGAGGTTCTATCATGCAAACTGTGGTCTTCAGCCATTGTAGCAGACTGTTGACATTAATTACAGTCCAAATCAATCCTCAAAGTTCTTCAGTTGCTTAGTAACTTCATGGATCTTTAGGCTGTTTAAGTAGAACCATCCTCAGCTGCAGAGTGCGCTACTGGAGAAGAGAACTCCATCCAGGGGTAGGAAGTTGGATGAATCATGCAGATGTAAAGAAGTGAAGAAAAGTGAAAAAATACTGTAAAGTGAGATCAATTTCAAATAGTAGAAGTGTTCATTTATTTTTTAACTAACCTCAGATCTTCTGTAGATGTAGGCTGCTTCAAATCCCAGATAGACTTGATGATGTTGAGATCTGGACTCTGTGGGGGCCAGAAGTTTTACCTCCAGGACTCCTTGTTCTCTGCACTGAAGATGGTGTTTAATGATGTTAGCTGTATGTTTGGGGTCGTTGTCCTGCTGCAGATTAGAGTTGGAGCCAATCAAAGGCCTCCCTGATGGCACTTCATGATGGAGAAGTATCTGCCAGAATTTCTCAGTCTGAACTCCATTTGCTGAAATGCAGCTCCAAACTTACAGGAAACCTCCACCATGCTTCACTGTTGCCTGCAGACACTCATTGGTGTACGCTTTCCAGCCCTTCAGCAAACAACCTGTTGGTTTTCTAGAGCCAAATATTTGGCAGAACATCTGCTGCCATTTGTCTGCACTACAGTCCCTCTGTTTCCATGCATAGTTAAGTCACTAAGCCTTATTTCTACGTTGGCCCTCAATTTTTCCATGAAGACCACTTGAGCCCAGACTTTTCCAGACAGTAGATGGATGTATTTGGGTCCCACTGTTCTCTGCTAGGTCTTTCCTGATGGCACTGCTAGAATCTCCTAAAAGTGAAGGAAAGTGTGTATGATGTATTTTTTATCTGCTACATTAAATTTCCTTGGCCGCCCACTGCGTCTATGCTCCTCAACATGACCCTCTTGTGTGCTTCTTCAAAATAGCTTAATAAGCAAATCCATCTTGAAACCCCAGTCTGCTTTGAGATCTTTGCCCGGGAAAGATCTTGCTGATGCAGTAGAACTACCTTATGCTCAGTCTTGCCATGGTGTGTCACCTGAAACATTGAATTGTCTTCCGTAACATCACCTTTGTAGCAAAGTTTGGCTGTTCCTCACCCAGTTTGAAGCTCCTACACAGCTGTTTCTGTTTTAATTAATATCTGGGTTTGAACCTACAGTACATATGAAACTGATGAACAAAAACCCTGTACAAAGTGTGCAAAAGTAGGAACCGAAAGCCAAAGGGTGGTCACAACAATTTATTGGTTCTATTTAGATTTCTCTTCAGTTCACTCACATGCCCTTTTGTAAATCGAAATAAACAATTACAATATATTTTACAGCATGTAAATGTATGTAATTATCATGTAGTTCATAAAAAAATGCGAAATAAACAATGCACTACCGCAGACCTCCAGAAGAGGGCGGTAAAAAACCGAAACGCATTTTACTTTAAACCTTACCGGCCACTATACTGTATCTAAACCCGAGAGCTGGCTGATTAGCCAAATTCAAGTGCGCAGTAAGTGACACTTCTAAACACAGAGTTAAACGATTATACGAGCTTTTATAGCTCAATTGATTATATGAATAAATATTTCTGCATGAACGCATAACTGTCAGTGTGCGTGTCAATGTCAGTGTGTGTGTTTTAGATGTTTTGCTAGTAAACGCATGCTAAGCCTGAGCTCTTTTTTTTTTAAACCTACACGTTTTTTTAAATTTGTACTATTTTATTTCATTTTATGAAACAACGAAAAATTGTGTTGAATTTTTAGACACGTTAAAACGGTAGCTTGGATAGGGAGTCGATTCTTTATAAGGAGTCGATTCTTTGATTGGGCTCGATTGTGAGTCGATTCTACGCACAAAGGAAAAAACAGTAGGAGATTCCTTTGTCACTCTAAATACGTTTTTACTATCGATGATAAAAGAGTGTGTTTAATTTTTATTAGTAGGTTTTTCTGGTGTAGTCCGGTGTGTAGAAATGCCTCGTTGAATCGACTCCCACAATCGATTTTGCTGCGCCTTTACTCCTGAGCTATGATTGGTTAGTATATGCACTCTTAGCCAATCAAAACGAAGGGGGCGTGACTTTTTACAAATACGGAAGTAACAAGCAGCCCAGCGTTGTTTATATTACTTTCACTTTTAATTATCTGTCTAAAAATAGAATTTCCGCAAACCAATGGATTATTATTTGCTATAAAATACTAACATTCATTTACTTAAACAGAATAAACTGTAACAAAAGTCTTTCAAGTATATGGATTCAAAGGATCAAAGAAAATTGCTGTAATTCCGAGGTAGAAGTGTTGTTTATTTCCTTATTACAGCAAACCTTTAGAGCTTAAACGAATAATCTTGATCATTTCATTTACACTTTTGGTTATGGAATACATTTTCAATTGGTTTCTTAAAAGGTATTTAATCACCAGACTCGTATTTCAGCTACACATCTGTATTAAACAATGAAGAATCACGAAAGCTCTGACTTTTGACAACGTCATTAGATCAGAAATGGGTAGTAAATGTAGAACATTATGGGAGTGTGAGAATGCTCAGCTGCCTCTCAGGTTTCCTTGTTTGTGTGTGTGTGTGTGTGTGTGTGTGTGTGTGTGTGTGTGTCTGTGTGTGTCTGTGTGTGTCTGTGTGTGTCTGTGTGTGTCTTTCTTTTTCCAGGTGATGACGCTGTCAGAAGAGTTGGAGGAATTGAGAAGCCGGGTCGAGGCGAGTTTATCCAGAGCCGGTTCTGTGCAGGACATCAGAAATGGCGTTTCCGCTGTGGCCAACATCTCTCTGCCTCTGTCAGCGAAATATCGTTACATTGCCCCAGAGAACATGCTGAAAGAAAACAGTGCTGGAAGCAACAAGACTGAGGTGATTGTCTATTACAGTAGTGCAGTAGTGCAGAGGTAATGGTGTAGTTTTAATGCCTTACTTTTTGTTTGTTTTTTCCCCTCAGGTAATCACGTCGCTGCAGAAACTGTCCACAGCGCTCAACATCCTGGAGAAGTACGGCTCCAACCTCACCAACCCCAACAGACCCAAGTACTGGCGCACGGTGAAACACAACAACCCGGTGTTCAGGGCCACGGTGGACGCTATTCAAGTGAGCAAACCCTGAAACCCTGAACCCTGAAGCTTTTCACACTCATTAAAAAACAAAAATGAGGAAAGGTTTGGTTTTTTTATGAAAGTTTCTTTTATAAAAAAAAAAATACAGAATTAATGCCTTAATTTTGTTAGTAATTTAGATGAGTAACATGTTAATAACATGATAATGTTATTATAATGTAATAAATATTAATATATATAAAATATATCAATATAATGATGTACATCATATAAACGATCATATAATAATAAAAGTAATATAAATGTTAATAAATACATATAAGTCTACATTTGTTTTATACATTTTGTTATATGATAATTAATATAAATATAAAGTTTTAATCAGAAGTCATTACAGATTTTATTTGATAAATGTAATCTTTAGCATTAAGTTTTTTTTATTTGCCCCAAAAATGGAACCAAATAAATACATGAACAAAAAAAAAATACAAAAATACCAAAACGAAATTTTTGGAATAATTTATATGATTGGGATTTTTTTAAACGTATTATAAAACATGTCATTTATATTATAAAAAAATCCCAAAGTTGTGGAAGTTAACGAGTCTCTTTCTCTCTCTCTCTCTCTCCTCTCTCTCTCTCTCTCTCTCTCTCTCTCTCTCTCTCTCTCTCTCCCCCCTCTCTCTCTCTCTCTCTCTCTCTCTCTCTCCCCCTCTCTCTCTCTCTCTCTCTTCCTCCCTCCCTCTCTCTCTCTCTCTCTCTCTCTCTCTCTCTCTCTCCCTCTCTCTCTCTCTCTCTCTCTCTCTCCCCCCCCCCCCCCCCTCTCTCTCTCTCTCTCTCTCTCTCTCTCCCCCCCCCCCCCCCCCTCTCTCTCTCTCTCTCTCTCTCTCTCTCTCTCTCTCAGGGAGGACGGGCTGTCCTGTGTCTGTATGGCTACACCAATCAGCAGCCGGACGGTCTGAGTTTTCCCGATGATGTCACAGAGCCGGATGTTGCCAAAGTGGCCTCGGTGACGCTGGAGGTCATGAGTCTGCGTGTAGAGCTGGACATGCTCATCAAGGTCAGGGTCACGTGCTTCTATAATAATAATATTAATAATAATAATAATAACAATAATATGCTGTTTGTGCAGGACGCTCATCCTCACCCGGAGTTCTTCGAGAGACTCATCCCAGCTCTCGCTCAGAAGGTATTTCAGCACACACAATACACACTTTCTATAATTGTGTATGACGTAATTATGTGACGTTATTATGTGGCGTGGGTATGTGACTGTAACAAGTCTCTCTGGTTCTGTGCTGGAAGAAAGAGAGACCAACAAAAGTTCACCAAGCAGAGCGTTCTTTATTGATTAACGGACGATGTGACGTGATCATGTGACCTGATAATGTGACTTGGTTACTGTGTGTGATGTCATTATGAGACGTGATTGTGACGTGATCACGTGACCTTGATTATGTGATGTTGTGTGGTGTGATTATGTGATGTTATGCGACGTGTTTATCTGACATGATTGTGATCTTACGTGAAGTGTTCATTTGCCCTGATTATGTGACGTGGTTATGTGTCGCTCTGACAGGACGGTGATAATGATGTGAGAACAGACGCTGTAGGCATTTCTCCGTCCAGTGAAACACCGTGGGAGAAACTCTCCCTGCCCACTCTGCCCACTCTGTCTCCATCCCAACCCTCAGCACTGCTGTCTCTCTCCTCCCCCACACCCACCAGGACACCAGGTAAACGCTCGTCTTATACACAAGCTGGCTTTTTCTTACATCACAAAATTTCAGAAAGTTTAAAGGGGGGAAGAAGAGAGAAATTTGAATGTGTTTCTAAATCATTTATGTATGAAAGAGTTTGTGGGTCTTCCTCAGCTGTCTGTGAAGAGAACTGCAGCATTTGTGGGATCCTACCCGTGGCGGCACACTGCGCTACCTGCTGCCAGCGTCTGTGTTCAGAGTGCGACCGTCTTTTCCACACACACCCAGCTCGTGCAACACACAAGAGGATCCCAGTGGCGGCCCCGAGGACCTCCAAAACACTCAGGTGAAACTCACATAAGTTTTTTTTGTTCATTGCACAGCATTTCATATGAATCAAAATCTTCGGGACTTCATGTATCTATATATAGGAACGCTGTACCATTCCACATTTAGTCTCCATTTGCTGTTATAATAACCTCCACTCTTCCCACATTCTAAACACTTGTGTGGATCTCACTGTGATAAGACAATGTGAAAGGACCACACATGGCAGGAAAAGTCGGATGTCCCAATACTTTTGGCTGTATACAGTATAGTTAGAAAGATGTAGCTTTAGAACGCAAAATAACCCCGCTGGCTGTTAATGTCTCCCCTCGCAGCGCGTCTCTGGCCACGTGGCTTTGTTCCTACTGCACCACGGTGAACACAATGCAGCAGGTGTTGTGTAACACCTGTGAGCGCCCCCGTCTGGCCGCAGCCGCCCCGGCTGTACAGGAAGATCCTCCACAGCCGTCTACCATCACAGGTCAGTTATCACGATGCACATCGTTTATTCTGTCCGTGGTGTGGAGCTCAGGGCTAAAACACTGTAAACGTTATACAGAGCTTCTCTCCTGCACCCGAAGCTTCTTCATGATTTAAAAACTAGTCCCCATGTAGGGTTTTTGCTACAGGAAGAGTTTAGAAGTTCTGAATAAAATGCCAAGCTGCATTCTTATATGCTTTAATTTATATGTTAATCAATCAAAAAAGTAATTAAATTCAACCGTTTTGTTTGTGCTATATCTGAAATGTAAGAAATTATTAAGTGCCTAAGAATTCATTTACATGTAAATCAAGTTGAGGTGTGAAACATTATGTGTGTGTGAATTGAAGCTTGTTCACGGTTTGCTGCGTGTTTTATCAGAGTGGCAGTGTAAGAGCTGCACTGTGGTGAACTCGAGCAGCAGTATACTGTGCGAGGTGTGTGAGCGCCCCCGTCTGGCTACACGCCCTCCCGTGACGCCCTCGCGACCCACGCCGGCTCCTGCAGGACTGTTCGACACCGGGCAGGTACACTCAACCTTTATGGCACATTTCCCACCCCATGAGCTGCTTGAGGCCGCGTCCACACTGATATTTTTTCGTTTGAAAATATGTAATTTTCTCTCCGTTTTGGCCTTCCGTCCACAATGAGAGGAAAAAGTAGCTTTTTTTTTTTAAAACGCTCTTCAAATTCCAAATCTCCAATCAAATCCTGATGAGTGAAACCCTAAAGTGCCATTTAGATGAATCAAGTCATGTCATGAAATATAACACTACACACTGTTCACCTGTGGGTGTCGCTATTGTGAAAGTGATTTAATTTGGAAGTGAATAATCCTCCTTCTACACAAAATTCTTCATAAACCCAATACCTTCCATAAAGTAATATATAGAAATATATTATTATTATTATTATTATTATTATTATTAATATTATTAATATTTAGAAAAAAACAACCTTTCTTTCTAAATATTAAGAGGCATGATTTTATTTAATACTTTGTCTGCATTGTTTTTGTGTTGCTTATCGCGTCTATCCGTTCACAAACCAGTGCAAACGTGCAAACTATATTTTTAACTTAAAGAGACACCTGCTAAGCAGCCATCTGTGTGAATTTATAGCATCCCATTCTTATTTCTATTAATTTCTTTCCTTTTTTTTTTTTTATTTCTCTGCGTTTCAGTGGATCTGTCAGTTCTGTACTTACGCCAACCACACGCCGTCGCCCCGCTGCGAAATGTGCGACCTGGCCAGATCTGACTCCACCCCTTCACCTTCAAAACCCCGCCCACCTTCCCCAATTAAGAATATCACTCCGAAAATTGAGCCGGTGGAGGATCCGGATTTGAAGAGGCAGAGACTGATGCGGGAGGAGGGTCTTAAACTGATCACGTTGATCCGAGTACGTAACCTTCAAACTTTTAGAATAACAAAGATATAGTATTATTATTATTTATTTAGCTTTTTATCTCAGGAGGGTGAGGGGAAAGGCGTGAGCCCCGAAGAGGTGTACACGAGTCTGCGGGTTTCGGGTGGGATCAGCGGGACTCCGTATGATTGGCTAAAGACGGAGTTGCCGCACAGGCTGGACGAGATCTGTGCCATGGCTGCCTCGTTCCAGCACGAACCTAAACCTCTCCAAACATCTGCCGTGCACCACAACGAGCTCCAGAAGACCTCAGTGCCTTTATCCAGAGCCGAGGCCAAGCAGGCCTGGCTCACAGCAGGGGGCGACAACGAGAAAGCGGCGCGGCAAGCGCTCAGGGACCGTCTCGCTAGGGTGAGTTTCAGGATACGGTGCTCGTAAAGGCGAACTTCTTGCACTATATGGCCAAAAGTATTGGGACACCAAACTTTTCCAACCATGTGTGTAAAAAGAAATAAAAATGAGCAGAATGGTGGTAAAAGAAAAAAGGTGGCAGCATGACAGTAAAAATAGCAAAGAAAGAAAGAAAACAGAACAAGAAAGAAAGAAAGCAAAAAAGCAAAAAGGACAAGAAATTAGCAGAAAGAAAGAAAGAAAGAAAGAAAGTAAGAAAAAATGAGCAGAATTATAGTAAAAGAGAAAAAATTAAGAAAAGTAAGAAAGTGTGTGCGTGTGCGTGTGCGTGTGCGTGTGTGTGTGTGTGTGTGTGTGTGTGTGTGTGTTAGGTAAAGGAGCTAGCCTCTATTGGCTTCACTGACACGGCTGCCTGTGAGGAGGCTTTGAGGCAGAGTGGCGGCGAGGTGAGAGGAGCACTGGTGCTGCTGCAGCGCCCCCTGCTGGAGTCTTTCCACAAGCGCATGTGGAGCGATGAACCCGAACCCACGATCGATATCAACCACCCAGACAAACAGGTGCGAGGACACACACTTCTCAGGTTTCAACTGCATAAGCTGGATTCGAATTTATGTTTATTATTAGCAGCATTGATTGTGTGTGTGTGTGTGTGTGTGTGTGTGTGTGTGTGTGTGTTTCAGCGCGTGTGTCGCAGGCTCCTCGCCATGTACAACCTGCCCAGCTGGGGGCGCTGTGAGCTAGCCCTGTCTCTGCTGCGTGACCCTGGTGCCCCCTACACGCTGGAGGATGTGGTGCAGGCCGTGCGTGAGTCACATGACCGTGACTTCATACGTCGTGTTTTGGCGAAAGAGTGTCCTATCTGTCTGTCCTTGTTTCCTCACAGCAAGGTAACACACACACACACACACACACACACACACACACACACACACACACACATCACTGTTATTATTTTGCATTACAAGTTGTTTTCTGCTTGTTCTTACTCTTCTGCCGTTCCATCACTTCCTCCTATTTCTCTTTTTACTTTTATCACTTCATCCTTTTGCCACTTCCATTTCCTCTTCCTCCTCTTCCTCCTCCTCTCCCTCAGATGCAGTCTCTGACGTCGTGTCAGTGCTCTGTGTGCTGTGAGTGTTTTAAGCAGCACTTCACTATCGCGGTGAGAGATAAACACATCAGGGACATGGTGTGTCCTGTGTGCTCCGAACCCGACATCAACGACCCCGAACACCTGAACAGCTACTTCTCCACTCTGGACATCCAGGTACAGAGACATGTCTCTTAGAAACTGTATCTGTCCTACCAATGAACTGTCTTAAGTCTAAGTTCTGTTTTTTTTTTAAGTTATCTGTTTTTCTGCTAAAATAAATGCTAGCAGAAACACTGCACTGTAAACAACCTGTTAATTATTATTATTATTATTATTATTATTATTATTACAGTACAGCGCTGATCTATGGCAACACTAACAGGACAAACATTACATTGTATTATTAATAATGTACTTTAGGGCAAAGAGAATGTTTAATGTGTGTGTGTGTGTGTGTGTGTGTGTGTGTGTGT
>NC_139595.1:18423028-18778028 GCF_946808225.1 Silurus aristotelis | reverse complement strand
CTCCACTGCGCCTTCCATCATCTACCACTTCTCCACTGCTCCGTCCATCATCTACCATTTCTCCACTGCTCCCTCCATCATCTACCACTTCTCCACTGCTCCTTCCATCATCTACCACTTCTCCACTGCTCCCTCCATCATCTACCACTTCTCCACTGCGTCTTCCATCATCTACCACTTCTCCACTGCTCCGTCCATCATCTACCATTTCTCCACTGCTCCCTCCATCATCTACCACTTCTCCACTGCTCCTTCCATCATCCACCACTTCTCCACTGCTCCCTCCATCATCTACCATTTCTCCACTGCTCCTTCCATCATCTACCACTTCTCCACTGCTCCCTCCATCATCTACCACTTCTCCACTGCTCCCTCCATCATCTACCACTTCTCCACTGCGCCTTCCATCATCTACCACTTCTCCACTGCTCCGTCCATCATCTACCATTTCTCCACTGCTCCCTCCATCATCTACCACTTCTCCACTGCTCCTTCCGTCATCCACCACTTCTCCACTGCTCCCTCCATCATCTACCACTTCTCCACTGCGCCTTCCATCATCTACCACTTCTCCACTGCTCCTTCCTTCATCTACCACTTCTCCACTGCTCCCTCCATCATCTACCACTTCTCCATCATCTACCACTTTTCCACTGCTCCTTCCATCATCTACCACTTCTCCACTGCTCCCTCCATCATCTACCACTTCTCCACTGCTCCTTCCGTCATCCACCACTTCTCCACTGCTCCCTCCATCATCTACCACTTCTCCACTGCTCCGTCCATCATCTACCACTTCTCCACTGCTCCTTCCTTCATCTACCACTTCTCCACTGCTCCCTCCATCATCTACCACTTCTCCATCATCTACCACTTTTCCACTGCTCCTTCCATCATCTACCACTTCTCCACTGCTCCCTCCATCATCTACCACTTCTCCACTGCTCCCTCCATCATCTACCACTTCTCCACTGATCCCTCCATCCTCCACTACTTCTCCACTGATCCCTCCATCCTCCACCACTGCTCCCTCCATCATCTACCACTTCTCCACTCATCCCATATATATATATAAATGTTGGTTTTATTTGAGAAACATTTCATCCTGTTTTTAGATGTTTGTCCTCAAGATTTACCTTCAGACAGATTTCTTCTTTTTATTTGGTTGGATTTTATCTAGAAATAAATGTTAGAAACATGAAATTGTGATCAAATACGTAGCAATATGTTCAATAATCAGACACTGGGTTTATTGTAATTTTATGATAAAAATTACCAAACCACTACTCATTCATTTATTTGTGTTTGTTTGTTTGTTTGTTTGTTTGTTTGTTTAAACAAACACACACACACACACGCTAGAAACGCTATACACTTAAAAAAATCTTTCATTCACATCAACATTGACTATGTTGTGTTACTATGTTGCAAAAAGAAGTAAGAGAACCCACCTTCTGAGGAACCTCCAGCGCCACCTTCATTTATTAGGATGTCCACAGAAAGCTCTCAAAATCAGAGCAGGGTGCCAATAGTTTTGCTAATAGCACGTGGCAGCTTTTGAACATAATGGGGGGGGGGGGGGGGGTATGGAGATGATGATCCGCTGTGGTGACCCCTAATAGGAGAAGCCGAAAGAAGAAGAAGAAGAAGAGTGAACCAAGCTTCAAAGTTCGTCATGTTCCTCATGGTTAGCAGTTTTCGATGCACTGTGACATGTTTATAATGCTGGACACCTGCCATCACTCTCATTGTAGTTGTTATCAAATTCCTGCTCATGGACTTGCGTATGTGTGTTTTAAAGCAACCTGTGAAGGGTTTTTTCCTCTCCCCCATCCCGAGCTTTATGCATATTCATCCAGATGCCAATCTGCCAGTCGATCCGCAGAGGGCCGGGGGGTCACGGCCTCAGCCGCTGTGAGAGGAGAAGCTTTTTAACATGCGCCTCGTCTCCCACTTTAACCTTCATTATCTTGCAGAACGAGGCGAACAAATCGGGCAGAATGCCGATGACTGGGTCCAAATAAATTGGTAGCGAGCATAAAAAAATGACAAAATGTACAATTCCTAGAAAATAAAACATGGAATTTATATTTGAATATCCAACACTAATGTTTCTTTAATTAGTATTTTTTCATTAGATGCTTCAGAAAGCCGAGATAAAAAATGGAAGAAAGCAGGAGAAGGTTTAATGAGCGACCAAATCAGTAACGCTGAAAAATGCAGAGGAAATGGAAGGTTTGTGGACACCTTTTTTTTTGCTATATGCTTCTTTTTGGACGCCCTATTCCACATTTAGTCTTCGTTTGCTCTTGTTTTTTTATTTGTGGAGATTCATTCAGCCACAAGGGTGTTAGTGAAGTCAATTACTGATGTAGGTGTGGTGAGGAGACCTGGGGTGCAGTCAGCATTCACATTATGCCTCTACCTTTGTTTGGAGAATAACCACATACGGTGGGAGAATTCAGGTGTGCCAATACTTTTTCCAGGTACTTCCATAACACTTTTTTTCGTAAATGTGCTTGATTTGGAATTGCGCCATAATCTTAAATATTCTTAGAGTTTAGATTTGTATTTAGAAACAAAATCCCATGTTGGTTTGGAACGTTTTCACCTTTTTTTTCCCTCAACATTTTGAAAAAAATACACAAAAAGAATCTCATACAAATTCAAATAGTTTGCATCATTTTGAGCAAATATAAAAATGCACATAAAGTAGTCATTGTATATAACCAGTGATGGACAGTAAATGTAATTTGTTACTGTACTATGTAGCTTTTTTTCGTATTTTTGCTGTAACTTCAAATTTTTTAAAAGTCAAATATTTGACTTTTTACTCAACTACATTTAGTGAAATCAGTCGTTCCTTTTTATTAATGAGGATTAAAACGTAACTGGTGAAACACGCAGCGAGTCACCAATCAGGATCGAGCGCACGCTCTGTTTTACACGTGTTCTGATCGACGCTCGGTGCATCTACTGATCACCAACATACAGTTCAGCATCAGTTCAACATCAAGCAGAACATTTAGAGAGGAATAAATGATGAAGAAACTGCAGACTCGAACTCACCAACACACACGTGACCTCATTTACACGATTTTACTAAAGTAGTCGAAAAGAAGGTTTTGGGCTCATGATTAATAGAAATCAAGTGTTTGAGTCATTAATATGATTCTGTTATTATATCAGTGTGCTGAGAGTCACATTCGAGTCTTTTCACATCAACTGAGGTGATTAAGTTAAGAATCTTAATAAATAATAAAATGATGTTACTTATAATAAACGTATAATAATAACTTAACTTAAATATAATTTATTATAGTCATTTTAAATCATAGTACTTTGGATACTTAAGTACATTTGAAGGTAAATCATTTTGTACTTTTGCTGAAAGTCTAAAGGGACCCGTTTACTTGTACAGGAGTATTTATATTTACGGAGTGAAGCTCTACATTTACTCAACTACATGGTTTGTGTACTTCATCCACCACTGCATACAAGTAAAACTACAATCATCAGCAGTCAGTTGATTGAAGTCACCTGTGTGTATCACCTGAAAAGTGGGTAGAAAATGTGTTTTATTTCGGATTTCACAGTGAATCCGCATCACTTTAATAATGCAGCTATTATTTATAATTGTGTAACAGCGATGCAGGTTCAGTGGACGCATCTGATGAGGACCCTGAGAGTCGAGACGGGGGAAGTCCAGGGACATCCTCGATATTAAATAAAGGTAAAGAGGAAACACAATCCATGGGTATTAAACAAACTAAAACAAACAGAGACACACAAAGGGATGAATGTATTACACACACACACACACACACACACACACACACACAGTGAGACAATGAACACCTGGGATTACTGATGGAAAGGTGGAGCTACTAAAGAAGTTCAGGTGAAAGGGGCGGAGCTAAGAGCATACCAGGAAGTAACAGAGATCTAATCACAACTACCGTATTCCAGTTCACCTGGTATTCTTCCTACACAAAATCCCAGATTAGACTCAGTGTAGTTTAGTGCTGAAACAAGTATCGCTATGGTAACCGGTTGGTTTCCTATAACGCTGGAGGAGGAGTTTTGTGAAAAATGCATACTTTTAATGCATAAGAAGGCGATTTTTTTGGATGTAGGAGCATGGCATTTTTCTCTTTGCTCGAACTACGAGACCCAAACCTGCTCCAGCATGATAATGCCCCTGTGCACAAAGCCAGCTCCATTAAGATCTGGAGAGGTGGTAGCTTAATGGTTAAGGCTTTGGATCTAAAGTTTATGAATTCAAATTCCACATTCCGTGCCCCTTGAGCAAGGCCCTTAACCCCATAACTGCTCAGATGTATGCTTGAGATAAATGTAAGTTGCTCTAATGTAAGTTGCCAAATGACAAAACATGTAAACTAAAGATCTGCTTTCCATGGGTTAGAGTGGAAGATCTCCTACTATAGAGCTCCAACCCTATTGAACTATGAATGAAGGTGAACACTGACTGCACCCCAGGCCTCCTCACCTTCTCACATGAGTCTTACATGACTACCTGACGTTACTAACACCCTTCTAGCTGAATGAATCTCCACAACATCATCTCAGAGGAGTGAAGTTTATTATAACAGCAAATAGAGAAGTGTGGACTGCGATGTTCAGAAAGAAGCACATAGCAGTCGGGTGTCCACAAACCTTTGGCCATGTTATGTATTTATTATGTTTTAGGGTGAGTTTTTCTTTATGTGTCGAAATGTGTCAGGTATAAAATCACAGTTACATCGCAGATCTAAATTTAGCCGGAAATCTGAAAAAGTGGCCAAGGCGTGGGTCGTGAACAGCGAGCACCCCAGGAGGTCTTCATCCCAACATGTTGCTCTGTCCATCTTTTCGTTTCTTTTATTTAAATATATGCCTTATTTTGAAAGTAATAGAATGCTGATGAAATTAAACGATCTCACCTCCGGTGCTCTGACCGTCAGCTTCGGTGCCTCGGTGCCTCTGGGATCATGCTTGAGTGTGACAGGAGTCCTTACGCGCACACACACACACACACACACACACACACACACACACACACACACACAGACCCAAAAAGCTCAGCTATGAGAGGAGGTTTCCATGCCAACGGCTGTTAGTCTAGCAGAACCAAGTGACAGATTGGCAGAAACAGAAATCATAACTGAATGCATTACTTCTGCATTCTTGAAAAGCACCTGCCTCGACACCATCACCCCCCCCTTTTTTTTTTTTGCATGCCAGGAACAAAAGAACAAAAGCAAATTAGACAGCGATTATGCATCACTAATTAACTTCCCATGTGGCTTGTGCTCAGCTCCTTGTAGTCTGCGTTAGTTTCAAAGCCGGATCGAATCGGATCAGAGCTGACGTTTTGGAAGACGTTTCTGACAGTTGGGGAAAGTTTGTGTTTGGTGTGTTTGAAGGCGATCTTTAGCTCAGGTGTACCAGGTGTGAGTCGTGTGAGAATCACTTCCGGTTGCTGTGCCACTCAAGGCTCTCGCTCGGAGCCTGAGAAATACAGATCGGTTGCCGAGCAACCGCAGCATGCCGGCTTCGGTGATGCTTCACTCGCATCCTGGATTAAAATGAGAGAAAAGCTTTATGCAGCACAAAGCAGGCAAAGATCAAACATACCAATCTGACATTATAACATTATGACCAGGGAATAACACTGATTATCTGATGGGTCAGAACTGTTTTGGCAGCAATAGGAGACAAACAAAATATTAGGCATAATGTTACCCCTGATCGTATGAAAGGAATTAACTATTACTCATTATTTACCCATAACACCATGCCCCGAAGTGTGTTTTTTACAATTTTTTATTCCTATACCACAGCAAATTTGCAAATGCCCAGGAGTGTCATCTTAGTGTGGTTGGGATGTGAACTGACAAACGTCAGATTCAAAGTCCAATGCTTTAACCACCTCTCACAGGCGGCCCCTAGTTCAAGTGAAGGGAAAATGTCTTGCTGCATCCAAAGACGTTTGATACAATCGTGTGTCTTAGACAATTTAGTGAAGAATCACATACACTGGAAATGTAGGTTGTCCCAATACTTTTGGCCACACAGTGTATATAAAGGATTAAAGAAACACACCAGTTTTCTGTTGCATGTCATTATAAGGAAATGATCTGTGATTTTCTGCTGTAACAAAAGAGTTTTTTTCTCAGCGTCTCAGAACTTGAGTTCAGGCCCCAGGATGGCCGATGTGAGCAGCGGGTTTGGTCTTAGCGTGATGACTGCTCTGTGAGATCACTATTGTCATAAAGAATCAATCTGGCTCTGGGGATCCGGCTATAGTCCTCTGAAGAACACTCGAGGAAGATCGATGTAAAAAGACAGTGGTGATTATATCGAGGCTGCACGAGGAGGCGGGGCTCTGCCCTGCACCAACACTGTGCTTTATTAAAAAAACAA
The DNA here is from genome assembly GCF_946808225.1 of Silurus aristotelis. Lineage (NCBI taxonomy): Eukaryota > Metazoa > Chordata > Actinopteri > Siluriformes > Siluridae > Silurus > Silurus aristotelis. The sequence continues at coordinate 18,771,602 of NC_139595.1, read as the reverse complement.
ACAAAAAAAAACAGATGTCTCATCAGACATGGACCAAATACGAGTGTGGATGTGATGGACTGTTGTGCGTTTCTGGTAGAAAGACTTGTGGAAATGTGTTTTGGAGAGAGGGAATGATCTGGGAGATGAAAACAGAGTGGAATTGTGTGTATCTCTTTCATTCTTTTCCAATCACATTTAAGTCTAAATTTCAGCCCCAAAAAATTCTGAAACCTGTAATTACACAAATCTCATAAAGAGAGAGAGAAAGAAAGAGAGAGAGAGAGAGAGAGAGAGAGAGAGAGAGAGAGAGAGAGAGAGAGAAAGAGAGATAGAGAGAGAGTGTGTGTGTGTGTGTGTGTGTGTGTGTGTGTGTGTGTGTGTGTGTGTGTGTGTGTGTATGAGACCGCAGGTGTGTGAGAGTCTGTATGTGTGAGTGTGTAAGAAGGAAAAAGTGTGTGTATATGTTTGTTTAAGAAAGAGTGTGTTTTAGTGTGTGTGTGTGTGTGTGTGTGTGTGTGTGTGTGTGTGTGTGTGTGTGTGTGTCTGTGTCTGTGTGTGTGAGTAGCAGTGATGTCAGTAAAACTCAGCCATGTCTTATGCCAAGCCTCTGGTCTTCCTGAAGGAGGGGTCTCTCTCTGCTGCCTGACAGTGTGTGTGTGTGAGAGATACCGGCCAAAGGAGGGCGTGCAGACACCATATCATCGCAGCAGCTTCATGCTGAGGGGTGTGTGATGTGATGTGATGTGATGTGATGTGATGTGATGTGATGTGATGTGATGTGGTTGCAGTGTTGTGTAGATTATAATAGAGTGTAGTGTGTTGTGGTGTGTAGTGTGTTGTGGTGTGTAGTGTGTAATGTGTAATGTTATGGTGTGTAGTGTGTAATGTTATGGTGTTTAGTGGTGTGTAGTGTGTAGTGTTATGGTGTGTTATGGAGTGTCTTGTGTAGTGTTATTGTGTTTAGTAGTGTGTAGTGTTATGGTGTGTTATGGTGTGTTATGGTGTGTACTGTGTTGTGGTGTAACTAAGCAGCCAGAACCCGAGCAGGAATGTGGTTCTCCTTCCTTTGTGGAGTTCTGTATCTCTCTGGTGGATGTGGTCTCACCTTCCTTTCTGATAACACCTCCTTCACACACAAAACTGACTGAGAATCCTGTAGGAAAGTAGATCGATCATGCATGCAGGAAGTGTCTGATAGACTCCACCAGGAAGCATGAATGCGTGCTGCAGATGCTCCAGATGCAAAATAATGAAGAAAAGTGCAGCACGCACGCGGCAGAAGCATGTACAGGATGTGGGGAAGCCGTGAGGAAGAAGCCTGATGAGCGACGGGCAATGTGCAAAGAGATGATGTCATGGTTTTAAGCGGATAGGAGGAGGAGGAGGAGGATGAAATGGAGGAAGGGATGGAGGGATAGAGGGACGGAGGGAGGAAGGAGGAGGAGGAGGAGGAGAATGCGAGCGTAAGGTTTCGCAGGCGCTCAGGAAAAAAAGGAAGCGGCGCTTTGTGATGCGCAGGCGGCGCCGTGTAGCTGGCGGAAGACGATCTCTCTCTCTCTCTCTCTCTCTCTCTCTCTCTCTCTCTCTCTCTCTCTCTCTCTCTCTCTCTCTCTTTCAGCCCAGCCCCAGCGTCTCTCCGCCCAAGGGAAAGACAGGAGGCAGACAGGAGGGACGTGGGGGGGGAGGAAAAAAAACACAGAGTGTAAGGGAGAGGGAAAGGAAGAGAGAGAGAGAAAAAGAGAGAAAAAAGAAGGAAGAGAAAAGAAAAAGGAGGGGAAAACGGGATCGGCGTTGACGAAGCCGCTGCGATGGCGGCCAAATCGGACGGCGTGCTGAAGATGAAGAAGAGCGATGTGGCGTTCACGCCCCTGCAGAACTCGGACCACTCGGGCTCGGTGCCGGGGCTGGCGGCGGGGTCGCGACCGGGCTCGGGCAGCGGCGAAGCGGATTTCACGCGCGGGGAGGCGCGCTGCTGCGGTCCAGAGGACTCGACGTGCCTGCGGCTCGGCGGAGAGCGGCGGCGGTACGGCGCCTGGGACGGTCTGTGGCTGGTGGCGGCGGCCGCCGTGTACTTCGCCGATGTAGCCACGGACGTGTGGCTCTCTGTAGACTACTACCTGCGCCGCGACTACTGGTGGTTCGGCCTGACGCTGTTCTTCGTGGCGCTCGGCTCCGTCTCTGTGCAGGTCTTCAGCTTTCGCTGGTTCGTGCACGACTTCAGCACCTCGGAGAGCGACACCGCGGCCGCCGACGGCAGCAGCAGCAGCGGCAACGGCAGGACTAACGAGAAGCGCTCGGCGCCCTGCTCCTTCTGCCTCTGGCTCTTACAGTCCGTCATTCACATCATGCAGCTCGGCCAGATATGGAGGTGAGCCCTCGCCTTCTCCTTCTCCTTCTCGTCCATTTAATGAGATGAAAGGAAGCGCGTGGCTTTGGGACTCCCCAAAGGGGAACAGGGGAACCCTTGTGCGTCCATTATAACCACATCGATTATGTGCGATCCACCAGCATCTGAGCTTTTTTTTTTTTTTTTTTTTTTTTTTTTTTAATTTATACTCTATTATACTCTATCATACTCCATGCTACACATCTTCCTGACCCAGTCACATTTACCCCATGGCCTCAGGGAGATCTTCGGGGTGTGTTACAACCTTTTTTTTTCTTCAGCAGGCAGTGCTGTGAGAATTAGAACAATTTACACCGTGCATTCCTCATATCCTTGCATCAACAAGCTTAGAATCACCATCCAGTGTGTGTGTGTGTGTGTGTGTGTGTGTGTGTGTGTGTGTGTGTGTAGTATAATTTCCTCAACCTTCTGTTCCTAAACCACTATCTAAGGCCATGCAGTAGAGCATCCAAGGTGTCCCTTAATAGAGAAGTCTTCTGGGTGTGTTTCTTCAGTAGGCTGTGTGCTGTGCAAGGGATCTACAGTGTACACTCCTTTTAGCTTTGCAGTAACCAAGTGTTATTAAAATGCTAATGCTGGAAACGAGACTAGCTGGTGGATTGGAGTGTTGCTGTGTTATGAAGGAACATCTCTTGAGAAAGTTCCTTACACCTTCATGAGCAAAACCTCATATAAAATGAAAAGGAGAAACATGAGCCTAAAGCGATACACACAATGCTTTCCTCGTATTCGTTCATTACGTCACCAGGACATTTTTTTAGGGACGTTTGTCTGCTAATTGCCTTTTTACGATGTTTGCGTTTAAACGTCCCAGAATCTCAAAGCACAATGTTGCTATATCATACACAGCATTTGGGGGGTGTAAGGCTTTGCTTTCAGGATGCAGGGCAGCTATTGTGCAAACGGAAGAACCTAAAGCTCCTGTTACTATCTAGCTGTTCCTGACATTAAAGCAGTAGGTGTGGAGCAACTGCCTGGTGCTAGCATCTCTCCACCTTTGTTTTAGCCTGGTTTATCTGTTGGATCCTGTTGAGTTTGGAGTTACACTATACATGGAGATTTGTTCAGGAAGGTTTGGGGTTGCAATCTTGGATACTCTGCATGCAAATAGAAGAAATAGAGCAGGATTTTGTATTTTCCAGTTCAACCATTATGCCATGTATGGTCATGGAAGCTAATAAGCAAAAAGATATCAAGCTCCATCATGTGGCCTCATTTGATTGTAAATGAAGGCCTGGAGTCACGTTTTTTTTATACCAAGCTTAGGGTTTGGAATTTTTCATTCTAGGCATGCTAATCCAAAAACAAATTTTAAAGTTGCTTTACACTTTGCATGCTTTTTAAAGCTGATCTCTGGAGCTAATGATTAGCATACATTACGCTAATGCAAGACAATCTAGTTTATTGATAAACCAGCTGTGAAATAGTACGACACAGAATCTGTGTGCACTTGATTTTTTGTGCAGAAAAGCATCTGAGGATGTTCTCCAAACCGGATGAGCTAACCACATTTGGGTAGAAAAGCCACATCTGGTTTCACTCCTGTCAGGTGTCCGTATTTAGTTTACTGTTTGGTTTACTATGGTCATCTGTATGGTCATGTGACATCACTTGGTTTGCTGAGAATCTAATCATTAGCCCAGGTTGGCTTGCTGGCAGCATTGGTCATGTCAAATCACAATATCTGGTTTGCTAACAATCTAATAACTAGCACAATGTGGCTTGCTAGGTCATGTGCATGGTCAAGTGACATCACAATAGTTCTGCTAGTAATCTAATAATTAGCATAATGTGGCTTGCTAGCAGATTTGGTCATGTGACATCACAATATCTGGTTTTCTAGCAATCTAATATTTAGCCCAGTTTGGATTTCAGCAAACCTGGTCATGTAACATAACATTAGTTCTGCTAGTAATATCTTAATTAGCTGAGGGTGGTTTGCTAGCAAACATGATCATGTGACATCACAATAGGCTTGCTAGCAGCCTTGGTCATGTGACCTCAAAATTACTGGTTTGCTAGCATAAAACATTACTATATTAATTAGCCTAGTGTGGCTTGCTAGCAATCTAATAACTAGCACAATTTCGCTTGCTAGCAAACATGGTCATGTGATATCTTGATAGGCTTGTTAGCAATCCCATAATTAGCCAAACTAGGCTAATTATGGGATTGCTGTCAAGCCTAACTGAACTAACTGACCCTTAGGTCATGTGACATCACAATATCTCTTTTGTCAGCAGTATAATAATTAGCCCAATGTGAATTGCTAGCAAACATGGTCATGTGACATTACAGTAAGCTTGTTAGCAATCTAATAGTTAGCTTAGTTTGCCTTGCTAGGAGCATTAGTCATGTGACATTAAAATTGTTTTGCTAGCAGTCTAATAGCTAGCTAATATTCACTGGCTTGCTAACTGATGTTGATATTGTAACATTAGCTTGATTGTTAGCAAACATATCACATTCATTTGCCTAATTAGCATGCCAGTGATCGTGTCTCTTGGTTTCAGAAGATGCTTGGGTTATTATTGTTAGTGTGACTATCTGGCTTAATGTTAGATAGCAAACCTGACCATGTGACTTGATCAGGATGGAGTTCTGGAAAAACCCCAGGAAATATTTGATGGGAATATCGCGTATGTTGTGTTGTAGCATAATCTAGAACGCTGGCACGGGGATTTAAACCCAATTAGCGGCGCGTGTCGGAGCTCAGGCTGCTGCTCACTGGGCGATGCTAACGGAATTATGGGCGCTGATTGAGAAAGTGAGATGGAGAGATGAGACGCCAACTGCTAGCGCGCGCACACACACACACACACACACACACACACACACACACACAGAAACCAAAATCAGTTTTGGACCTAAGGGACCGGTCGAGTCTAGTTTTAGATTAAATGACAGTATCAGTGGTGATTATGTACGTGTGTGTCTGTGTCTGTGTGTGTGTGTGTGTGTGTGTGTGTGTGTGTGTGTGTGTGTGTGTGCGAAAGTATCACACAGTTTCCTGTATCACGTGTTAAGACTTGAGAGCACCTGGCGCAGTGGATTCCAGGTGGAGGATCTTCCAGATTTACAGCGTTCGGGAGTCACTCGTAATGACAGATCGTACACGTTACAAATATTTGACTGTGACTCGTAATGTTCCAGTGAAATATACACTTACAGTAGCACGAGTAAACAGTCACAACATTTACTGTTTGACTCGGGAACTGGTAATGATTAGGTTGTGGCTGTAAAATAAAACTTAAGCCGCTTCGAATGCATAATTTCCGCCTGCCGTTTATTAACTTTAAATCTCTTTGTAATGTTGCAGCAAATAACTAAAAATCGTTTTCGAAAGCCTCCGTTTTTACAGTCCACACTGGAACATGTGAACGTCATTTTCAAATTTATCCACTTTATCCAATTTATTATTTAGAGAGCTTTTAAAAAGCTACGTTTTTGTTGACTAAAAATGTAATCTCAGCAAGGATGGAAGGCCAGACCGGAGAGGAAAATGTGAATTTTTAAATGAAAATTTATTAGTGTGGACATGGCCACAATTTATGCCACTTTTGGAGGGTGAAGGCAGACAGAGCAGATGGAGGGTGTTTTGTTTTACCTTCCTAGCCACTAGGAGGCAGCGTTTTAATACCCAGACTTGAGCAATTATTGAGTCACATGATAGGCCTACGATTTCGTTACGCACTCCTCTTTAGCTAGGCATCGATCCCGAATGAACCCATGCAGGTATACAGTTTTTTGTGAACCAAGTAACATACGGACACGTGTGTGTGTTCTTGTGGCCTGTACACAACACTGTACACTGCTCATGCTGCTGGTTTAATTCTGCTGTACAGAAAGCTGAGGTCACAGTTGTTTTTTCTTTTTCAAGCCTGCTGGCAGAGCAGCCAAGCTCCTCTGCATGTGGTCTTGGCTGATCGGTTCCCTTAATGAGCTGGACCTACATGATTGCACTGCAAATGAGCATGCACCAAACTCCGGGGTGCTCGAGCCTCCATGGTGACCAGGTGCTTGGTCTAAATGGAGTGTGGAATATTTATAGCAGCTGGTTGGAAGCCATCTTGGCAACACGGCTGACCATCGCGCGTGACGCTCTGAAGACTTCAAAGGCGTCATCAAGGCACAGGGGCACGCTCGCTTGACTGCATGTCGGCCTGAGATCCGCTAAATATAGGAAGGCGAGAAGGGCCGGAATATATTGTTGTTTAATCGACGATGATCTGGCTAAGCAGAGGATTTAAGTGGCTACAGGACCAATAATAGCTCCTGGTCCTCTTTGGCAGTAAAAGGTCCATAATACAGAAGTAATAAGCTCTCGCTCTCGCTCTGTCGCCTGAATTTACACACTAACTTACACATGCAGATGTATGCTAATGCCACTGGTTTTATGTAAGCGAATGTCAATAGAGCTGTAGCGTGCTGGTGCAGCGGAGACGTTTTATCTGCAAGTTGATCATTATTTTAATATATATGTATATGAATATATAATATATATGTATGAATATTGAATTCAAGCCTTGACGTGTGAAGGCTGCGGAGAGCCTCGAAACGTCATTTACAATTTAAAGCGTGTGGCAGAATCGAATCCAGTGAGAATAACAGAGCTTTTGATGGTTGTTCATCCTGATAACAGCTCCAATATTGACTGAAACCTATAAATACGTTGACTCGAAGCTGTTGTTTGTAATAGATTTCGATTTTTTTGATTCAGCATCCCAGAATGCATTGCAACAAAATTATGCTGTCGCATTAGTCGCGGCTAGTTAGCAATCTACGTGATGGTAAATGCGAAAGCATTGATGACAGTATTAGCCTGAAATTTGTAGCTTGTCGAGGATGATCTGTTTGAGCAGAGTGTACACCTGGACAAACTTCCGGACTGAAGCATCACTGCATCTCTCTGTTTACCGAGAGAAAAGGCCAAGGCTCAAGCTGTATTCTGGGAAATGTAGAAAGGTTGGATTTCTGCTTCATCTGACAGCCGTGTGAGTAGAAATCTTGAAGTTCCGAAGGCGGTGAGTGCTGTTCATGCTGTGCGATGCATGTTGGCTCATCCTATGTCCTCTGTCCCAGCACTTGAATACATCTCCGCTCGTATGGATCGTTTTCACAATGCAGAGCATTTTGTTTTTTTTCTAAACTACATGCTCGAGGATTCATGCTCTTGTGTAGGACTAAACACAAAACAAACCACAGTGTCCTTGCTTTGATAACCCCAGGAATAATGACCATGTTCCAGAGTGTAAATGTTTGGGCTGATGCAAGCGAGGCAAATACAAGCAACCTGGAAAATGTCCCAAGCTAGCATGATAAAAGAGGTCAAATCTATAACCTTACATTCTCACAAGGCTCGAGGGACACACAGAGGCCAGAGGCAGGACTCTTTATCAAGAGTCTGCACATACGTCCAGTGGTCCAAGTGGAGGATCAGGGTGGGGCTGAGAGCACAAGCAGAACAGCAAATCCAGCAAAACTGTAAACATGCTCAGAACATAAACTAGGGAACAAGGAAGGGGTACAATGTTAAAAGGACTCGGATTTGGAGCTGAAACTAACCTGAGATTATAACTTTCACCAAACTTTCCTTGACCAAGATCTGGATCTGGTTCAATGCTCTAGATAACATCAATATGACGAAATTTCTACTGTTAAAAAATATATTCAACAAACTCCTGGCTGTTTGGTTTTCTTCTTCAGTGACCAGGTGCTGCGTACGAAGGTAAATGGAGAGTAGAATATTTATTGCAGTTGTTTGGGGACCATTGGCACCAAGAGTAATGAGCATGGTCCATGGATGTTTGCTTTATTAGCCTTAAAATCCATGAATAGTTCGACTTGGTTCAGTGCATTCTCGCTCTAGAATCCAGGAAGTCAGAAAACCCGAAAGATTCCAGATGTGGTCAGGATATCTTATCCTGGAGCTCTATTCTATTGAGATAAATGTACAAGGTGAGTTCAAAACGTTTCAAAACTAGTTTTGTAACACACCAACAGATGGCATGCACCAACATGCACAGTCACAGGAAGCACTGACCTTCATAAGACAGAGTGCTAAAAGACATCGTTCTGTGTACATCAGGAGCTGTACAACTGGTAATGATCTGACAACATCTGACTATTTAATCATAAACAGCAAGGAAGAACACTGTCAGCGAGCTCTCCTCACACAGGTTTGACACTGGATACATGATGTCATTTCCTCACACCCTACTCACCAGATTTGGCTCCTGCAGACTTCATCCTCATCCCGAAGATAAGAAAACAGCTCAAAGGTCGCCATTTTGACAACATCTCGGAGATCCGGCGTGGATCGCAGAAGGTGCTTTTAGGACACTTCTCCCTGCTGTGCAAGGGGACTATTCTGAAGGTAATGGTGTGTAAACGAAGATAAATAATTTACCACCTCGATACCACCTCGTATATATACTTACATGCTGTCTTTCCTTCCCCTCACCCTTTTATTAATGTTGTTATATAATTACGGACGGCAAGCACGGCTCATTTAACAAACAGACAGCGTGAAAAGTGAGTGAGGTCCGGGGGGGGCAGGGGGGGAGCGGGTTGGGGTGTGGTGTGCTGTGGGTAACGTATATATACATGCATGCTGAAGATCTTCTCCCCAAAGGAGGCATTAGCTCGACTGATGCCTTTAAACACTCAGCTCTTTCGATTTTGGCTACAATTCATCTTCAACTCTTCACGCTTTTGTGATCCTGTGATTGAAAGCAATGCATGCTTGAGTGCAAAGGTTTTTTATGGCCAGTAGTTTTGATTCCAGCTGTGCTGCCACTCACAGTGTTAAGCTGTGAATAAACCAGGGTCCGTCTATTGCGAATCTGATTTGTCATGCTTTGTTTAGCAATTAGCAATTTTGCTAATAAATAATAGTTTTCTCTTCTTTATACCTGCACTGACACCGGGCCTTTGTGGAAGAGATTGGACACCCCCCGGTCTACAGTAAGAGTCTGAGGACTTGCCGACTTGCACACAATACCTTGAAATTTGAATTACCTGATTCCACAGCTTGACGTCCAATCATCACATCAACTCCTGGCTCTGATACAAACAGCAAACTCATGATTAAATCAAGTGTATTTCAGTGTCTTAATATAGATTTTTTTTTTTTTAAAGCAGGATTGAAGAACAGCTTCACAAATGACTTCTCACATGCCATCTTTATATTGAACTTGATTACATCTTTGCTTTTAAGAGAGTCCCCTTCCCGCTTGTTAACATTTTATATTAGGCCATTATGCTTTAATGGTTATTGGCAGAGGGACAGCATTTCATTTAATCATGATGCATTCAACCATCATGATTTTGTATGAGCAGAACTACAACGTGGCCTGTTTGGTTTATTAAGAAATCAAGATATCATTAGAAATGAATGAATAAAAAATAGACTCGTCATGTAATATTCAGGTTTAAACTTTTGTTAACCTCTGTTGTCTTTGAGGAGAGCACTAAACCTTTATGTGCATTTCTGAGCTTAATTGGCTTACACAATGTTCCCTCATGAGTTTTCTGAGAACATTTAGACCCAAGCTTTCTAGAAAGCTCCATGTTGGGACCAGAATGTTATAGTTGACCTCTGCCTTACTCTTCTCTAATAAAAAAGGCACTTAACATCTCTTAACAAATACACTCACCCCAGTTCACCTGGTTTTCATCGTTTTCCCCTGTAGAGCAAAACAAACAAAAAAAACCCTAGATGTCTATGGATTCGTCTACACGTACCAGGGTAAATTTGAAAACCGAGTGTTTTCGTCTAAAAACGCTCCACGTCCACACTTTCGTTTTCAATCACTTCCCAAAAGTTGCCTATTCACACTGAAACATCTGAAAACGCTCACGTTCCTGTATTGCACATGCGCAAGTCGTAAGACGCTTTAATCTGCGTCGTTTCTGCATAGAGTTTATTTTCTTTCTGGCTCTTTACAACGTCGCAGCAATGCCAAATAAATGCGTTTTGAAATCTTGAGTTTTCACAGTCCATAAACGCGATAAAGGTGTTTTTAAATTGATCCACTCTGGAGGGCGTTTTCAAAAAGCTACGCAGTCTCAGTGTGAACCAAAGACCAAATCAGAGATAAAAATATGCGTTTTCAAACAAAAATGTATTAGTGTGGACACGGCCTATAAAACCCAAACGGTGGCCAGTTCTGGGATAGCAGTTGTATTTTATGTTGCTTTTGTGTGTCCACAGGTTCCTCCAGGCACAATGCCTATGGGAAATGAATATTTTAAGTGTGACGCGTGTGTGTGTGTGTGTGTGTGTGTGTGTGTGTGTGTGTGTGTGTGTGTGTGTGTTTTTGCGTGTTCAGGCTGTATCTCCTGCATTATTAAAGAACCCTCATGCTCTTGTTCGTCTCTTGCTACATCAGGTCACAGTGGCCATAAACACACACACTACGGTACACCGTTCCAACACGACGGCGATTTTAACAACATTAACTGTCATGAAGCAGGAGCCTAAGGCCAAAAGGTCTAATGCTGGCTTAGTAAACACCCAGCAAACAGGACGAGTGTGTTGTTTATTCCAAAATAAGTAATGTCTGACCCAGAGGCATGCCTGCACTGAATATTAATATTCATCATTGAGCAAAAATCTAATACAAAATATTGGCAGTGGTGGAGCCATGGATTTTCCATAGGGGTGGGCAGGCAGGGGCAAGCAGTTATTATGGGGTGGCACAGAAAATATCATTTTGCAAACATACATGGCACTCATTCAACCTTTAAACACTTTCTAAGAGCAGAGCCCAAATCACAATGAGGTATAATGTGATATTTTAATTATAATAAAGATCCAGACCGAAGACGTTCAAAAAGAAGATGTTCAAGACACGTTCCAGAAGAAGTCTGAAGGCCGCTGTATTGCTGTACAAAGGAACTATTTGGGGGGTGAAAGTGTGGAAATGTAGATAAATGAAGTACCACCTCATATAGCTGCTATAATCTAAGTGTGAACTTATTTACCTAAAGTGACAAATGATGATGACGTGTCCTTCAAAATATACAAATAAAATAAGTTAGTTGCTGGTAAATTGCTGTGGTTTAAGTGGAATATTCAGTATTTCTTTTTTTTTTTTTTTAGGAAAATAATCAGCTGCAAAGTGGTAACTGTAATGGATTATTTTTCTCTGTCAGCGCTGCCCCTTGGGTTTTATTCCTTATTTAACTAAAGCCCACAAATGATTTCAATTACTGCTTTCTAAACCCTGAGTCTGGACCTTCTTGGACTAAGAATTTGGCTTTGGAACAATTATTGGATCTTTACTGAGAAATATTATTTGTCAAACTGTGTTAGAGTTTAATAAGTGCAATAGCAAGAAACGTCAATATTATGAAGGAACAAAGTCGCAGTGAATGAAATGAAAAAGTAAACACTGGTGAAATACAGTCTGCAGAAAGTAAAATACAGAAGATCTAGTGAAGATCTATCAGATATGGTTATAAAAGCAGTCTTTCTTTTTACATTATATCTTTTTCGGGTGTCTGAACAAATACAGGTGTCAGTGTTTATCACATTAGCAAATTGGTTCCAATGCAAAAAAAACTAAAAAAAACAATAAACTCAACTACATGGTACTTCGTCCACCACTGAATGTATGCAGGATTGACGTTCTGCATAAACCAGTAAGATATCTATAAAAGGCTGAGAATTTCCCCAAATCCTAAGAAATGATGAAGGTCTCTGGGATACATCTATGATTCCTCTTCAGAACCAGCTGTTTGACATCGAAGGAGATGTTTCAGCTTGGTGACCATACTTATTCCGGTTTATAATTACAGTTTTCCTAAATTTCAAACCCTAAATCCAAAGGGGCCACAGTCTTTTGATCAGTTCTTACACATTTGATCTGCAAGGGCTGGATAATGAACTCATAATAATGACCTGGGTTTGAGAATCTCTGCTTTTTCAAGTCCTCTGGGAGTTTTGTATCTGTTGAACCCACACACTTTAAATTCGACGAACTGGAAAGAAAATGAGCCTGTTGTTAATGAGATCATGGTGTACCACAGTTCTAATGATAATGGCCTTTGGTAACTTACCAGAATCATTAAAGATCTTCTTTTGCGCATCTAAAAAAACTTTACAACTGCAACTTACAAGGTGATTGCAGCGAGGTTTTCTTTGGAATTAAACTCTGTATGTTTTTGGTTAATACAGAAATTGCAGGATCTAAAGCGCTTTCGTGATTATAGCATGAAACATGAACCATTTGTGGACTTTTTGGAGATTATTTGTGGCCAGAGAGGCTGATTATTTTTGTTGCATCATCCCATGGGTACCACTTTTGCTGTTGTTTGGGAGCAGAAAATAAACAAGTCTACCACTCCTATAAATATCTTGTCCAAACCCGTTTCGAGGCGGCCGCGAAACGCTTCTTTTGAGAGCCGCGTGTTGCCACTTTGCAGAGCAGGGAAAGACATAAGTGGGAATTTTCTGATGTTGGGTTGCAGTCTGGGCTAAATATAAAATTCTGCTGACGTGTTGCTTTGTGTGTGGTGTGAGTTGGAATTTCAGCTGGGTTGCTAGAAGGAGATGTTCATGGGCTGGTGTGGATAGGTGTATACTCTGAAGGACCACCAGATACAAAGGTGTCAAGAAGAAGAATTGCTGGCGGTGGTGGAGGTGTGACATCATGAGGACACCACTCTGATGTGAACTCTTGGATGGAGAAAGGCTCAACTACAGTCAAACAAGTCTTTCTCCATTTTTTTTTAGAAGTTCCTCAGTGGGTTTTGCTGTCAGAACAAATCTGATCAGTACTGAATTTTGAAAATGTTCTAAATGAAATAAATGAGTATATTCATCAATAAATATAATGATATAATAAAATGATAATGATAAATAATAAATATAGCACTCTCCGTGCAGCACGCAGTCTCATGTGTAAAAACAAACTGTCAGTGATTCGCCTCTAGAGGGCGCTCACATAGCGACAGCGGACTGGAAGTCGGATTTTTGCAGATAGCCGATAGTTCCAACAATCAACTATAAGGGGGTTATTGGGGACCCCCCGGTCCAGGTGGTCATTGGAAGCTCTTACAGTATGTTGAAGGCCAACCAAGACTTTTTTCACTGTTAGCCATGAAGTGTAGAGTTAGCGTGGCGTTTTTAGATATAACATTTCCAACTAAATACTCCTCAAGCTTATTTTAGATAGCGTTGTAAAGTGTTGCAAGTCTGAAAATTAAAAAAGGAACTTCAGTGGGACTGCGGACCCAAACAAGCAAAGATCTTACTTCAAAGAGTGACTCATTTTGTATAAGTGGCTTTTCTGTCAAGCCAGTTTAAATAAGACATCAAATCAAGCCGCCTTCGCAAATACTTTGGTTCATTGAAGATGTCTTCCCACGCATCTTTTCATGTGCATTCACTCTCAAAAGAACAGACAGAGAAAATATCAGTACTACAAGATAATCGTGGGACACGTCGCAAACTTACTGTAGATCGCAGATTTACTGCTAACGTGTGTTGTAGTAGAACACAACGTCAGATACGTATAGCGTGTTCCTCTGCATAAGAGTTATACAGGCATTTATCAGGGACCAGGGGAGATCTACCGGGGTGGCATGGGGTGGCAAATTCCACCCCTGCACTGGTATCCTAATGTGTAAAATATATATGTGATTATTTTCCTCGACCAATTTACAGTAGCGGCCCTTCGATGTGATGGCATAAGAAAAACCACACACCCGTAAATATCGGTAAGAAATCGCGCCTTCCTATTAAAGCATAGTCCGAATAAATGATTCTTATAAACTGCTTCAAGTTAGAGAATCAAACACATTCAATTCAACAAACAAACCACAAAAAAACTGCTATTGTCTACGGGGGGGTCACGTGACAATAGAATAAACGACTCGGACTAGAAGAGTTGAGGGATGAACTACTTAATTCTGTTTCCTGTACATAACTTATGGAGATTTTTCAATGCGTTGCTCGTGTGTGTCCAGTAGAACATGAGCGAATCACTCTTTGAGACGACTCGTTCGTCTGAGTCACAATAAAGACTCCTTCAAACAAACGAATCATTAAAGAACGACCCGTCACTACGCCACATGACAGCAACACATTTATCCGGCGATATGCTGATTTGAATGTGCTTTCCGTGAATGTATGTTTTTTTTGTTTGGTTTTTAACTCGTACTTGATACATTAAGGCTTTGTATCTAAATATAATGTGTATTGTTTGTCATGCTTAGAAAATATCTTATGTACAGATGCCGCCCCTCATAATTCTAATGCCACCCCATACATTTTCCAGATCTGCCCCTGTCAGGGCACGAAATTTGTGAGATGTTACGAGGATTAACAGGCAGCTGAGAAGAAGTAGAAAACCCATATTTCTCTTTTAAATGCTGCATTAAGCTTTCAGTGTTTATCTCCTTTATTCATATTTCTATACATATTTTTTTTCTGAAGAACCAGCTGTGGTTTGATTCACTATTCATATATCAGCTACAGTAGAGGTTTCATCGTTCCTGTTAGTGTAGAGTGTGCTGAGAAATCTCGATAAGCCAGGACCGGTGTGTGTGTGTGTGTGTGTGTGTGTGTGTGTGTGTGTGTGTGTGTGCGTGTGCGTGTGCGTGTTTAAGATCCATGCAAACAAAGGCAGACTTCAGAGTAAAGCCAGCCTTCTTTGCTTACCTTTGAGCCAGAGAGAGTTGAAATATTGTACAGTTCTCATTTTCCAGAAAGCAGGACAGTGTTAGAGTTAAGATGTTCCTCACACTAGTTCTCTAAGCACATGTTATCTGTTCAGTGTATTTTGGATCTTTACGATGTGAGGAGTATGTAAGGGACATAGAATGTCTTTGTTTGGACTCACACATCTCTGGTTACTGTCTTCTTACCCAAACATTAACAGTTTTAGTTTTTTCCAGTGTGTATATACACTTGTCTCTTATCTGCATTAAACTGAAGAAGAACATATGCGCCATTCTGTGTGCTGTGTGATTATTCCCTGTTTAGAAAAAGCATTACGGGCATCGTAGATCACATGGAAAACCTCTCCAAGAATTAAGTTTTGTTTGGGCATGATAAATATCTAACAGACAGTGTTTGACATTTGCCACATGCGTCCTTCTCGCCTGGTGGACAGGAGCAGGTGGACGTTTGTGACCAAAGCCGAGTGTGTTTACAGACCTGACTAGTGCAAGCTCACGTGTTGTTTTTTTCAACGTGTTTACCGAAGCCGGTTGTGTAGAGTAAACCTGAGCAAACCTTTTTCAGCGTGAGAGCATCCGTGCTTGTGCTCCAATCTCCAGCCACTCCATAGACAATGAAACTTAATTTCAGGCTCCATTAGGTTTCTGTGTGCTGAAAATGAAAGGATGTATTGATGATGGTTAGGAATGTTATCTAAAGTGTTTTGTGGGGGAGAAAAAGCAGATCTCGAGAGAAGACTGACCCCAAAACAACCAGAGACCCACTTTTCCTTTTTTACTTTGAATCTGTCGAACTCGTACTAAGGCCACCGTGATATGTTTTTTGGTTGAAAACGCATCTTTTCGTTTTGGCCTCTCGTCCGCCGTTTTTAGTCAATAAAATTGAATAAATGAGTCACAGCTTGGACTGTGTAAACTTTCGAAATGACACATTTTTTGTCATTGCCCTGATGTTTCGAAGTGCCAGAAACGTAATAAACGCCAGGAGGAAATGATGCAGGTCAGATGTGCAGTACAAAACAGGGATGTAAACGTTTTCAGTGTGGATGAGCCACTTTTGGGAAACGATTGAAAGTGTGGACGTGGAGCGTTTTAGACATTTTTTGGCATTTAAACAAGGAATGTATCCTGATGAGTGTAAACGTAGACTGAAGTTTTTAATTTAGGATTTCAATCCTGGGAGAACGAACAAAGAATACTCATCCTCCACTCGGAATTCCTTCTCAGACGGTCGGGATGAACCACTGACCATTTGTCTGTTGCTTTGAGAATGTAGATATATAATAAACTCCAGAACAAAATGCTCTGTGCATTTTCTCACATATTTCTTGTAGCTAGAATGCACCAAGTTCTAACATCATTTTGTTGAAAGTAGCATTATTTCAGCATTCTATACATTTCATACTAATCCATAATACGCTCAGATGATCTCCTTGCTCATAATTTGTACATTTCAAACCATGGAGAATGCAAAGCACTCAACCAGGAACGTCTTGGAGCACTGCCTCCCAGAAAACTAGTGAATTTATTTTAGGAACCTGGGGTCAGACTGCAGGATCAGCCATGATACTGGAGGACAGAGGGTTAAGTGCCTTGCTCAAAGGACCAAGGGGGGCAGCTTGTCCATACCATGTCTTAAATCCCCAGCCTTCTAATCAGTAACCCAGAGCCTTAACCACTAAACTGCAACTGTCTAGCATTCGCATCTATTGCATTTGCAGCAGGATGGGCACAGAGACAACACCTTCATGCAATGCCACATCATCATCATCACCTGATTAATACCACCCCAGACATCTGGCCAACTTCAAATATCAGGATATCGGGTGCACACCAAATGAGCATTGAGAACACGTATTGGTGCTCATTACACTTCCAGCATCTTCATCATTATGCTCCAAATCGAATCAATAGAATCCCAAACAGGTTGTCTCCCGCCTGCTCCTGGACAGAAACGATGCTGGCGACAAAGCGTTTCTCCTGGAAGTCTTTTCGCAAAAGATGAAGAGGGTTTTAACGGTCCTTCTTCAGTAGATTAATTTCTACGAAGAAAGAAGCCAGAAGTACGGGATGTATTTTTAAGATTTTTGTGGAGAAACTGGAACAGTTTGTAGACGCAAGGTTTCATCATTATTATTTTTTCATCCTTATAAACATCGGTCTAGACGGAGAAACTGAAGACGACCAAAATATATAAATTATAGGCAGGTGAAAACATGGTCAGTGGGCGTGGCCAAAACAGAGCCCAGAATCGAGAAAATAAGCATCAGGGGAATTCAGGAACACATAATAAGACTGTTTAATAATCAATAGGCGAGAATTCAGGTCTAATTATTACTATTATATAACAGTAACATCAACAAGTCACTAAAATAATAAAGAACCTGTAATTATTTCCTGCGTAACGACAGTCATATTCATACATAGTTAATAGCAGTGACTTGATAATATGTGACTATAATACAAGGGTCTTGACTTTTAAAGTGTGTGTGTGTGTGTGTGTGTGTGTGTGTGTGTGTGTGTGTGTGTGTGTGTGTGTGTAATAGACGTTAGAAGAGGACAGTTCCTGTTTTTTCTGGTGGTTCTCTTTTTATTGGTGGTCTTCTGTTCACTTTTAACAAACTTTACACCCCTGTTTACCACATCTTTAAACTGCCCTCTAGCTGGCGCTATTGAGCCCCTTCACCAGAAATACACGATACAAGAACAGGTTTTCCCCCCAAGCAATTCACCTCACAAACACTTCATGCAAAACATGGAGAAACATTCAAGTTTATTAATATAAAGTATTTCTTATTTTTTATACATTTTTATTACAATGCGAAACTGCCCCAGTTTTTATGCAACATTTTTCACTTGCATAAATCTGTATATCTGATCTGTACAAAAAAAAAATCAGATGGAATCAGATCAGAATTTTCTCTCCATTGAATATAATCCAAATGTTTGTCTCTCAATACTGGATGCTTAGTTTCATGTGGGAGGTGGTTGTTCAGTACACAAAGACTCTTAAACTTTTACTTGAGTAAAAGTACAAAAGTTTTTGCCGTCAAATGAACCTAAGTATCCAAAATACTATGATTTATTATAACTATAATGTTCCTATTGTCAATTCTACCACAAAACTCTTTACTTAATCACCTCAGTTTATGTGAAAAGACTCGAATGTGACTCTCAGCACACTGATCTATTAATAGAAAATAAAAGTCTCCCCAAATGGAAATACTTCAGTAAAGTACAAATACGTGAAAAAACTACTCAAGTACAGGAACGAATTACATTTACTTCATTACTGTCCTCTACTGTGGGTTACTGAATGGAAGGTCAGGGCCCCGGTACTGCCAAGCCGCATGCTTGGGGCCCTTGAGCAAGGCCCCTTAACCCTTTGTTCTCAAGAGGCGCTGTATCCTGTGACTGACCCTGCGCTCTGACCCCAAGCTTGAGGTCAGAGCACAAAACCGTATTTTATATACAAAGTCATCGTATTTGGGGTTACACGCTGCTTTTGTTATTTTGCTCGCTCTCTCTCTCTCTCTCTCTCTCTCTCTCTCTCTCTCTCTCTCTCTCTCTCTCTCTCTCTCTCTCTTTCTTCGTTCTCATCATCACTTAGACTTTTCTTACCTCCTCCATTAGAGCTTCTTTTGAGGGATGTTTGTTTCACACTGCATTAATAATTAGCTAAACCTGTTGCTTTATGTAAATTGAGTAGCGGCTTATAAAGGGCAAAAAGCACAATAAAGAATACCGTGTCATAGCAAGAGATATTTGTCATTTATAATAGTAACAAATAAACTGATGAACGAAATAGATCCCTGTGGAAATATTGCATATGGTGTGACATGTAGATGCGGCTAATTCAGTATCATAGCCATTATTTTGGGCCCTATAAGGTACAGACTGCTCTCTCACACTGTTATCAGAAAGTAATCGTGTAAATAAAGTTACTGTTACTCTTCTTCTTCTTTCGGCTTCTCCCTTTAGGGGTCGCCACAGCGGATCATCCGTCTTCAAACCCCCCTGTCCTCTACATCTGCCTCTTTCACCCCAACTACCTGCATGTCTTCTCTCACCACATCCATAAACCTCCTCCTTGGTCTTCCTCTTTTCCTCCTTCCTGGTGTCTCCATCCTCAGCATTTTCCTACTGATATACCCCATGTCCCTCCTCTGCACATGTCCAAACCATCTCATTACTCTGATAGATCAAAAAAAATATCTGTAACAGGATTTGATTATATTAAGAGTAGTTATAATACAAATTAGAGGGCGGAGCCTGATTTCCATGACGGAAGAAAATGATTGGTGGAAAAACATTCTCGTTAGACTCGCTGATGATTTGTGACTATTTGTTTTGCCACTTTTCCGCTTTTGTGTGTGTGTGTGTGTGTGTGTGTGTGTATGTGTGTGTGTGTGTATGTGTGTGTGTGTGTTGCTTCCCAAGCAGCTCTCATCCATTCAGCCTGTTCAGCATTCAGCCGGAAGAGCGAGTGCAGGATAGATTTATAGTGATATGATGAATGAATAGGGATATCATGATGCTGCAGCTTCACTCGCGTATTATCAAATAATCAATATGAATACAAATGTTAAGATTAAGGGGGCAGGAAGGCACGGTTTGTTACCCTGAGACTAGATAACAGCTGGAAAGATAGTTGCTGTCGGCAATCCTAGAAGAAGACAAGATTACTGAGGATTGTTTAAACACAAACATATTTCTTACTTACTATATAAATGTATATAAAATGAGAGATGGGATGCATCGAATAAAAAAAGGGCGCATTGGATACAAGTGGGCATTTATATTGCGATGCATAATTTGTGACATATTTGTAGATGAAGACATTGTCACATTTGTTAGTGAAAACAGAGTTTAAAATGTTATTCCTAACGTTCCTGAACATTCCCGCAAAATTCAAGATAATCCGCAACTTGCTGATAGTTCCGAATAAGAACCCGCTAATTTTCTGACTTTTCTCACCATTTGTAATTAGTTAATTGAAGTAGTAGCTCAATGGTTAAGGCTCTGGGATAAAGGTTGGGAGTTCAAGCCCCAGCACTGACAAGCTGCCACTGTTTGGCACTCGAGCAAGACCCTTAACTTTCTCTGCTCCTGAAGCACTGAATCACAGCTGACCAGCTGGTATACGCAAAGAAAGAATTTCGCTGTGCTTTAATGTATCTTTGTGGTTACGACATTAGACTTTGGATCAGAGTTCAAATCCCAGACACCAAGCTGCCACTCAGGCCTTTAACCCAAAACCTGGTGTAGAAATGAGATCAAGCTAAGTTGCTCTGGATAAGGGGGCATCTGCCAAATGCCATAAACGTTATTGTATAAGACGTCTTTGAATGAGTAGCATGAAACTGTCCCTTGTTATTACTGTTGTAATAATTTTGTGGCCATTATAGTGTTGGTGGTTGTGTAAATGACCTGAGATGTAGTTTGTTGTGTTGTTTGGTGGATCCACAGCTGGCACATGGATGTATTGGTTCTCTAAAAAACCTCCTTTGGTAAGGTGCGACAATGGGAACGGGACTGGCTGGCGTATTTATGAGTTCAAGGCTTCGGATTTCACCACACGTTGCAACAAATCTGTCATGCTAGCTGTGACTCAGCACACACACACACACACACACACACACACACACACACACACACACACACACACACACACACACACCACCACTACCACCATGGTAACCAATTCAGAAAAAACGAAAAGAGAAGAGTTTGCTAGACGATGTGCAGCGGGAGGCTTTTGCAAAGTTAGGTTGACATTTTGTGATGATGTAACTTTAGCATATAATGGAAAGGCGTCTGTAAATAGGAGCTAAAAGCGTGCACTTGTTACTTTGTGGTGTCAGAGCGCAGTGGCCTGGAGGGACTCGAGGCTCTCGAAGGTACCTAACGAGGGCTGCATTAACCGTGGAGGGCACCTACCTACAAACCTGTGCATGTGTGTGGGCTTTTTCTTGCAGTCTCTTTGTCTGATCGTTTTGCTCTGTCTCTGCTTGTCCATCCTTCCCTCTGTCGCCTTGTTGTCTGAAATGAATGTCAGGGTCCACTTGGAGGAGAGTTCGCCATGGTAACGGTGCTCTGTCATGGTGTGATGCTGTTATGTGACAGCATTGATGCTGGCCTTTGGCATGACGGACTGGCACGTCCCTGCGGTGCTACGCTGACTCGAGCACTCAATCCATCCTCTGACGTTCTCCTCTCCCTCACCGATCCCCTCCTTTCTTTTTTGATTGAAGCATCTGTTAAGCGCCATGACTAACCGCTATCAGTCTTAATCTCTTAATTGCAGGATGTTCGACAGCAAGTGGCGTGCTGGGGAATGTTAAAAACGAATCTAAATGTTTATTATTAATCCATTATTAATCGAATCATCTTTTAATTACGCCGGATCAGTCGTATATCCGCCGAGATTGCACTCTATAGCGATTCTTAATCGGCCGTCAATCACGCCAGGTTTTTCCCTTAGCACTTTCAGGCTCTTCGGCACCACAGCTGCTAATGTATGTTCATGCAGCCAGCAGTAGGTAAACACCGGAAAAATAGAAGTGTCAGGAGTTTAGTACACGATAATAAGTGGTCCAGGTCGGTATTTTTCAGCGCTGCATCTCCTTCCCCAACCTTCTTCCATTCTGCGGTGAAGGAAAAGGGGCCTCCATAATTGTTGAATAACAAGAATCAATTGATCTGGAATGAGTTGGTTTGTCTTGGCAGCAGGACAGGAAGCATTTAACATGGCGCTGGATGTCCTCCTATCAGCTACTGGCTCTCTGGGTCCATGTGGAGGTCTGGGTTGTTTAATTCCATTGCAGCTGAGCAGATACAATTACAAGCTAAAGAAATAACGCATGCATGCATAGGTAATAATTCATGAAACAAACAAAACACGGCTAGACGATGAGCGAAGCATAACGTTATGGTTACAGTTATGATGAAAGTTATGTATGATGAAATCTGGATTAGATTTAGATCCTTTACAGACAATCCTGAGGAGACAGAGGAGAGAAAAAGCTTGCTGAGATGACACCTTCACAGGAACCAAATTAAACTCCAAACCCGCAAATCTGAAAAAAAATATCTACAAATACGACTAACCAAATCAGTGTGTGACAGTAGAGTATAAAGAAAGCTAACATGAGCAGGAAATTATTCAGTTTAAATGTTGTTGGGGTTCAAGTTCTTTGCTAGGTTTCTGTAACTAGCCAAATAGTTCATAGAGCATCTTTATTACATACAGTAGCTGTAGAAACTGAGCTAGCTGGATAGGTAGCTATCTAATAAAGATGCTACAGTAGATATCTACTAGATATACAGATAAAACATATTTGTATGTATTATTTATAGAAAATAATAATAATTATTATTATACTGTATAATAAGTCCTGGCAAGATTTTATTAGAAAATGATGCTACATGTTGATTGAAATGGCATTAAATCAGGACTAAAGTATTTGTAAAACAAGCAATTGATTTCTTTAGATTTGCAGAGAGAATCAGTTGCATCTCTTCAATCCTCCGTTCTTGGCAGCTCTTTCTCAGGAGGCTCCGCAGGACTTGGGGCTTTCACGGCAGAACAGAAAGCAGAGCGTCACGTGGCTCGGATTGTTCCAGCATCAAACGCGAAGCTGCGTTGCTTCCCGGCGGCTCTCGTGGGTCAAGTGCTCTTAACCGTGCAAAATAAAGGAGGGAAAAATGCCTCGATGGATGTGCGTGTCACTCAGTAAGCAGCGCGTCGAGAGAAAGTCATGGTTAGTCGTAATTTCGTGCAATTTCACACACTTGAGCTGTCGAATTTCACACTCTCCTCGCATCGATCCGAAACGTGAGCGGGCTTTTTTTCTTTCGGGAAATCTCGACAGCGAGATCGGTGCCCGAGTGATTGTTTTATCACTGATCTAACTGTAGCATACGCACTACTGTACAGAGCTTCATACAACCTGGAAACACAACACACTCTCGACACGTTGCCTCGATGGCGTTTATAAATAAACAATGACTGTTTCACTCTCACATGACCGCCTGAGGTTCATTCTCAGGTTAGAGATTCCTCTTATCCGTACCATTCATTCTAATACAACCACCGTCTTCGCTCATCTCAGCTTACATCTTCACATCTCAATCCTTCCCACCTCAAATATACAGTCATATGTGGACTTTTGAAGACACAATTGTATCAGACGTCTTTGGAAGCCGGAGGAATAAATTGTCCCTTTATTTAAATTAGGAGGCCCAAAACCTGTTCCAGCATCACAATGCTCTTGTGCACAAGACAAGACCAGCTTCATGAAGAGATGTTTTCGAGGGTTGGAGTATGTGGAAGATTTCCTGCTATGGAGCTCCGACCCTATTGAACATCTTTAGGATGAGTGTGAATGACACCCCAGACTTCTCAACCTTCTCATATAGCTGGATTTACTAACACCCTTGTGGTGGAATGAATCTCCACAAAGTCTTGTGGAACATCTTTCCAGAAGAGTGATGATGTTTATAACAGCAAATTGGGACTGAATGTGGAATGGGATGTTCAGAAATGTGCATAGCATTCTAATGGTCAGATGTCAACAAACCATTGTTCATACGTATATATAATTTTCATGTTTCATGTTTATAAAGTGGCTCAGTGTGTGTGTGTGTGTGTGTGTGTGTGTGTGTGTGTGTGTGTGTGTGTGTGTGTGTGTGTGTGTGTCCATGCGTGTACGCCTGTGTGTGCATGTGTGATGCGGTTCTTGTAATTCGAAAAATAGTCCTGAATTCATGATGCAACCTGTGATAACAACGCAAACGGCGCTGTCTCTCTCCAAGGACTGTTTTCTGCCGTCTGATTGGCAGGTGAGGGAGAGTGTGAACTCTCCCAGCCAGCAGAGTGTGTGTGTGTGTGTGTGATGACTGTTAGCGCTGACGGCTTCGGAGCTAAACGAGGCAGTGATGAAGACGGGGCAGACAGCGCAGAGAATGCGAACTGAAGTCATGGCAATGTCACTTGGATGAATTGTGTCTCGAAGACAACGCGTGTGCCAGCAAGCCTGAAACCTGACCAAGATATTTCAACAGTGCAATGTGTATACACTCACACACACACACACACACACACACACACACACACACACACACACACACACACAAACACACACTCAAATTCAGCCATGTTAGATGTATACTTCAGAACATGTTTGTGGTGTTCCCCCCTTCGGACACACACCTCTGTGCTTTAGTCCCTTCAGACTTCTATTAAAACACTGTGTGTGTGTGTGTGTGTGTGTGTGTGTGTGTGTGTGTGTGTGTGTGTGTGTGTGTGTGTTACTTCACACACATACACTGAGAAGGTCCACACATAAAAAAAACCCTCCTTACTGTAACCCACGTAGAGACTTCAGACTGGAAGCAACCAGGAGTCTGGTGTCCCATGAGACTTCCATCTAATGTCATTGTGAGCAAGAATGATGTAACGAAGCTCGAGTTACAAACAAGGAACGCCTTTATTAACCATAAACATCATGAACATCAGCCGTTTAAAGTCCGGTTTATAATTTCTAAGCTCTAAAGTACGCTATGTGAGCAAAAGTTTGTGGACACCTCACCATAACTTTGGTATGTGCTTCCTTTTCAACATCCAGTTCCACATTTAGTCTCCATTTGCTCTTATAATAAACTCGTCTTATGGGAAGATGCTCCACTAGATGTTTGTGGAAGAAGCACATATGGCTGGGAAAGTCAGGTGTCCAAATACTTCTGTTGTTACATTGTATTAAAGGCAGGTCGGAACCAAACTAATTATTGTGTGAGGGAAAAAAAAGTCAAGCTCTCACCTATGTCTCTAGCTGAGAAGAACTGGAGTGATGAAAATCTTTCGTTTTAAGGCCACGCCCACTTCATTTTTTGGTAGGATTTCTTGTCCAGGTGAAAAAAACTTATTTTTTAACGAATAAACTGCAGAAAGCACTTTGTGAGTTCAGTGTGTTTGTGTGTGTGTGTGTGTGTGTGTGTGTGTGTGTGTGTGTGTGTGTGTGTGTGTGTGTGTGTGTGTGTCGTGTCACACAGGTTCCTCTGTGACGAGTTGCAAAAAGTGTTAAGCCAAAGATTTATGAATTAGAATTTTTGCAATTTTACAGGAGCTAGCTACTTCTTTCTGAACATCCCATTCCACATTGAGTCTCCATTTGCTGTTAAAATAACCTCCATTCTTCTGGGTAGATGTTCCACTAGATTTTGTGGAGATTTGTTCATCCACAAGGGTGTTAGTAAAGTCAGGTACTGATGTAGGTGAGGTCTGGGGTGCAGTCAGTGTTCACATTCATCCTCCATAGCAGGAGGTCTTCCGCATCTTCCAACCCATGGAAAGCTGGCTTTCTGCACAGGGGTATTGTCATGCTGGCACAGGTTTGGGTTGTCTAGTTCAAGTGAAGTAAAAATTTCATGCTTCCACATCTGAAGACATCTTACACAATTGTGTGTCTCCAGTTTGTGGTAACAGTTTGTGGAGGAACCACATATGGCTGGAAAGGTCAGGTGTCCCAATACTTTTTTAGATGGTTTATATGGTGTTGACAATTTGTCCCTAGAGGTTTATCCCGAATGAGTGATATATAATGAACATTATATGAACATCTTCATCTACTGACCAATAAGAATCCACTGATGTTGTGATCAAAAGTTCTAAATTTTATCTCGTGTGAAAGTATTATATAAAACATTCTTTGTTTTTCATAACAGATAGAAAAAAAGTGTGGTACCACAGACTCTGCCTTTTGGTTCCTACTGTAAGAAAGTGTGTGTGTGCGTGTGTGTGTGTGTGTGTGTGTGTGTGTGTGTGTGTGCGCACGCCCTTGCTTCTGTTTGCCCATCAGGGATCGGGATCTGTTTTTGGCAGACGCAGTAGTAAAGCCAGAAGCACTTCAGATATGGAAAGAGTCCTAAAAGTCGTAAAGCTTCCTGCCTGGCGGGTCGTTGAGGCGCTAACCACCTTATCCCGCCTTTCAGGCAGCAGCTGAGCACTCGGTACTGAAGATCCTCAATCTGGCACAGAGTGAGACAATGCAGAAATATCTCAAATTGTTGTGAGAGTGCTGTAAGAGTGCTGTGAGTGTTGTGTGAGTGTTGTGAGAGAGTGTGAGCATGCCGTGAGTGTTGTGTGAGTGCTGTGAGTGTTGTGTGAGTGTTGTGAGAGAATGTGAGCATGCCGTGAGTGTTGTGAGAGTGCTGTGAGTGTTGTGTGGGTGTTGTGAGAGTGCTGTGAGAGAATCTGAGAGTGTTGTGAGAGAATGTGAGAGTGCTGTGAGTATTGTGAGAGTGCTGTGAGAGAATGTGAGAGAATGTAAGAGTTGTGAGAGAATGTGAGAGAATGTAAGAGTTGTGAGAGAATGTGAGAGAATGTGAAAGTTGTGAGAGAATGTGAGAGTGTTGTGAGTCTTGTGAGAGAATGTGAGAGTGCTGTGAGTATTGTGAGAGTGCTGTGAGAGAATGTGAGAGAATGTAAGAGTTGTGAGAGAATGTGAGAGTTGTGAGAGAATGTGAGAGAATGTGAAAGTTGTGAGAGAATGTGAGAGTGTTGTGAGTGTTGTGAGAGAATGTGAGAGTGCTGTGAGTATTGTGAGAGTGCTGTGAGAGAATGTGAGAGTGCTCTGAGTATTGTGAGAGTGCTGTGAGAGAATGTGAGAGAATGTAAGA
Organism: Silurus aristotelis; assembly: GCF_946808225.1. Taxonomy (NCBI): domain Eukaryota; kingdom Metazoa; phylum Chordata; class Actinopteri; order Siluriformes; family Siluridae; genus Silurus; species Silurus aristotelis. The sequence goes on along the minus strand of NC_139595.1, from coordinate 18,744,844 downwards.
GTTGTGAGAGAATGTGAGAGAATGTGAGATTTGTGAGAGAATGTGAGAGAATGTGAAAGTTGTGAGAGAATGTGAGAGAATGTGAAAGTTGTGAGAGAATGTGAGAGTGCTGTGAGTATTGTGGGAGTGCTTTGAGAGAATGTGAGAGAATGTAAGAGTTGTGAGAGAATGTGAGAGAATGTGAGATTTGTGAGAGAATGTGAGAGAATGTGAGAGTTGTGAGAGAATGTGAGAGAATGTGAAAGTTGTGAGAGAATGTGAGAGTGTTGTGAGTCTTGTGAGAGAATGTGAGAGTGCTGTGAGTATTGTGAGAGTGCTGTGAGAGAATGTGAGAGAATGTAAGAGTTGTGAGAGAATGTGAGAGAATGTGAAAGTTGTGAGAGAATGTGAGAGTGTTGTGAGTGTTGTGAGAGAATGTGAGAGTGCTGTAAGTATTGTGAGAGTGCTGTGAGAGAATGTGAGAGTGCTCTGAGTATTGTGAGAGTGCTGTGAGAGAATGTGAGAGAATGTAAGAGTTGTGAGAGAATGTGAGAGAATGTGAGATTTGTGAGAGAATGTGAGAGAATGTGAAAGTTGTGAGAGAATGTGAGAGTGCTGTGAGTATTGTGGGAGTGCTTTGAGAGAATGTGAGAGAATGTAAGAGTTGTGAGAGAATGTGAGAGAATGTGAGATTTGTGAGAGAATGTGAGAGAATGTGAAAGTTGTGAGAGAATGTGAGAGTGTTGTGAGAGAATGTGAGAGCATTATGAAAGTAGCACTCAAGTATTAAACACCTAAAACAGGTATTAATATAAACAGTTATTAAATGTAAACATTTATTCAGATAAAATTGCTGAAGATTTAGAAAATTCAATACATTAAAAATATTTGTTTCATGATATGAAAAACTGATAAATTGATATCAAAGGTGCACAAAGATGACTGTTTAGAAAGACAAAGACTAACTTGTGGAAAGAACCTGACAAGTTTAAAATCATAATCATCAAACACACACACACACACACACACACACACACACACACACACACACACACACACACACACACACACACACGTGCACACATGCACACATGCACACATGCGCACACTTATACACCTATACATATTCTTATCCACAGCAGGAACCAGGTGCGAGTGCTGCCACACCTCACATCAGTTCCTCATCTTTCATGTGTTGTGGCTCACTGGTAAAGATCTCCCCTGCTTCATGCCTCACCTGCTTTTTTCCCCTCTACTGTTTACTAGACTGGCAGTAGGTAAGTGGTGTGAATACTTTGGGATGCTGATGTTAGGGGTTTAAAGCCTCACATACACCAGTATTTATCTGTTTGTTGTTTGTTGTTTGTTGTACAGGTGATGTTGGAGCCTGAAGCTCTGGCTGGTTGTGGATGTGTGTCTTTAAGGGCATTGAATTTTAATCACATGTGGAAATCCTCTGGGAGCTGTTGTCATAGTTGTTCTTTGAGTCAGGTTGAAGTTTAAATGAGTTCCATCTTCTGAAGAGCAACAGAAAATGTTTGTCATCGTGCTACACTGCAGAATATTTGACATTTGCATTCTATAATTTACATTTGTAAGATTTTTAACTTGTAATAATAATCGAACCAATAAGACAGCAAAGGTTTTTTAATGACTTTATCTGATTTGAAAATGTCCTCTGTGCTCCTCAGGTATTTCCACACCATCTACTTGGGTATCCGGAGCAGACACAGCAGCGAGAACGACCGCTGGAGGTTCTACTGGAGGATGGTGTACGAGTACGCGGACGTCAGCATGCTCCACCTGCTCGCTACCTTCCTGGAGAGCGCACCTCAGCTGGTCCTGCAGCTCTGCATCATCATTCAGACTCACAAGCTTCAGGCCGTGCAAGGTAATCAGATAAATATCATAATAAAGCCTAATTATCAGCTAGTGAAAGCTTATGAAGCCTAATGAAGGCCAATAAACAGCTAGTAAAGCCAAGTGAAGCCTAATGAACAACAAATTCCATCGAAAATTTAGAAAAAAAAAACAGTACTTTCAGTATAGTTTCAGTAAAGACAATTTTTTCATTTTTTAACGAAAATATATTTAAAATATGTTTTTATTTTGTTATTAGCAACAAAAAACATTTATTATTCATCTTCACTCACCAATAAATCTTAGACAGGAAGCTGTTGATTAGATGCTAACAAACTTGATTGGGAAAAATTGGGAAATTAGGTAAAAAAAAAAAATCATCATATATCAAATAAGAGTAAATGTTGTAGCTACAAAAATACTAGATGGACGAAAGTATTGACACCACTGACTTTTCCATATATCTTATCTGGTTCTTCTCTGAACTGTTAAATGGGAACACTGACTGCACCCAAGGCCTCCTGACCTACATCAATACATGACTTTACTAACATCCTTGTGGCTGAATGAATCTCCACAAATCTCCATAAAAAGCAAGTGGATCTATCTATCTTTCCAGAAGAGTGGAGCCTATTATAACTGTAAATGGAATTTGGAATGGGATTTTCAAAAAGAAGCACAAACCAACCTTATGGTCAGGTGTCCACAAACATTTGCTCATACAGTAAGTATTTTTGAAAAAATTCAGCGAAAAAAATCTTATTTGAAAGTCTTAAAATATTTCCCAAAAAGTTTTTTTAAACAAAAGAAGAGGATTTGAGGCCTGATATAAGGCTTTAAGGCTTGATATAAATGTAGGAGTATTTTTGTACGAGAATGCGAGTGTTTGCACTTTTACTCGGGTCTCAGTGTGGAACACAAGCCTGTGGGTGGATCAGCGCCTCTCATTTACTCCTCAGTGTGTCTCGTTTTCCAAAAGAAATAAAAAGCTGAAGTAGAAGCAGTTACTTGTTTCAGGAGATTTATCAGAATGTCGCAGTTTTTTGGGACTGAAAATAGAGGCGTAGAGTCTCACGTATCGGTCGCACGAGCGACGCTGATTTATCGTATACCATAATCACCATACATGATCACCTATAACCATTATTTTAAAGGTCCTCGCTACAGGAGAAGCGTGTTTAGATTGCAATTATTGTATGAGCTACGAGATATTAAGATTTGTTGATGACTACACGTGAACGTATCAGTTATTGTTTAATTATCTTCAGGTTTATGTGAAATCTGAACAGAAAATAGACGGACAGCCGCTGATACAAGTTCTGTTTTCTTTTCTGTCAGTGATTTCAGTTATTTTAGAAAATTTTGTTGTAGTTTTTATAAATTTTTATATCTATGTTTAGTGAATATTCTCTTATTATAGCAATGAATTCTTTAAACTTAAAGTTTTTATTATTTATTTAAAAAAAAATCCTGTCTATCAGTTGCTCTCTGTTGATGTTTTTTTGCTATCTGCCTCTGTATTACTATTTTTGTCCCTCTCTCTCTCTCTCTCTCTCTCTCTCTCTCTCTCTCTCTCTCTCTCTCTCTCTCTCTCTCTCTCTCTCTCTCTCTCTATCTATCTATGTACCATTGTATTTCTATTCATCTCTCTCTCTCTCTCTCTCTCTCTCTCTCTCTCTCTCTCTCTCTCTCTCTCTCTCTCTGTTACATGTCCAAACCTGTTCATCTTCAGAGCCTTTTATTTGAAATCGTGTTATTTTTCAATTCGACCACAGTATTGGAGAACATGGGCTTCGCTGTGACTTGTGCGCAGTAGTGAGTTGTGTAATGTGTGTTATTTTATCTGTGACTTGTGCACAGTAGTGAGTTGTGTAGTGTGTGTTATTTTATCTGTGACTTGTGCGCAGTAGTGAGTTGTGTAATGTGTGTTATTTTATCTGTGACTTGTGCGCAGTAGTGAGTTGTGTAGTGTGTGTTATTTTATCTGTGACTTGTGCACAGTAGTGAGTTGTGTAGTGTGTGTTATTTTATCTGTGACTTGTGCGCAGTAGTGAGTTGTGTAGTGTGTTATTTTATCTGTGACTTGTGCGCAGTAGTGAGTTGTGTAGTGTGTTATTTTATCTGTGACTTGTGCGCAGTAGTGAGTTGTGTAATGTGTGTTATTTTATCTGTGACTTGTGCGCAGTAGTGAGTTGTGTAGTGTGTTATTTTATCTGTGACTTGTGTGCAGTAGTGAGTTGTGTAGTGTGTTATTTTATCTGTGACTTGTGCGCAGTAGTGAGTTGTGTAATGTGTGTTATTTTATCTGTGACTTGTGCGCAGTAGTGAGTTGTGTAGTGTGTTATTTTATCTGTGACTTGTGCGCAGTAGTGAGTTGTGTAATGTGTGTTATTTTATCTGTGACTTGTGCGCAGTAGTGAGTTGTGTAATGTGTGTTATTTTATCTGTGACTTGTGCGCAGTAGTGAGTTGTGTAGTGTGTTATTTTATCTGTGACTTGTGCGCAGTAGTGAGTTGTGTAGTGTGTGTTATTTTATCTGTGACTTGTGTGCAGTAGTGAGTTGTGTAGTGTGTTATTTTATCTGTGACTTGTGCGCAGTAGTGAGTTGTGTAGTGTGTGTTATTTTATCTGTGACTTGTGCGCAGTAGTGAGTTGTGTAGTGTGTGTTATTTTATCTGTGACTTGTGCGCAGTAGTGAGTTGTGTAGTGTGTTATTTTATCTGTGACCTTTGCGCAGTAGTGAGTTGTGTAATGTGTGTTATTTTATCTGTGACTTGTGCGCAGTAGTGAGTTGTGTAGTGTGTTATTTTATCTGTGACTTGTGCGCAGTAGTGAGTTGTGTAATGTGTGTTATTTTATCTGTGACTTGTGCGCAGTAGTGAGTTGTGTAATGTGGGTTATTTTATCTGTGACTTGTGCGCAGTAGTGAGTTGTGTAGTGTGTTATTTTATCTGTGACTTGTGCGCAGTAGTGAGTTGTGTAATGTGTGTTATTTTATCTGTGACTTGTGCACAGTAGTGAGTTGTGTAGTGTGTTATTTTATCTGTGACTTGTGCGCAGTAGTGAGTTGTGTAATGTGTGTTATTTTATCTGTGACTTGTGCGCAGTAGTGAGTTGTGTAGTGTGTTATTTTATCTGTGACTTGTGCGCAGTAGTGAGTTGTGTAATGTGTGTTATTTTATCTGTGACTTGTGCGCAGTAGTGAGTTGTGTAATGTGTGTTATTTTATCTGTGACTTGTGCACAGTAGTGAGTTGTGTAGTGTGTTATTTTATCTGTGACTTGTGCGCAGTAGTGAGTTGTGTAATGTGTGTTATTTTATCTGTGACTTGTGCGCAGTAGTGAGTTGTGTAATGTGTGTTATTTTATCTGTGACTTGTGCGCAGTAGTGAGTTGTGTAGTGTGTTATTTTATCTGTGACTTGTGCGCAGTAGTGAGTTGTGTAATGTGTGTTATTTTATCTGTGACTTGTGCGCAGTAGTGAGTTGTGTAATGTGTGTTATTTTATCTGTGACTTGTGCGCAGTACTGAGTTGTGTAGTGTGTTATTTTATCTGTGACTTGTGCGCAGTAGTGAGTTGTGTAATGTGTGTTATTTTATCTGTGACTTGTGCGCAGTAGTGAGTTGTGTAGTGTGTTATTTTATCTGTGACTTGTGCGCAGTAGTGAGTTGTGTAATGTGTGTTATTTTATCTGTGACTTGTGCGCAGTAGTGAGTTGTGTAGTGTGTTATTTTATCTGTGACTTGTGCGCAGTAGTGAGTTGTGTAATGTGTGTTATTTTATCTGTGACTTGTGCGCAGTAGTGGGTTGTGTAATGTGTGTTATTTTATCTGTGACTTGTGCGCAGTAGTGAGTTGTGTAATGTGTGTTATTTTATCTGTGACTTGTGCGCAGTAGTGAGTTGTGTAATGTGTGTTATTTTATCTGTGACTTGTGCGCAGTAGTGAGTTGTGTAGTGTGTTATTTTATCTGTGACTTGTGCGCAGTAGTGAGTTGTGTAATGTGTGTTATTTTATCTGGGACTTGTGCGCAGTAGTGAGTTGTGTAATGTGTGTTATTTTATCTGTGACTTGTGCGCAGTAGTGAGTTGTGTAATGTGTGTTATTTTATCTGTGACTTGTGCGCAGTAGTGAGTTGTGTAATGTGTGTTATAGCAGAGCAGATGTAGCTTTATGTATGTAGGATATTAATGATTAATAGGGTGAGGGATTGCACACACACACACACACACACACACACAAACACACACTCATGAGGTGGGTATCCCTTAGAAACAGTGGTGGACAGTAAGAAAGTAAATATAATTCGTTACTGTACTTTAGTAGTTTTTTGCGTATCTGTACTTTACTGATGTATTTCCATTTGTGGACACTTTCACTTTGACATTACTGCATTTCAGTACTTTTAAAAAGGAGACGAAAAAAGGTCTAAAGCCTCAGGAGCCCAATTTAGAAAAAAGAGGAAAGTAGTAGGGAGGAAATGTGCAGAAGATGAAGGTGTGTTTGCGGCTCTATCACTCATCTCGTTATGAGGGTAGTAAAGGATAATGCATTTAATGAAACAGGTTAATAACTGTTATATCACTTCGGTTATGCTGTTGCCTGCTGTGCTTTTACTCATAGAGACACGATATTTCTTTTAGCTGCATAACATTATAATTTATAGTGTGTAGTTTATCATACTGTGTGTAGCAACAAGTTCCAGCCTCGTCTAGTCGGATTGTAGTTAAACAGCACTTATTGATTTATTACGCTTAATTGGGGTGATGTCATAAAGGAAGATAAACTGAGTTCAGTAAAGAAGAATCTACTGTGCAGCTTAAAATCCTCATTTAAAAGAGATTTAAGGATATAGATGTTGTATTTGTTATTTGTATTTGTATTGTATGTATGTATTATTTGTATTTTGATAAATTGGGGACAATCACGTGTATTTGTGCAATGAATACATTTAGGGTGATATTTATACAGGAAATGGAAGCTCTCAGAAATGTGTAGCTAAAGCAAAGATGAGCTTTTCAAAGCTGAAACTAATCAATGTGGGAGATGTTTGGGTGATGGCGTGGTTCACCCAGGGCTTAATTCAAGCTAGAAACACCATCGTCGCTTGGTGGTATCTACTCCTACACACCCTCACCAACATACAGTTCAGCGTCAAAAACGTTTGTACTTTTAATGAAAGATTAAAGGGCGCACTTTTACTTTTACTGGAGTCATATTTTTACTCAACTTTTACTCAACTACATGGTTTGAGTACTTCATCCACCACTGCATAGAAGTTACAATATACCCATAGGATATATGGAGTCTGTATTGTTCTAGTGAAGGGGGCGTGGCCTATGTATTTATCAGTCCCAATGAAGGAGGTGTGGTTTGTTTGTTTATCAGTAAAGAGAAGGCAATATGGGATGGGCTATATATATTTCTTTACTTGTACCTGTGGCGTGTGTTTTTCTGATTAGCGCACTGAACCGAGCCTCTTATTGATTTAGATCTGCCGTCAGAAAGCTCCATGTTCGTGTTGTGCATTAAAAAGTCCTGCTCCGATCCAAAGAAGGAGAAGATCCATGCTACACACCGTGTGTAAAGTGTAATATACTCTGCGATGCCCGGTGAGGTCTGAGCACAACAGACCACGTATATTCATTTGTTTTGGCTTTGAAACCTCGAGACAGTTTAAGGAAACAAATGATCCTATATGACGGGGAAACGGATCAGTGCACGTAGATCCATTATCCAGTCAAATCGCATTGTCTTGTGAGGTTAAGCCATAAAATTACACCTTTTAGAAGTCTATAATTAATTTCAAATTATAATTTTTTTTTCATTCTCAGAATAATAATTATTTGAAATACTAAAAGAGTATTAGTCAGTGCTTGTTTGTATTTAGATTGGCCTCTTGTCAGTCATTTTATAGACACGCCCCTGAAGACTTTTCACATCCTCACATCACATATGTAGGCAGAAGTGTACCTGTTAATCATACTCGAGTCAAAGTACAGATACCTTACTGCAAAACATACTGAAGGTTTAAACCCTTTTTAATAGAACTTGAGTAAAAGTCTTTGAGGATCTGATTTGAACAGTACTTAAGTATTTGGCTCGTATTGAACACAGACTCAAAGATGCACTTTCGTTAGTAAAAAGCTGAAAACCTTGATTTGTGAGGTTTTATTTCTTAAAATACAAATCAAATTGTACACCTTATTAACACTCCATTAACTAAAGATTAGTAAAGCTATCTTAAAAAAAAACGTATCTTTAGGTAACGAATAAAATGACAGGATCATGTCACAAAGAAGAAGAACTATTAGATGCTTATTGGCCTTCACATCGCATTTAGTACCTTCCATACCCTGTAGTTGGTGAGACGCCTCGTCTGCAGAATAAATAAACCATGGGAGCCTGTTTCTGTTTCTGCCACATAGAAAACGTTTGCCTAATTCCGAATTTACTTCTCGCAATTCCGACTTTATTTCTCGCAATTCTGTTTTTTGAGCCAGTCAGGGTAATGCTCCCCCTCTGTAATGCTAGACATCTTTACACATTGAAAATAAAATAGGCTACAATTAATAAATCGATCTGTGAAAGTGATAGCTCAAGCTAACTCTCGATTGTTAGAAAAGAATTCAGAAATAAAGTCGGAATTGCAAGAAAAATGAGAAATTGTACGAAAAATTGTCAGAATTGCGACAAATAAAATTGGAGTTGCGAGAAATAAAGCCGGAATTGTAAGAAATGAAAGTCCAAATAAAATCGCACTTAGGCATGTGTTGGAAACGGCCTTCTATAAATTGTTAACGCTCATTGTCAATTAAGATGTAGTGGAATAAAAAGTATATGCATTGAATCATTAATGTAGTTGAGTAGAGAGTAAAAGTTGCTTCTATCTTTGAGAGTAAAACAGGAAAATGCTTAAGTACAGTAATGAAGTGCATTTACTCAAATACTTTACACAGCTGTATGTGGGTCTGTAACTCAGCTCTAGAAATCTGAAAGTGATGCCATGACAGTAACTTCTAATCCAAACTAATGGAATGAAGTTTGTGGGCGGAGCTTTGTGTACGTGTGAGAAAATTGGGGTATAAGTAAAATAAGCAAATATTCTAAAAGAACATCAGTGTAAAGCAAAGCGCTAGAAACTCGATGTTGATTTTTTTTTTTCCATAAACATACAAAATGTCAGGGGCGATTCTGTAAAACACACTGACTAAAATAATGATCTGCATCAGAGATCCATCACTGAGGTGGGAGATTCCTTTTTAATTCCTCATGAAGAGGTTCATCAGAAGACATTGCGGTGAGGTTTCGCTCACACACACACACACACACACACACACACACACACACACACACACACACACACACACTCCTCCCTCCGTGCCTGTCCTGAATTACCGCAGCCTCCATGAGGAGACGGTAGCATTACGTCACCTCCCTGACTCGGGCCTCGGTTCCCGTGGCGACCGTCTCCTCAGGATGTGCTGCATGCGCACGAAAGTGGAAAGGATGAAGGAGGGAGGGAGGGAAAGAGGGAGGAAGGGTGAAAGACGTAAAAGAGGAGAAGAAGAAGTAGAAGAAGAAGAACAAGGAGAGCGTCTGCAGGCTTCGCAGGGAAGCACAGGGAAGAGAAATTACAGCCTGGCCTTTGCCCGTTAATTATCCCACTTCACAAAGTAGTCATTAAACCACGTTGGGTTTCCTAATGGGCTGGATTTAATCTAAGTGGGTTAAATATATAAATAAGGCATAAAAAATAAGCTCTGCGAACCGAACAATTTGTAAATATACCCTGGCTTGAGTACAGGCTGAATCACACACACACATATTTAATAACTCAGTGTAGGTATAAAAAGCTGCAGATTGAGGACCTGGGCTGATTTCTTCGTTATGTCGTATATCCGATATGTTTTCTCCAAATATCCGATCCACTTGATTGTTTTCTGGGATTAAACTCTGCCATTGCTATTAATATAAAGATACAGTATACAGGGTTTCACCGGAGTCTTCAAAAGTCTACCATTCATAAATCTAAATTTTAGGCCTTAAAAAGTCTTAAATTTTGCTGTACGTCTTAAATCATTTTAAACATGTCTGATTTTGGCGATGTCCATGTAACGCTCACTGAAATGATCCCGAAGCACTTTGGAATGTTTTTGTTTGTTTTTGCCGTGTAGTTTTTGTCTTTGCTGGTCCAAATATAATTTCGCTGTATTACGACTACAAATGATACCAACAGCCAATCAGCTTTCTGATTGTACCACAGAAGTAAATCAGATTTAAATAATCAGCGATGGTGAAGTGCAAGTTTAGCCATACACGGCTTAAAAATGATATATTTAGGGCTAACATCAAGCACAAACTTCACAGTAACTCCTATTTACACACCTTTCTGTACCAGCATGGCCTGTGGTGTGTTAATGAAGTCCTAATGTGCAGTAATTAACACTTTCCCGTTCGCTCGGATTGGCCTGGGAGAATGTTCCAATCCCAGATCGTGGTGGTTGATGGAGGCTGGATGGATTTCTGTCTGGATGGGATGCTCCTGGTGCTGCCGCTGTGACATGAAGGTGCCTTTCCGAACTGAGTCGTTGTGCGGAGTGTAATGTGAGACGTTACTTCTCACACTGTTTGTAGCAGTGGACTTGAATTGACGAGATCTATGTCTGGCTGCATGTCTCTTTCGTCTGCCCTCTCATTGACGTTTTTATCTTCCCGCTGTGTCTGCATTGCCGGATTTCAGGAAAGGATGAATGAAAGTCACGGCACTGGCGTCTGCTGATTGTCTCCTGATTGCTCTCTGTTCAGCCATCCAGATCTGTTTAATCGTCCTCGGATGGCTCGACTTCCTGAACATGTTTTAGTTCATAAAATAAAGATAGAAGATGAAGATTTAAGGAGGTGTGGCCCTGGCGTATCGGTATGAGTAAGGAGGCGTGGCTTCTGTATTTATTAGATCCAGTGGAGTCACATCTTCTGTATTTCTCAGGAAAAGTAAAGGGGTGTGGCTTGTCAGAAATGACTAGAAGATCGTTTTCTAGCACGCAGGTTTTATTTACACCCAAACTCAAAACTAAATCTACAGAACATCCACTGCTGAATTGATTGAAGTGCCTCAAAGCGAGCTTGTACAGAAGCTTTCCTACCCAAATCGAAATACAGTGCATGTTAAACTTACTTCTGAAGATGTCAACTATTCGAGAGCGTGTTGATTTATCAGTATGTTATTTGTATGGCACAGAAATATACGCAAGGGTTGTAAATGTTGTGTAAAATGTAGAATATCGACGCTTATGTCGTATTAATGGAAAGAGTGCTAACGATGTTAACGATGTCTGGTTTTCTGTTAGCATGAAAACTTGAGATGTGGTTTCATTTTGTTGTATTAGCATGGAAAGAGAAAACAGAGGTGAGGGACCAGTAATGTAGCTATAAAAAGTAAATGCGTGTTCTGGTGCAATAAGGAAACAGAATCGTCTGCAAACCATCACACAAAAACTCACCAAGGAGTCTTTCATTCCGTAATGAATCGTTTTTCTTTGTACGTCTGTTCTCCATGTTCTACTTCTTTCTCTCCATCCTCATCACTATGAAGCTCTTAGTAACCATGGTACCCTTCTCCTCATCAAAATCTGGAGTCTCTCTCTCTCTGTCTCTTTCCCTGCTATAAACTTGAGCTCCTCAGGCTTCGAGTCTTTACTGTTCAGACTCCATCAGGTAGAATTTTCTCCTCTAATCCTCTGCCTCTGTCGTCCCCGAGCCGCCACGCAGTTAGCATCGCGCTCAGACATCACAGAGCCAATCTATGATCGTAAATAAAACATTTCTCTGAGGAGACCCGACGGCGCTAACGATGTTCAACGCGCCTCATGATTCATTCTCCACATTTCACTTCCAATTTCGTTTGAAGCCTGCGTGGGATTTTGTAATTCCACACAATCGCTATACGAAGCAGGATGAATGAAGCACACTTATGGCCCTTTTATTAGCTTGTACTTTTTTTATTAGCGCCCGTGTACTCAGGAGCCATGCGCGCTCAAAGATGTCATAAAGAATAAACGTATTTGTGGGACGGATCTGCCGCCGGTTCCTCTCATGGAGTATATTCGCATCACATATTCAAACCGATCAACTTTATATCATCTAGATTAGTTCTTCTGGTAGATTGATTTAAAGGAAATGCTAAGCTGTCTAAAGTATGTTGTTTGTGATGCTAGCATAATGATTCTTACTTAAGATAGCATTATAGCAGATAGCAAGGTTGGATTGTGGTATGTTTTTAAACATCTCATTCCACATTTAATCCTCATTTCCTATAATGAGCTTCATTCTTCTGAGAAGATGTTCCACTAGATTTTGTAGAGATTTGTGTGAGATTCATTTAGATACATGTGTGTCAGTAACTGAGCGTCAGGTACTGATGTAGATGAAGTGAGGAGGCCTGTGGTGTTGTTTTAAAGAGGTTCGATAGGGTCCATCTTCATGAAACTGACTTTGTGAACAGGTTTGGCATATGACAGTATGTATATAATGTATGTGAAATGCATCATCCTCATGCTATACTATATTATAGCAACCCATATATTTTTAATGAAATTGTTTTAGCTTCCTCACAGTGGTTCTGTTGCAGTGTTAGCATTGTTCAGTGAATCCCAGCAGCCCAGTTGTCGATGTACTACTAAGCTAATCGACAAAAATGCGCTAATGGTGTAAATGAAGAAGCAAGAGTCGTAGGGGTCAGTTTGCATAACGCGAAAGAGACTGCGTTGTTATTAGCTATGCTAATAATATTGTGTAATACTGCTGATTATTAAGAGCTTTATTAATTTAAGAACTTCATTAATCCTGAGGGAAAAGTTTTTGCCAAAGACTGCTTCAGAGTACAAGAAACAAAAACCAGTGGTGGACATCAGACACTGACAAAAATAAAAATTTTTGTTTCTTGTATTATACAGCAGTCTCTGGCAAAAGGATCGTATTACTCAGCAGTATTACACAGTATTATTCATTTGATTGTATTTCCTTCTAACAGCGTATATTCTCTGGTTCGGTTTCAGGAATGACTGCCGCTGCCTCTCTGGTGTCCTTGGCTTGGGCTCTGGCGTCCTACCAGAAAGCGTTACGGGATTCACGCGACGACAAGAAGCCCGTCAGCTACCTGGCAGTCATCATCCAGTTCTGCTGGCACTTTTTCACCATCGCGGCACGCGTGGTGACCTTCGCCCTGTTCGCCTCCGTGTTTCAGCTCTACTTCGGGATTTTCATCGTGCTGCACTGGTGCATCATGACCTTTTGGATCGTGCACTGCGAGACCGAGTTCTGCGTCACCAAGTGGGAGGAGATCGTCTTTGACATGGTGGTGGGGATCATCTACATCTTCAGCTGGTTCAACGTCAAGGAAGGACACACGCGCTGCCGCCTGTTCATCTACTACTTGGTGATCTTGTTGGAAAACGCGGCGCTCAGCACGCTGTGGTACCTGTACCGCTCGCCGCTGGGCACCGACGCTTTCGCCGTTCCTGCCCTGTGTGTGATCTTCTCGAGCTTCTTCACCGGAATCGTCTTCATGCTTATGTACTACACTTTCTTCCATCCTAACGGGCCTCGGTTTGGACGCTCGGCCAGCCTGAGCCAGCTGGATGATACCAACGTCACAAGCGGCTTCTCCATGGCGACAGAAGGAGCCACCAATTCCCTTCGCTCTAACAGGGGCGGCACGCTGGCAAGGGACGCTGACCGCGACGCCAAGTACGCCGAACGGGACGGATGCGCTCCTGTTTTTCAGGTCCGTCCCACAGCACCGTCCACGCCGTCCTCCCGGACCCTTCGCGTGGACGAAACTGTCATCAGAATAGACGTATGCAGGAACCGATACCCTGCCTGGGAAAGGCACGTGCTGGACCGCGGCATACGTAGAGCCATCTTGGCTATTGCTAACTCGCCGACGCCACCTCGACTGCAGTACAAGGATGACATGCTCGTCCAGGAGCGGCTGGAGTACGAGACCACGTTGTAGCTCACCCACTTTTCCAACGCCTTTGCGCATGGAAACTTGTAGGTTATCATCCATTAACAGCAGGACTGTGGCAATAACATGCGAGACTGTCAAGCATTTAGCCATGACGTTGATTGTCATGGATTGCAAAAAAAAAAAAAAGGCAAAAAAAAACCTTAAAAAAAAGAAAATTTCAAAAACAAAGAAAATAGGCGCAACATGTTCACTGGTGTATGGATTGGTGGTGTTTTTTTTATTATTATTATTTTGATTCCATTCAGGTTTTTCCCTCATTTTCTTTTAATCAGGGAATTTTTTTTTCACCAAATCTGCAAAACACTACAGCCAGTTCATGAGCCTATTCTGTAAAGCCTCCTTTTTTTGGTCAACAAAATATATTTAGTGTCGTTCAGGCCTTTAAATCTGCCATAAAGCGTTCCTCGTTCATGAAGTCCTGACGTAGCGACGTTGTCGGTCGTGTTGGACGAAAGAACGAGCAGGCGACCCAGTCTTGTGCTGAAAAAAACTGGTGGAGACAAAAAGAAACTCACCAGGGTGAAGGGTGTTGAAACCCACGAGTCGTCCGACATCAGCAAAACTCTCGCAGTGCCAAAAAATTACAAATAAATGTACAAAAAAAATTTATCATCCAGATCCATGTTGGACTCCATAGTGGACATGGTGGACCTGGAGTCTCTGCCAGTAAGTGTACATAAAAAAAGAAACAAAACACAGGGCAGCATTTCAATCGTCTACTTGAATATTGTATAACAAGAAAAAAAAGAAAGAAAAAAAAACACGTGAATGAAAGACTGGGACGGACCCGGGCTCAAACACACAACTTCTCTCCTGGAGAAGGAACCAGGCCAAGAACACACTTCCTGGCAGCTCGGCTCAAATGGATCACTCAAGAATGGCTTACTTACCGACACACACACACACACACACACACACACACACACACACACACACACACACATGTATGAACTGAAAGACACATACAACATACACACATTCAATCTACAGCAGCCGCACATCCATCAGAGCTGGGATGGATTCCTCCTCTTCCTCCTCCTCTAATAGATTAAAGATACAGTGTTCTCCTTGACTCTGTGTGAACTCGAACAAGTGTTTTACGATTCCTTGAGTGTGTGTGTGTGTGTGTGTGTGTGTGTGTGTGTGTGTGTGTGTGTGTGTGTGTGTGTATTCGTGCAGCAGTACCAGACACGGCTGTCCACAAATACAACACTGTATCTTTAAATCTGCCAAACATCTCATCTGTATATGAGGGGGGAAAAATATATATCTGGACTTTTTCAGTTGCAAAGTGCTTCATGGTGTCTTTTTATAGGAGGTCAGATGCCGGCGAGGACGTACTCTGTGGGGTCGACAGGGTGTGTGAGGAGGATGAGGAGCATGAGGAGATTAGAGAGCATAAGGAGTGTTGGGAGGATGAGGAGTGTGAGAAGGATGAGGAGCATGAGGAGGATAAGGAGCATGAAGAGGGTAAAGAGCATGAGGAGGGTGAAGAGCGTGAAGAGGATGAGGAGCGTAAGGAGGATGAGGAACATGAGGTGGATGAGCAAGATGAGGAGTGTAAGGAGGATGAGCAGGATGAGGAAGGTGAGAAGCGAAAGGAGGGTGAGGAGCATGAGAAGCGTAAGAAGGATGAGGAGTGTGTGAAGGGTGAGGAGCATGAGGTGGATGAGGAGTGTGAGGAGCATTAAGAGGATGAGGAGTGTGAGGAGGATGAGGAGGGTAAAGAGTACGAGGAGCGTGAGGAGGATGAGGAGTGTGAGGAGCATTAGGAGGATGAGGAGTGTGAGGAGGATGAGTAGCATAAAGAGGGTAAAGAGTACGAGGAGCATGAGGAGGATGAGGAGCGTCAGGACCATGAGGAGGATGAGGAGCATGAGGAGGGTAAAGAGTATGAGGAGCATGAGGAGGGTAAAGAGTATGAGGAGCATGAGGAGGATGAGGAGCGTGAGGAGGGTAAAGAGTATTAGGAGCATGAGGAGGGTAAAGAGTATGAGGAGTGTAAGGAGGATAAGGAGCATGAGGAGGGTGAGGAATGTGAGAAGCATGAGCAGTGTGACAAAGCACAAGACTTGAGCACAGACAAAACGGTTCCTTTATTGAAATGGTAAAAGTCTGAAGTTCTCGTTGTGATCCTTCGTTGTTAGATTCGGTTAAAACAAGTTCCTTGACATCATTTCTCTTTTTATTTAGATCAGGATTTTGACCTGTGCTCGGTTAAGGCTTGACATTTTGACCTGCACAATGCTTCACTGTATGCCATTAATTACTTAAGGTGACTATGGGAGCACATTCGATACAATTTATCAGAACGTAGAAGTTTGAAGTCCACTCACATGTTTTAAATGAAATTAAGCTGTAAATCCGAATCCTTGTCTTCTAGTCAGGATCAGTTCCTTTTTCTCAACAATTAGCATTTCATAGCATCGTATATGAGCAGGACCTTAATCCAAGTAAGACACAATACAACTACCTGAAGAATTCTGAGCATGTGAACGTATTTTCCCAAGGAAGCACAGATCCACCTAAACCTTTCCCAAGAAAACGTTCTGAAGCTGATTTAGATCTAATGTTATGTACTGAAGTGTCCGTGTGTGTGTGTGCACGCGCAAGTGTGTGTTCCAATGTACTTCATTATGAAACCTTCACCATTTCTGTTTGTCAACTAGGGTTGCAAAATTCTGGGATTTTTCAAAACTGGAAACTTTCCATGGCAATTTACTGGAAATATTGAGAATTTACTAAATGGCAAATATAACAGGAAACTTGAATTTGGTAAAAAAAAAAAATATATAAATTTTGGGATAATTCTGGGAAGAACAACCAGATTTGATGCAGTTTCAGTGGAATTTTTACCTGCACATTCATCAGTCACATGCACACAGCACACTTACTGCAGGGTTACTGAGGCCACGCCCCCTACAGGCACTGTACATTCCTCGATCACATATAACACACATCATTTCCTCAATCCTGCACATGAAATAACGTCAGAAAACGTCCAGCTTGATGAGTTTTCACAAAAATTGCATAAATTTTACATAAAACGTCATTGTGCTGTGTGTAAGCTGTTGTGCAACAAAATGATATTACCAAAGTCAAAAATGTCTTTTTTTTTTTTTTTAATGTTTATATTTATTTTCGAATATGAAACAGTTTATATACATTTCCCCAAATTCCATATGAGTTCCCATTAATTTCTTGTAAGTTTTCAACTTGGAATATTTTCAAATTTCCTCAGCTGAAGTTCCCATGGAAAGTTTTCAGACGTTTTCCTCCCCTTTGCCACGGAAACTGTTTTCTCAAAGATGTTGATGTTCACTTTGCTCGTCCTGAAGCTTCAGGAGCTCCCTGACTTCTTCCTGGTGGCACTGTTTGCATTTCACTCTCATCCGTCGTGTCCTCATAAACACCTTTTCTACAATGTAGTTACATTCCAAATACGTTTGCGTACAAAACCAGAATTTTCCAGTGTAGACCAGAAAAAGACGAGTGATGGAGGTACAAAAAAACAGTAAGAACAACTCGGATTGAAGTTCTGGCTGATATCAAGCGTGCTGTTTTCTCCTAAACTATTGATATTCAATAACTTCTTCAAACACCTACTGAATGTCCCTCTGTTTGCACTCGATTTCTTGGATTAGATTTCTTTCTGCATATGAAACCTGGGGCGTTTGTGATCTATATAAAATGAAGATGTAGCGATATTTTGGCTGCTCACGTTGGATTGGTTCCAATCGGATTTGGCATTGATCCCTGAACCCCTGGTGTATTTTATGCTCTCGACACATGTGATGTGTTTAGAGCTCAAAGATCTCCCTGATCTTTTTTCACAACTTGGCAAGGGCTGCTGTAAAGACGGCTGCATCGGGCGGCGGTGGATAGTGTGAGCTCTAATACTGATATTGTAGCATAGATTAGATTGGCGCAGTCATAACATTAGACTACAGTATGAGAGCCAGAAGATACATCCGTAATGAAGTTCTAGAATGATCCTGATGGAGAATTACAGGTTTGATGGACAGGCTTCTGATTTGCATTCCCAGCGTTTTGCAGGTCTTCTGGTAATCTGGTGGTCGGTGGTTCTGAAAAAGCTTTCATCCAAGAGTTTCTCTGCCCTGGTTCCTCTAGTGAAAGAGTTCCTGAGTTAATGAAATGGTACTATAGCAGCAGCTCCTACACAAAGGATTTGCTATTAAGAAGTTATGGTCGTCCATTTTGAAGGTCAGAACACTAGCTGGTGTTAACACAAAACAATTCCTAATGTTCTGAAGAAAACCAACAAGCTGAATGACAGAAATGAGTAGAACCTCTAAATGAACAAGTTAATGAGGATAATAATGCTGACAGGATTGGAGAAGGAGTGAGGTTGAAGTGAAGCTAAGGCAGAACTTAGAAAAAAAGACTTTTGACCTTTTTTGCCAAAAATTAAGTTTATCCAAGCACAGAAGACGGTATTTGTTGGAACACATGGTGATATCAAAAAGTTTGGAGACTTGATCTGTTTACAAGGAAGTACTTTATTTATCTACATTTCCACATTATCACCTTCAAAAGAATTCCCATGCACAGTAATAGAGCGCCCCCTGTGTTCTTCTGGAACATGTCCTGGAAGTCTTCTATTCTAAGTACCTTCTGCGATTAGTGCCAGATCCCCGCGATCGTGAAGACCTTCGAGCTGAATCTCGCGTAAGAGGGCGACATGCGCAGAAGCCAATACTGGCGAGTAGAGTGGGTGCAGAAGTGAAGATCATGTTGTGTCACGTGAGTGGAGAACTAGGTGATAGAACAGCACCAGTTGCATGGCTCCCAATGTACACGGGACGATATCTTTTGGCACACTGACACTTATGAAGGTCGGTGCTCCCTGTGACTGTGCGTACAGCCTTGTGCTGCCACCTGTTGGCGTGTTACAGAACTAGTCTCGAAACGTTTTGATACCAACCCATACTTGTTGAAAGAATTCCCTTGTAGTATGGCGATTCTTTGACTTTACTCATGTACACTCTTTAAGGAACTCTTTGGATGGCAAACCCTTCAGACTGTCAAGTTTTCTACATAAAACTCCCACTGATATTGGGTTCCACCAAGAACCTTCATGGGTTCCTCTCAAGCTCCAAACCCTTTAAGGTTGCTACAGTAGATGGGACTTTACTGATGCTTCAGTCAAGCTGGAAAACACTGGTAAAAATGTGTTACGGTTTGATACAATAATAATCACAAAAAACTCTTCAAATGTTCCCCAAATGTTCTTTTTGGATACTTCTGCTTCTTAATTTCCCAGAGAACCTTTGAAGAACTTTTTTTTTTTTATCTAAAAGTGTAGGCCTTGATTGTGTAAATGCATGGGTCCAGGTTATTGGTGAATTAATCATTTCTTCTTAATACCTAGAAGCTGATTTAGAAAACCGTCTTTGTACTTTGATTAAATAAAAAAAGAAATTCTTCAAAGATTCAACAAAGGGTTCTTGACCTCTTATTTAGAATTTGTTCTCATAGGGAACTTTTTTCTATGTAAGAGCGTATCTATATTGTAAAAGATATATATGTAGTTAACTCGAGATCATTACGCACTTCCTGGAGTGTCGTCGTGTTTGTGTTTAATTTAATACAATGACCATTAGATACCATTGCTGTCTCTGTGAAAAGAGTATAAATGGTAATAACCTACCTCAGGATGGTGTAGTAAACAGAGCACCTCCATCTGCAGGTCTGCTGGTGAATGGTGTTAGATGGTCCTTATAAGTTCTGTGGTGGAGTTGTTGAGGATGGATCTTAAGCCTGGATTCCTGCCAGAAGGAAATGACGTGGTTTTAATGAAGATGTGGCCAGGTGGTGGTTCTCCTGTTTACACCCAACTCACTAGAAAATCCGAGCTCAAAACCGGGACTTCAGACTACTTTAACACGCAAATGTAGGACAGTCAGGTAGATCACGTCGTTCGTTCTTTCATTGCTGCTTCATTCACTTTCATTTGCCTTAAATAATCCTTCAATAGCATAGTTTTTCCAACCACAAAAAAAAAAATCCGCATCATCAAACGATGTAAATTTTGTCTTTTTTTTATTTGTTTTATTCGAGTCCCTGTGCTTTGCACATGACAGAGCTGGTTTTGCCGTCTAACAATCAAAAGACATGAGGATCAACGTGAAAGCTTTGAATTGTCTAAAAGAGAACGTGTGATTATTCGGTTTTTTTTTCTTTCTTTCTTTGACTCAAAGATTCAGAAAAATCCTATTAACTAACACGTGTGGTCGTCCCTCACCGGTAGAATTAGATAATTAGATGAAAGCTGATTTCTATATATTTTGGTCTAATTAGAGGTTACCACCAGAGCACTTGGAATTAGTAAAAGCACAGTAGTTCGATGAACTTTGGCTAGACGTGTTTTCGAAGTCAATACGGTGTACAGTTTTTTTTTTTGTTTAGTTTTTATTTTGGAAGCTCGCAGGCAGCCGTGACCCTCGCAAGCGGCTGTTCAACTGTAAATAAATGTATGCAAATGTACGTTTAAAAAAAACAACATTCCTTTTTTTTAGTCCTGACCGTTAAAAAGGGTGTATGTTGACTAGAAGGTGACAACGAAAATGCTGAGAAAACGGCTTACGGTACGGCGTAATACAGATAAAAATTTTAACTAGTGTGGTGTACTTGACGTATTAAATGGGAAAAAAAAAAATGCAAAAAAGATTAAAAACCTGTTCATTATTGGTCTAAGTTGCATAGTGTGATGAAAGTGCTTCAAATGCATCAACTCTGTTACCTGATTTTATTGTACATTGAAGAGTAAGACAAAAAGAGCATTACATTTTTGTATATATTGGATTTTTGTAAATTTTTATTTGATTCTAATGCAACACAAAGTACCAAATTCATTTAATAAAGTACACTGTGGTCATTTTATCCGTCTCCCTTCTTTCTTAAGAAGAAACATGGGTCTGAGTTTGTATCCCATGACTGCCAGAAACATCATTATTTGCCCTGAACTTTGTGCTTAAATTGTAGGAAGTTACAAAAATAAAAATTGTACAACTGCATTATAGCTGAAATGCAGTGACTTCGAAGCCCCGCCCACTTCACAGAAATTTGCATATATATTTCTCATATTTATATATCCTCAAACCTTTGCCACAAACTTAACGGCACAGGATTGTATCAGATGTTTTTAGATGTGGTATCACACCCTGGATCCAGTTCCAGCATGACAATGCACCTGTGCACAAAGATCTGCTTTCCATGGGTTGGTGTGGAAGATCTCCAACCCTACTGAACATTAATTAATGTGAACACTTGACTGCATTTCAGGTCTCCTCACCTTCTTACCTACATCACTACCAGACTTTACTAACACCCTTCTAGCTGAATGAATCTCCACAAAATCTAGTGGAACATCTTTTCAGAAGAGTGGAGCTCATTGTAGCAGCAAATCGTGACTTAATGTGGAATGAGATGTTCAAATAGTAAATACCAGGCGTCCACAAACTTTTGTTCATGTAGTGCACGGAAAATGTTCAAGAATGTAAAGCACGAGTCAGCACTCTCCAAGACAAAACTGGTGCTTGAGGTGAACGTAAAAGTTCTTGATGTTCCAGATGGGTTTTATGTGCCGGAAAATTCCAGTTAACACTTGTGCTACATTAGAATAAGTCTCAAGGCATTCAGTAATCAACCGCTTCGAATGTTTTTACTCTGTAATTGGCACATGCTGCTCTCTTCAACTCAGCAGCTGCTTCGAAAAACGCCAAGTATTCTTTCTAAATATGGATTTTCTGGGGTTTAAAAAAAGAAAAGAACTTGCCCTGTAGAATCATTAATAGAAAATGTTCTCCGATGGTTCTTTCAAGGAAAATTGGGGATTCTTAGCTTCCAAAAAACAAAAACAAATTTCCAGCATGGACAAACAGGTTCTATCAGAAGTGGAACCTTTTTTTCTTATAATCCTTAATCATCAAAAGGACCTTCAAAAAGGACCTTTTTTCTAAATGATAAACACTGAAAAGGTTCTAGATGTTACTAAGTGTTCTTTCACAAATTGCCAAAGAAACGTGTATAAGCTACAATAAAGAAGCATTAAAGGTTCTTCCACAGAATCAACCAAGAACCTCTAAAAACCAACCGAGTTTCCCTCAGAAATGTGATAGAAAACACATACAGTGACGTTTTGATACTTTGTTCGGTGATCATGTTACCATATCCTCCTCCAAGTTTTACCAAAAACTTCGAGGCACACAATTGTATAATATTTCTTTGGATGCTGTAGCATTACATTTTCCCTTCACTCGAACCAGGAGATCCAAAAGAGGAAGATCTCCTGCTCTAGAGATCTAAACACCTTTGGGATGAATTAAAACGACACCCCAGGCCTCCTCACCTTCTTACTTACATCACTACCTGACTTTACTAAACACCCTTGCGACTGAATGAAATCTCCACAAAATCTAGTGGAACATCTTCCCAGAAGAGTGGAGCTTATTAGAAGAGCAAATAATAGGATTTAGGTGCAGTGACTGGGCAGGTGGTTCCATGATAGATATCGCTCCAGACGTCTGTCTGCTCTCTAAATAACACGTACAGAACTCAGACGTGCGCTTCGGCTCATCGTCTTGTTGTACGATGAAGTCGCTTCCAATGAGCCGCAGTCCAGACGGAACTGCATGGTGATGAAGTACGGAATGGGAGCCATGTTGGATCAGGATTTATTTTACTTTCAGGAACCTTCACTGCTCCAAAACAACCCCAAACCATTAAACTTCCACCTCCATGTGTGAGTGTGGGGGTGAGGGAGTCTGATTACATCTTCTCTCCTGCTCTTCATCTCACACAAGTTCTTCTTCCATAACACAAATGTTATGTTTGGACTCCACAGAACGTGTTGCATATAAACAACATTCATGAGTCTCAATAAGAATGTATAAAACCTAGAAATCAGAGGAGTCGATTAAAATTGTGTGTGTGTGTGTGTGTGTGGTTTATATGTAGAGATTAATCACAAAGACGTTTTAAACACCTTTAAATTGTTTGTTGCAAAAGATTACAGCTATAAAATCACGACTCATGAGGCTTAATAGTTACTGTGCTGGTCAAGTATTCATATTCCAGGAATGTTGTGATTTCCGTCATTCATGAGCAAGTTCATGCTGTACATTAATTATTATTAGAAGTAGCATCATAATTAATCCTGAACACGTTAGCACACCAGGGTCATTTCCCACAAACCCACAAACCAAATCTAGAACCTTCCAAACCATCGTGAGCCGAAGAAACGACCCTAATCCAGGTCCTTTTCAGTCAAAGATTTCCCATTCAATCACAGTTTGCTCATTAAAAAAAAAGGTTTTTTCCCATTACTTCATAATTACACTGTTTGTTTGTTTTTTGTAGGAAATATATAAATGTTAAAATCGCACCAGTTCATTTCACATTTCTGACATCAAGTTACCGAAAGGCCTCGTATGTTTTTGGCAGTGGTCCTTCAAAAACAATGTGCAAATAAGTCACGGATTTAAAATCAAACAAACAAACACACAAACACACACACACACACACACACACACACAGAGAAACACATGATGCACTGCCTTCCACTTGACACTATTAGATATTCTCTTTCTCGCCACGTACGTCAGTAACGTCAAAACACCATGCGCGTGGATGATATTAATTCACTTCCGAGTCTCTGCACCACGACGCGGGGAATAAAGGTGGAGGTGCTTCGTTCTTGTATCCTGAGAGAAAAGCCGTGCTGTTCTTCTTCAGGCGTGTTGTGCGATCGACCCGAGCAGCACCTGAAAGAAGGGAGCGTTATTCGTCTTTGGGGTGCATGTGGAATCGCTCCAGGAGCGCTCGCAGGATGTTGCCAGGGATCTTTTGGTGTTGGTCGATAAGCGCTTGAACTGCTGCCTGCACCTGGAGGAAGGTTCAAATCAAAGAAATGTGTCTAATTAAATGAATGTGTGATGAAGTTACAGCTGCATACTGAAGGGATTTTTACAATATGGTTGACTGCATTGAGGGAGTTCTGAGGACCTACACCACCATTATACTAATGATCAGACATCATTTGGGATGGATGGATGGATGGATGGATGAGTAAACAGAATTGTCAGTTGGTTGGCCTAAAGGGGTTGAATGGACAGATAGATATTTGGATGCTGTAAAGGATGGATGGAAAGACAGATGGACAGATTATATTGTTCAGGTTAAATGAAAAAATAAAATAGGACTTTTGGATAGATGGATGGATTAGTGGATGGTCAGTCTGGATGATGGATAGATGGATATTTGGATGGAAATATGGATAAATGGATGTAGGGTCAATATGGATGGATGAATGGAGGGATGGATTGATAGACGGATTAAAGGTCAGTATGGATAATGGATGGATGGAGGTATGCATGGATGGATAGAAGGTCAGTGTGGATGATGGATGGATGGATGGATGGATGGATGGATGGATGGATGGATGGATGGATGGAGGTTCAGTATGATGATGAATGGAAGGTCAGTGTGGATGATGGATGGATGAATATATGGATATATGGATGGAAGGTCAGTATGGATGATGAATGGATTGAAGGTCAGTATGGATGATGTATGAATGGATGGATAGATGGACGATTAAGTAAATGATTAGATAAATGGATAAACATACTGAAGTGTTTTAGTTAGATGGATAGATAGATGAATAGATAGATGGATGGATGGATGGATGGATGGATGGATGGAGGGTCAGTATGATGATGAATGGAAGGTCAGTGTGGATGATGGATGGATGAATATATGGATATATGGATGGAAGGTCAGTATGGATGATGAATGGATTGAAGGTCAGTATGGATGATGTATGAATGGATGGATAGATGGACGATTAAGTAAATGATTAGATAAATGGATAAACATACTGAAGTGTTTTAGTTAGATGGATAGATAGATGAATAGATAGATGGATGGATGGATGGATGGATGGATGGATGGATGGATGGATGGAGGGTCAGTATGATGATGAATGGAAGGTCAGTGTGGATGATGGATGGATGAATATATGGATATATGGATGGAAGGTCAGTATGGATGATGAATGGATTGAAGGTCAGTATGGATGATGTATGAATGGATGGATAGATGGACGATTAAGTAAATGATTAGATAAATGGATAAACATACTGAAGTGTTTTAGTTAGATGGATAGATAGATGAATGAGGGGATGAATAATTGGAGAAATAGAGATAAATAGGGTGACTGGCTGGATGGCTGGATGAATAGACAGATAGATGGACAGAGGAATGACTGGTAGAATGCTGGTTAAATAAAGGAATGAATGAATGATAGGAGAGTAGGCTGAGTGAATGGATAGAGGGATAATAGTTTAAAAAAGGTTGGATAGATGTTTTAATGGTTAGATGGAAGAGCTATAGGTTTAATATATGGAAGGTTGATATGTAAATAAATAAGTGAGGACGGATGGACAGATGAATGAATGAATGGACGACATGCTCCATCTCGGTGTACACATACAGTGTGTGTTTCAGGCTCTTGATCTCAGTGTGTATTTATTTACGACTCTCTCGGGTGTCGCACCTTTTCCGCCAGCTCGCCTGCTGTGAGTTTGGGATCGTAGGGAATAGGGTCGCCGAGGTAAGTGCGGAATTTGACCGGGAATCCTCCGTAAACAGGTGCGATGGGCAGCCGAAACCTCTCATACACCCATCTGTAAAACCCTGTGCAGGACATGTGTATCAGCAGGATGGTGAACTCTACACTACACTTGGTGGATTTACACAAGACCAGACTTACTCAAATTTCCCAGCGAGCGGAATCCCTCCCGGACGTTCCGAGTAAACATGGGAATGATTGGCTGAGGAGAGGTGAATGGAAAGAAGTGAACCAAAGGAAACTTCAGTAGGACCGAAACATTCCAGGACCGTGTTTGTGAGAACGTACCACTTTGGAATCGATGGCCACTTGTGCGAAACCCTTGCGTTTGCCCCACAGCAGTGGATACGTCTCATCGCTGAACAGAGCTTCCCGTACGCCTCCTGGAGAGATTCCCAGCAGGTGACCGCTGCGTAGAGCCTTCACACACTCCTCCTGCGGCCCGTGGATCACACTGAACACCTCCAGCAGCAGCTTGAACCCTTATGGTGTTTACAAAAAGAAACATGACATGATCATCGAGCTAGTAATAATTTATATAATAAATTCCAAAACTCATGTCCACGCCCCTTTACTAAGACTAACAGAAACAGAGGTCACACATCCTTTATTAGGTCTAAATAATACCACACCCCTTCATTTTGTCAAAAAATAAGCCACACCCCCTTTATTAAAATGGTATTAAGCCACACCTTCTTCGTTAGAACTAAAATAAGCCACACCTCCACCATTAGACCGGAATTAAGCCACACCCCCTTCATTCGAATGGGAATAAGCCCCACCTTCTTCATTAAGACTGAAATAAGCCACACCTCCTACATTAGAATGCAATTAAGCCCCACCTTCTTCATTAGAATGGAATAAAGCCACACCTCCTTCATTAGAATGAAAATAAGCCATAAACTCTTCATGATAACATAATTATGCCATGCCTACTTTATGAGAACTGAAATAAGCCACACCCTCTTCATTAGAATGAAATTAAGCCACACCTATTCATTAAAATGGTATTAAGCCACATCCTTCATTTGAATGAAAATAAGCCACACCTCCTTCATTAGAACTCAATATTTTATAGAATTATCGATAATTAATACATGTTAATTGGAGAGTATGATGTCACCACTGACAGAACGTGAGTTTACCTGGGACCTTAAACAGGAAGTGATCAGCCACCGAGTGACACGTGCGGCCTTGCTGAATGATCACTCTCGCCAGGAAGTAGTAGTAGTCGATAGGAATCGCTCCGTGATAGTAGACGATGAGTGCCGGGCCTTGTTCTGGAATCTTCTCTAAACCATGGATTTCATAACCTGGTAAGAAAGAGGTTACTATATTGAGACATTCATTTATTAATATAAAAAAAAATTATAATGTCTATAAGCGATGATGAAGATCTTATCATGAACTCCTGTCTCTGATACCTCGATCTGAGAAATATCTGGCAACCGCTGAGCTGCGTATTTCCTGAAGGTGATGTGTAGAATACCGAGCTAATTTAATTTGCCTTTTATATCGTTTATATGCCCCATTCTGATTATATATTTATATATCCCAATAAACAATAATATAGTGATAAGTATATTACTAAAACCACACCATGCCATATGGCTCCATGGCCGTCCCACAGCATAGCCAACGTCTTCCTGGCGCCATCCCACAGGTTATTCGAGTAGGCCTCTCTCAGCTGGATCTTACGCTTGTACACATGCAGGAAGAGGATGGACAGGTAAAGCAGAAGGACGATAACGAAGGGCAGGATGAAGACAATCACCAGGGGCGTGAACACCCACAGAAGGTACTCCAGTAGGCTGAGATAGTCCTGAAGATTTCCCCAAGCCAGCCAGTCCTCCAAGGACACGAGGAGACACGTTAGGGCACCAACGGATTCATCTCCAGACCAACACGACTCGTTCTTTCCAGACATGCTGCTGATGGTGATGATGGTGGTGATGATGATGATGATGATGATAATGATGATGTTCCCTGAGCCCGTCCCTCTGCCAGCAGACGGCCGGCACTCCAGTCTCCTCGCTCCAACACACACACCTGAGAGACAACAAAACAAATTGTTCAATACTGTTAAAGCTTTCAGAAGCAGATTCTCGAATCCTGAATTATGTTTACGTGCTAAATGACCAAAATTTGTCCGATTTCAATTTTACAATAAATTAATGTGACAATAAATAAGCCTACAACAATAGAAATCTCCAATTTCCTAGAAAAAAAAAACATAATATACAGTCTGGACTCCTTCTGGACGTCTGTTTTTCGACCCTGTGAAACTCTGACATGCAAAACAACACTGACATGCAAAAGTTCCCGCATAAATACCGTCGATTTGACCGAATATCGAACATCGCAACGCCTGAACAGTCACGTGACGCGTTTATCACTGACAACAAACTCACCCCAATTAACTGACTCGCGCGAGCGCCATAAAACCCGGAACCATTACAACACAAATAACACCATTAAACACAATAAACACGTTAAACCTTAATAATTACTACATTCTTACTTCTACACGGTCAACCTGCTCCTTTTCCGCATTTTATTGAAAATTAAAATCCGAAAGAAAACTGTCAGAAGTGTTTATTTCTTCTGAAGGGGAGGGGGCCGGGGGTTACTCTATTTTCCTTCCGGGTTTTCCCACCCGGCTTTCTTTACATGTTACACAACCCGGAAATGTCAAATGACGATTGTATCAAATCTCTTTTCAAAATAAAGGTTTTGTGCCGTCAGCGTAATATGCTTTATTATTATTATTATCATTATTATTATTATTGTTATTATTATTATTATTATTATTATTATGTATCATTACAGTTTTAATTTAGTATAACTGACGTAAAATTATTATGTTAGCTATTCAAATGAGTCAACTCAAGCATTCTTTTAGAATAAGAAAAAAAACAGTATAATCTTGAAAAAACTTCAAACGGCGTATGAAGGTTTATTTTAATTAAATATAAATAAATAGGTTTTGTATACTGACCAAAAATTATTAATATATTTATAACCAGACACAAGTTAATGTACATAATGCTGGATTTAATAAATTGTTTAATGTTTAATTTTGGGTTTGCGTGGTTGTTTTTTTTTTTGTTGTTGTTGTTGTTGTTTTTTTTTATTATTAGTGAATTGGTTAAACATGATGCTGAAACTTTTTCTTCTATGGATTTTTTTTATTCTCGTATGAAGGCTTTTAACTTGTCGCCTGCTTTCCCAGAGTTCCTCGCTCCATTTCGGTCGCAGCGTTTTGAACACGTGAGTCACAGAATGGCTCTGATCGCTGCAGCTCTGCGTATTGTCTTATATTTTCAGGTCTAATTTCTAATACATATTTATTTATTTTATTTAATATTATATTAATCTCCCTCCAAACTTAGTGGTGATGACATCACATCGAGTTTAATGAAGCCTGTGTGCTGATTGGCTGAATGGAATCGGTTTAATTAAGAAACTTGTGTTATTAATATTTTTATAGTCTATAATTTTACCAGTGTCCAGTTGGCCGTAATGATCAGTCATGTTCGAGGTCTCACAGGTCCGATAGCTGATCTACTTTTTCATCAAGGTGCAGAAGAGGAAATGACGATCCACTGCATTTGTTCCAGAGCTTTTGTCAGGTTCGTACCTGATCATTATTGTTAGGAAGTTTTTTCTATCCGGCTCGAAGGACCATATAAGGATTTTCACTATCTGGGTGCACTGTGATGTCACGGGTAGCTTGTCATAGCTTGGTAAACTGTATGTCAGCCTCTAGTGGTGAAGCGTGGAAATACAACTGAGTAGGAATCACAACTTAATAGGGATCCTTTCTTACAATTATACTGTATAAATAATCCTCCTTTCAGTTCACTCCATATATACGAGGTGGTATCAAAAAGTTTCAAGACTTGTTTTGTAACACGCCACCAGATGGCAGCACGAGGCTGCACGCACAGTCACAGGGAGCACCGGCTTTCAGAAGTCAGTGTGCCAAAAGACATCGTTATGTGTACATCAGGAGCCGTCTGAAACAGCATCGTCTCACTTCTGCATGAGCCCTATGCGCCAGATTTGGCTCCTCCTCCCGGAAGATGAAGATCCAACTCATGGTTTTGGGATCCAGCACGAATCACAGAAGATGCTTCAAATAGAAGACTTCCAGGACACGTTTGAGAAGAACCCTGGGGGTGTGGAAACGTTGATATATAAAGTATTTTCCTCCAAACTTTTTGATTCCACCACAAAGCCGTAAGCTCTGGATTCAGGAGAACCGAGAGAACTTCAGCCATATTTTAGCTACGGGGAAGTTAAAGTTTATTATATACAAACATAAATATAAACATTTTGTTTGGTTATAAGTGGACACACATGCAAACTAATGCAGATTTTTTTTCAAATGACATTTTTGATTTAATTCTTAGTATAATTGTGTTGCACAGTAGCTCACACACAGCACAAGGACGTTTTAAACATAAACGTATTTATTATTTATGTCATTTACGCGAAAACCCGGCAAGATGGACGTTTTCAGACGTTATTTTGTGTGCAGGATTGAATGTCGTTGTCGATGTGTGTTAAGTTCCCTGTTATAGGCTCACCTGCAATTTTGTCAATTCCCAGTTTATTCCTGTTAATTCTCATGTAGTCTCATTATTTCTCCGACATTCCCATGATGCCGATTCCCATCATCCGAGATGATGAGTATGCACAAACGTTTATCCGTATAGAACATCCAGATGTTTGCTGTTTTTTTTATTTTTTTTTATAACAGCGCCTCGTATTCGGCGAGGATCGACTTAGTGGGTTCGTGACGCTGTTATTATTTTGATTAATATCTAATGGTGTGTGTGTGTGTGTCTTTTCTGGCTGCAGCGATCGAGAGCTGTACAGATCAGATTTAAAGTCTGTGAGAGATCAGACCAGTGACCGACCCCGAGGTGTGTGTGTGTGACTCCAGAGATCTGTGATTTTGGTACTGAATTCGGACGGACGAAGCTTTTACACCGGTTTCATTTTTGTCACGTGCAGTAAATCAGGAGGATGAGGACGAGGAGTCCAGCTGCTCTGAAGAGGATGAGGAGACTGTGCTGGATGAAGAAACCCAGCTCATGGTCAGTCTGGGGCTTCCTGTAGCGTTCTCCAGCTCCTCGCGTCAGAGCAAAGCGGTACGTCTGAACTGTGTGCGTCTGTTTATTATTGTCATTTGTGAAATCGTTGATATTTTTTATCTTCTGCGTTGTGAAGAGTTTTAACGAAAACAAAGCGAGGAAGAGGAGCAGCGCGAGTTCTTTGGAGAACCATCGTTATAAAACCCCAGAGCTGGGGGTGGATGGTGTGGAGGAAGAGAGTGAGGAAGAGAGAAGGAAGAGAGAAGCGTGTGAGTTGGAAGAGCGAAAGGAGGAAGAGAACGAGAAAGCGTGTGAGGAAGAGCGTGAGGAAGATGAGCTGAAACATGCTGTGGATGAACCAAAGTCTCACACTGATGTAATTACATCCTGATGTTCCAGTTTCATTCACAAGTCTGTTCTTCTGAACAACTGATTTTTTTTGTCTGTCTGATGGACTCATTATCTGCTTGTGTAGTCTGTTTGATCTCTGTCTGTTATTCTGTCTGTCTGTCTGTCTAGCTGTCCATCTCTCTTTTAATCTGTCTGCCTGTTTATCATTTCATCTGTCCATCTTCACTTTCTGTCTATGAATCAATTTAGCATGTCTGTTTCATCTGTGTGGCTTTTTGTCTGTTTGACTAATTGTCTTTTAATCTGTCTCTGTCTAATTGTCTGTGTCTATCTGTCTGTCTGTCTAAGTGTCTATGTATCTGTCTGTCTTTTTAATTGATTGTGTCTGTTTGTCTGTCTGATTGTATATTAATCTGTATGTCTAATTGACTGAATCTGTGTTTGTCTGTTTTGTCTGTCTGTCTAAGTGTCTGTGTGTCTGTCTCTCTGTTTGTCTGTAAATCTGTCTCTGTCTTTAATTGTCTATGTACCTGTCTGTCTGCCTGCCTGCCTGATAATTTTCTATAAATCTGTCTGGGTAATTGTCTAAGAATATGACTGTATGTCTGTCTTATTGTCTATGAATCTGTTTGTCTAACTGTCTGTCTGTCTGTTTCGTTTCTCTGTCTGTCTAAATGTCTGTGAATCTGTGTTTCTGTCTGTTTCGTCTGTCTGTATGTCTTTTGCTGTGTTTGTCTCAGCCTCGTACTGAGTGTGTGTGTGTCTGTGTGACGATTTTATTTCCCAGCATGCCTGGCTGCAGTACTGGGAGCTGCACGGAGAGAACCTGCTGTGGACGAGCTGGGTAGAGAAACATGCAGAGTTTTCCAGCGTGTCTCCTCTCGCACCATGGGCGTGTCCTGAATGGAGGGAAAAGTGGGAGGAGCATGCTAATGAGACCTACGGATATTACTGGGAGCAGTTCAGCTACTGGGCCTCTCAGGGCTGGACTACAGACCATTCAGGTGGCACGGATGCAGCTCGAGATGCGGAGCAAAGCTTTGAGGAACATCTGAGTGTGATGGAACCAAAGAAAGAACGGTGTGAATCATCTGCCTGCTGTGATGAGATTTCGGGAGAACCAGAAAGGTTTCCGGAAGGAAACACTGATGACATTGTGGAGCTCGTTAGCAGTTTAAGCATGGAGCCCGAGAAATGTGAGGATGATAATTGGAATAAAACATTACAGTCAAGTTATGCAAATGAGCCTCATGATGGAGGAGACCGAAAAAGACCGGCTTCATCGGGCAGCGCCGGCGCGCAGGGTACGTGTATAAACTGCATATTCATCATAAAATGTTATTTCTTTTCTGGACATTATCTCTAATTTATACATTTACATTTATACATTAAAATATGCTTATTCATGAGTAGGCGTGGCCTCCGTACAAATTAATGACACTGAAGGAGGTGTGGCCTTTTTACCCATTAGTTCTAGTGAAGGAGGTGTGGCCTCTATATTCATTAGTTGTAGTAAGAGGTGTGGCCTATTTGTCTTTTAGTGTTAATGAATGTGTGGCCTATTTGTCCATCAGTCTCATTGAAGGTGTGGCCTATTTCTCCACCAGATAGGTGTGGCCTATTTCTCTCAGTAAAGGGGGTGTGGCCTATTTGTCAGTTAGACCTAATTAAAGATTTGTGTCCTGTTGTCTATTAGTTTTAGTGAAGGAGGTGTGGCCTATTTCTTCACCAGTCTTAGTGAAGGGGGTGTGGCCTATTTGTCCTTTAGTTCTAGTGAATCAGGTGTGGCCTATTTGTCTATTATTTTTGATGAATGAGGTGTGGTCTATTTGTCCATCAGCCTCCATAAAGGAAGGTGTGGCCTAATTGTCCTTTAGTTCTAGTGAAGGAGGTGTGGCCTATTTGTCATTTAGTTCTGGTGAAGGAGGTGTGGCCTATTTGTCTTATTTCTGGTGAATGAGGTGTGGCCTATATGTCCATCAGTCTACATGAAGGAGGTGTGGCCTATTTGTCCATCAGTCTCTATAAAGGAAGGTGTGGCCTAATTTTCCACTAGTCTTCGTGAAGAAGGTGTGGCCTATTTGTTTGTTAGTTCCACTAAACTAGTGAATTATACTGATTTGAATCTCTTTCAGAAACCTCTGAGAAACCGAGCACTCAGCCGAACAGCGCCAGCCAGCCATCGAAGAGCTGCTCGAAGGAGGACGACAGTGACGAGGACGAGCCGCCAGAGAGAAAAGCCAAAACAAAGAAAAGGTGCGCCGTCATTTCTGTGTGTTTAATATTAACGTTTTATTTTTAAGCCTTTCACTGAAGCCACACAAAATACATCTCTGTACATGCAGCTGAAGAAAGTGAGGTACGGATCCCTCAGATTTAAATTCTTTCCACAGTCATGAGCTGGACTTTGAGGAACTCGCTCAGATGCCTCCTGACGAAGCATGGGAGAGTCTGGGCTTCAAACGGGACCCTCAACACAAGTGAGACTCCTACACCCTCTCACACACACATACACACACGATGTTTAGAATCTCATGGTGTATCGTGCACCTTTTAGGTTTATGAGCGTTTTAAAGTTCCGGAGAACTCAGGAAGGAACACGGAGGAAGGCTAAATCAAGACTGAAAGCCACCTGCAAAATTAACAAGCACGTGTTCTTCACCGAGGACGGCGAGACGCCGGAGCCCAAGATCAACACGACGCTCCAAAAAGTAAGACACAGAAAATAAACACCTCAAGAATTTGTAGTATCGAGGCTCAGCTTTAATGACAGCATCATCGTGTCTGCTCTGAGAAGCAGAAGATTGACACACATGGAGATCTTCTCGAGGACTGACACACGACAAGGGCACACCTCATTCTAGCTTTTCATTCCAGGTGCAGAATTTCCTGCGTATCGCCCGAACTGAGAATGACTCGGAGAAGACCTCGGCTTCAGTGCCAGACAGACCCGAAGGAGTCACAGATCCACAGGAATGTCCCGGAGAAAAGGTAAAGGACTTCAAGGAATCGCCTCAGCTTGTAGAGCATGGAGAATGTGAAGAACAAGAGATGACCAAGGTCATAACTGAGCTGGAAGCAGAAGCACGAACACCAGAACCAGAGCTAGAAACACACGTTCCTTCAGATGGTACGGAGCAGGAACATGGGAGGGAACTTTTTTCTCTGGACATCCCAGACTTCCTCCTTCCTGATGCTCCAGAAGATGGAGGTTAGCATGCAGCATTTGATTAAAGGGTGTGGGAATGATATGGATACTTTATTTTCTTACATGTTTTTTTAACTGTTAAGCTGAGAACGAGAAGTCTTTGAAAAAGAAAAAGAAGAAGAAGGCCAGAAGGAGGTCGAGACGACAGGATGTGGGCGTGGACGTTCCTCCTGAGATCGCCGCGGATCCCGACTTGGCCAAGTACTGGGCTCAGCGTTATCGCCTGTTCTCTCGATTCGATGAAGGCGTTAAACTGGATCACGGTCAGTCGGAATACCAAAGTCAAAAAATTCATTTTTTTTATCTCTTTGTTTGCGTGTGTCCACGTATAACCAAACTAATTGTTTATATTTGTTTGTATATGATATTTTATATACATTTCCCAAAATTCCCAAAAATTCCTGGAAAGTTTCCAATTTGGAATTATTTCCACATTCCCCAGATGAAGTTCCCATGGAAAGTTTCTGTGAATTTACCAGAAGTTTTCCGCCTCTTCGCTACCCTGTGTATACGGCGCCATCACATGGAGAGAACAGAATTTCATTGTGATTCGGTGGGATTTTTGGGGGAAAATTTTACAAAAAAATTTATGAGAGAAATAAATTGAAAATGTTAAAATATGGAGACTTGGTTAACGACATTCATATTCAACTCTGCGGTCCAGGTTCTCCACCTGAAAGAACCTGTTTGTGTCTGCAGGAAGTTACAGCTTTACCTCTGCCATGTTAATCTGTATTCTATGTGACTCAGGACACGCCTCGGTCTCCGTAGTGTTTTTATGCGTCGTATTCACTTAGCAGCAGCGGCGGTAAGAGAACGCGCTCGAGAAACGGTTTAGCGACGAGAGATCGATCTACATATCAAATATTCTTCACAAATTATTGGTCACTTTCTAAATAATTAAAGTAAAGCGCATCTGCTAATAATTTTATGTAAATAAATCATTTTTAACGATGCAAATATGTTAAAAACGAGCAATTGTGAAACAAATGGCAACTTATAACCGATGAACACTTTTTAAAATTTATGCATCACTTCGTTAACTTTTATGCCGATGCATTGATGCGGTGCAGACTGTGGCCAGCAGAGGGCACTAGATTAACCCTGTTATTCTTTTAATCAGTTGTCGCCAACGTTTTTTGTCATTTTAGTTTTAAGCTTCATCTCCTCTGTGCCTGCAGATTTGTTGAGTTTGTGTACAGAACTTGTTCATCATCCCAAAATTTGAATAGAATTTTTGATATAAATCATGACTTGTGCCAAATCTTTTACATTTTCTGATAATTTTTTTATCATGTATATCTGTAACCTCAATAGCGTTTGTACTCTACGGCAGTCCGAGTGCTCGATCCTCTGTAATCGCTCCACTTACCTCCTGAACCCTAGATAACGTATTCACACCGGGTTGGTCGAGATAGTAAAAGTGTGTGTGTGTGTGTGTGTGTGTGTGTGTGTGTGTGTGTGTGTGAGAGAGAGAGACAGAGAAGAGAGGGTGTGTGATTTGGCCACGACTACATCGCCTGATGAACTGTCTGGGTCTGCAGGGAGAAGTGCTGACGTTACTCAAAAAGTCCTTCACGCCTCCTGCATCAGAGCGGAGAACAAGATTCTGACAGAAAGAGGGAGATTTGGAGGCAGAGAAAAAGAAAAGATATCCAGAGAGCAGGAAAAGATGACAAGAATAGAAAGGAGAGTATGTGGTACAACAGGGAGGGATTACAGCATATTTTGTAATGTTAAGGCATATAGGCCACGCCTCTTTCACTGTAACTGACAAATACATAGGCCACGCCTCTTTCACTGTAACTGACAAATACATAGGCCACGCCTCTTTCACTGTAACTGACAAATACATAGGCCACGCCTCTTTCACTGTAACTGACAAATACATAGGCCACGCCTCTTTCACTGTAACCTGCAAATACATAGGCCATGCCTCTTTCACTGTAACTGACAAATACATAGGCCACGCCTCTTTCACTGTAACTTGCAAATACATAGGCCACGCCTCTTTCACTGTAACCTGCAAATACATAGACCATGCCTCTTTCACTGTAACTGACAAATACATAGGCCACGCCTCTTTCACTGTAACTGACAAATACATAGGCCATGCCCCTTTCACTGTAACCGACAAATACATAGACCACGCCTCTTTCACTGTAACTGACCAATTAACCAAAACTAAACCACACCTTAACAGAGACTAGCAAGCCAAGTCCTCATAACCAGAAACATAGATCACACCTCTTTTACTGTAACTGACCAATTTAGGCCACACCTCTTTTAAAAGGACTGACACAGAGGCCACACCCCCTTTAAAGATATTGACTGATACATAGACCACACCCCTTTATGAAGGATGATGATGCATATGCCACAACTTTTTCACAGGGACTGACTGATGCAGAGGCCACACCCCTTTATTTATATTGACTGAAATGTTGGTCATGCCCACTTTACTGAGATTGACTAATACATAAGCCACACCATCTTTATGGAGACTGACAGATAAATAGGCCACACCCTCTTAACTGAAACTGTCAGATACTTAGGCCATGTCTCCTTTACTGGGGCTGGCTGATACTTGGGCCACACCCCTTTGTGGACACTGATGTACTTAGGCCACACCTCCTTTATTGTAATTTTAGTACAGATTTTTGCTGTTGCCTCTGATGCCCAACTTTCACCCAATACACACGATTTTATTCATCATTAGTGTTTAATTAATTTCTATTTGAAAAGCATGGATTTGTGCATCGTAACTCATTAATCACGTTGATCTGCTTCACTGAATTAATCTCTTATTCTCAGTGTTTATCATTCAGTCATGTTTATCACAAAAACCTTCTTCTCCAAAACTCCATGACTAACGTGCTTTTACCAGTTTCTCGGAGCTCAGATGGTCAGGAATCCACTGAGCCTGGAATCAGACATCAGAGCTTTTATCTTCTCTTCTACATACCAGCAGAGGCAGTGGGATCTTCCCTGAGCCACACCTCTTACCTCCATCCCATCATCTATTAATATATCCTGAAAACACCTCTTTGAGAAAGCACAATCGATCGGAGTTCCTCTTTAGTATCACAGGAAGTTCCTCCACTGGGGATGGATTTGGTGTACAGCTGTGATGTTTGTGTGATTAATTAATAATGATGCAATGATTTGAGTGATCAGAAGCCATCAAAGAGATTCCTATTGTTCCAGGGGATTTGGAGAAGATCACGCTGAAGTGTCTTTAATGGTGTCTCTACTTCTTTTGGGCAGTCATTTTGGCCACGCCTTCTATACTGAGACTCTCAGCCATAGAGGCCACGCCTTCTTTACTGAGACTCTCAGCAAGAGGCCACGCCTTCATAACAGAGACTAGCAAGGCCACATTTTCTTCGCTTTACTCATAACCAGAGACAAAAAAAAAGATTTTCCAGACGCTAGCAAGCACAGTGGCCACGCCTTTTTTAACTAAGATAAACAAGCCCAGAGGCCACGCCCCCAATACTGACACGCACAATGAAGGGCAAGAATTTCAGGGTGTGAATTAATAAATGTTTTAAATAAGGATAATAATATTATAATAAATTGGAATGTTGCTTATGAAATATCGGAATGTTTATTATATTATAATTTAAAGAATATAATCGTAACTCCTAGGCGTGTTTGGTGATCTGCTTTGAAAAAGCCTGTATGGTGCCACCATGTGTTCAGGGCCCAAGACATAAACAGGAAGTTGTGTCAGAAGCCGCATGCCTCGCTGCAGGTGTTTTATTCTCAAAGGACTGAGAAACACAAGAGGCAGAAAAATCGGAGCTGTCTGGTGGAGCCTGAAACAGATGGTGTTGATGTGTGTAGAGAAGGAGGAGGACACAGTCTGTTAAACTTTCCATCTTCTCAGAGCTTCACGAGAGTCCGATAGAGAAGCAGTTCATCGTGGAAATGCCAAGACATTTAGTATTTAAACTCCTGTATGAGATGGTTGATTAGACAGAATTGACACTTGCTGTTTTGAAATGAGCTCCTGATTAACAGCTCTTGTCGAACTATAAAGCTGTTTACTGCCTCCTAGTGGTAAAACTATGCAATCACAATCAGTAAGCAGTGCGATATTATCGTACTTTTACAGCATTTCACAGACTCCGTATCAACTTACATTCATCTTATTCTTACAGCTGAGCTGCTATGGGTCAAAGTCATCATCGTTTTCTTTGATTGTAATAAATATTATCTGTACACCAGACTTTCACACATCTGAAGTTTCATAGTTTCAGTTTGACTAAGCAGATCAGATTCAGCAGCTCTGGAAATGTGTTTGGTTTGTCCCCAGAGGGCTGGTTTTCCGTCACGCCTGAGAAGATAGCCGAGCACATCGCCCAGAGGGTTCAGGTCGAGTCCCAAACCCTGGTCATCGTTGACGCTTTCTGTGGTGTGGGAGGAAACGCCATCCAGTTCGCCCTCGCTGGAAATGCTGGTACAGCTGTTTTCCACACAATAAACCCTGTCATTACAAATCCAACACTTTCTTTCACGAGTTAAATTTTGTGGGGTTTTTTCACGTCACTCAGTGATCGCCATCGATATCGACCCGGTGCGATTAGCGCTCGCCCAGCACAACGCCGCCGTGTACGGAGTTAGCAAACGGATTGACTTCATCCAGGCGGATTTCCTGCAGGTGGCGCCGAGACTCCGGGCCGACGTAGTCTTCCTCAGCCCGCCGTGGGGAGGCCCGGAATACCTCAGCGCCGACATCTTCAACATCAAGACCATGATGAGCCCGGATGGATATCCTTCACCTGAAAACCTGTCACTGCTGGAAGTGTTTTAATATCAGAATAATTGCATAGTTATTATTATAATTACTACTATGCCAGCAGGTGGCAGCACAGAGCTGCACGCACAGTCGCAGAGAGCGCCGACCTTCATACGTCAGTGTGCCAAAAGACATCGTCCTGTGTACATCAGGAGCCGTGAAACTTCTCGATACCACCTCGTAGCTTACTAAAAATAAACACGCTTTTTTGATTCTCGATTCTGATTGGTCAACAGGTGTTGAATAACTTCCGATAACATCCCCACCGCCTGTAGTGCAGCTACACGTTTATATTAATGCGCCTGTTACTGTTTCTCAGCTCATTCACAATGACTTCATCTAACTAGCTTTGCTTTATGTATAAACAACATGCATATAAGGTTTTTCTGTATTAATGGACGGAGTCTCCAGTTTTAAACTTCGCAGCAGTTCGAGGTGAAGATGTGACTTTTCAGCCCCCGAGGAATTTAGGCCTGCCAGTTTCTCATTAGGTCAGTGGTACAAATGAGAGAGAAAATAAGAGAGAAAATAGGGGATGGTGAAGGGATGTCCGTTTATAGCTGCTATAACGTAAGTGAGAACAGGAAATTGTATTGAGTGCATACTAACTCTAAATATAAACGTGTCATTCTGTAATCAGTATAAAGACGGTCCTGGAACTGATAGTTGTAAAAAAGCTGTTATTGTCATGTCAGTTGACACCCAATTATAGTCTCGTAGCAGTTAGTTTGTGATCGGTGCAGTGTGTATCCTAACGAAATTCCTTAACCTGCTCTTACGTTTGAAATTTTCCGGCTGGCCAAAATGATTTCGGAAAACATCGTGTACTTCCTCCCAAGGAATGCTGATATGGAGCAGGTAAGAAGTCCAGCATGATCATGCAGAGAGACAAATCAAGTTTTAAAGTAATCATATATACT
The DNA here is from genome assembly GCF_946808225.1 of Silurus aristotelis. Taxonomy (NCBI): domain Eukaryota; kingdom Metazoa; phylum Chordata; class Actinopteri; order Siluriformes; family Siluridae; genus Silurus; species Silurus aristotelis. The sequence continues at coordinate 18,704,937 of NC_139595.1, read as the reverse complement.
GTGTGTGTGTGTGTGTGTGTGTGTGTGTGTGTGTATCTCGGATCATCTACACTATACAGACAAAAGTTTGTGGACACCTGAACATAAGATTTGTATGAGCTTCCTGAACATCCTCTTCCACAATTTTAAATTTTTTTTTACTGTTATAATAAACTCCACTCTTCTGGGAAGATGTTCCACTAGATTTTGTGGAGCTTCATTCAGCTAGAAGGGTGTTAGTAACGTCAGGTAGTGATGTAGGTGCGGTGAGAAGGCCTGGGGTTCAGTCAGCGTTCCAGAACTCGAGATCTTTCACTCCAACCCCATATAAAGCAGATCTTCACGGAACTGGCTTTGTGTCGTGCGGTTGCGTCTCCTTTCTCAAGTGAATGGAAAAGTTTCATGCTACAACCTTCCAAATCCAGTTTCCAAATGTGTAGTAACAGTTTGGGGAGGAACCCAAAAGTCAGGTGTCTCAATACTATTGTCTGTACAGAGTATAAAATCTGATGTTTTCACTTATTCATAATTTGTGTCGTGTTTCTTCTAATCCTCTCCGCTTATTCACAGGCGGATATTTTCTCTGTGACTCGCCTCAGTGAGCTTCACGCCTCAGATCATCTCATTAAAATCTCTCTCTCTCTCTGTAGATCGCATCTCTGGCTGGTCCTGGTGGTAAAGTGGAAGTGGAGCAGAACTTTCTAAACGGCAAACTGAAAACCGTAACTGCGTATTTTGGCGGTTTAATCGACTCGTAACTTTTTATTGTGCTCCAGATTTCTGTGTAACCGTGTGTTCGTTTATTTATTTATTTTTATCCAGGTCACCGTTTTAGGCGTTTCAAAGTGTTTCTTTTACAGGTGATGCCTTTGTCTTTGTACATCTGTACGCTTTTTTTAAATAAAGTTCATCATGTAAAGTGTGTGGTGTGACTTATTAGCATGTACACTAATGAGCAAAAGTATTTGGACACCTGCTTTTTCAAGCCATGGGTTGTTGGCGGCACACAAAAATGTATCTTCTCTTGAACTCTGAGACCCAAACCTGCTCCAGCAGGACAATACCCCTGTGCACAAAGATCTGCTGTACATGGTTTGGAGTGGAAGATCTCCTGCTATAGAGCTCCAAACCGATTGAACGCTGACTGCACCACAGGTCTCCTCACCTTCTCACCTACATCAGTACATGACTTTACTAACACCCTCGTAGATGAAAGAATCTCCACAAAAATATAGAGGAACATTTTCCCAGAAGAGTGGAGCTGCAAACTGCAAAAAAAAAAAAAAGTGGAATGTTCATAAAGTGCATACTAATCTTCTGCTCAGGTTTCACACAAACTTATAGTGTATATTATTATGAACAATGAATGGTTTTCCAACGGTCAGAGAACTTGCATAAGGAACTGGTAGCTCCTCAAGGTGTTGGACTCTGAAGCTGCTGCTGGGTCCTTAGCAAGAACTTTAACTTTCTGGTCAACTGTGTAAATGAGACATTGGATTTTTAAAGGTCGATTTCATATTTCTTACTTGAATTTGTTTTTCATACAAAATAAAATGAAAGCGACGTATAATCCTTCAGCAGGAGTGTGTGTGGGGAGAAATCCACTAACACTTACAGCACAATAGCAACCATTGTTTTAATATCAGATCACATAATTACATAATTACTAAGTTGCATGGGTTTTGAACACGTGCGCTTTGAAAACAGGGTTCCTCAAAGGTTCTTTGGATAGACGGCCTATTATTCTACAGCAGCTCAATATTGAACTGCTCCGTTAATACATAATATTTATAAATATATATAATGTCCATGTGAGTTTTCTTGATGTTCCTCAGGTGTTCTGCTTGTGCTAAATTGCCTGTAGGTGTGTGAATGAGCATGTGATCATGTGAGAGAGGTTTCATGTGATGGACTGAAGCACCATCCAGGTGTTGGCTCATGCCCAGGATTCTCAGATACACTCCATGAACTCACCATGACCTTGAGCAGAGTAAAGCTCTTAATGGGAGTTAATAACAGTAATTATTATTATTATAGAATGGAATGTATAAATCTGATTTGCTTCAGAATAATAGATGTTTTTATGTTTATGTTAATTTACTTTGAATATATGAATTATTACAGTCTTATAGGCTGATGATGTTTGGTGTAACACAGGATGTGACTGATGATGAATTACCCAATTAATTGACCAGTTATTTAATTAATGAATCAGTTAGTTAGTCGGTAAATATTATATATTTATTATAAATAATGTATTAATTAATAAAGGCTTGATTGGGTGGTTGGTTTGCTGGTTGGTAATTTTTGTATTAGTGTGTTGGTTGTTAGATTGGTGATTTATTGGTTGGTTATTTTGTTGATTAGTTTATTGATTGGTTAATTGGTTAATTAATTAATTGATTGATTGATTGATTGATTAAACTCTATATATCCACAGTGCCCAAGAATAACAGATTGATGTAATGACTAATCCTGATGACGGACCCGGATGTATTAGTGTTTGTTTTCTAACAGTTTTTATTCCTATTGTATTATTAGGATAATTATTCCATTAAAAAAACAAAGAAAGCGCAGAGTTTGGTGTAAGATGATCCCTGGTCAAACACAGTTGTAATCTTTGTAAACACGTGTGTTTTGAGTTTCAGCTCTCGGTCTTTGCTCTTTTATGCAAATATTAAAAAAACCCGATGAATTTACCCGGAAGTTGCAGTGTAACAGAAAACAAGCTCTCGCGCTGCAGTTCCTCTTTATCGCTCCGGTGCGGCTGAATGAGGCGCAGCTCCCGAAGCCCTGATCCGCATTTCACTGCGCTGGAACCCGCGATCTGCACACCTCACAGGTACGAGCTCCACCACCACCACCACCTCTACCTTCATTATCTCCTTATACACTCAGAGATTCATCCTACTTTTCTTATTTCTTCTTCCAGAACTTCTGTTTTTCGTTTGAGCTCAAAGGGCGCGACGCGTTCTGGCGCAAAGTTTTGCGCATTTTCCACTTTTACGCAGAAACTCAGTAAATGACTCATTTATTCAGCGTGAAAAGCGAAAAAGTTGCAATGCGTTCAGTAGAAAGTCAGTTTTATTAAGGGCTCAGACAAAAGTTTGCAGCTTCTTCTTTCGCCTGATGTCCATAAAAAGGACCTGAGAGGGTTTTTTTTTATTATTGTTCAACAGTGTCTGTGTGTGTGTGTGTCTGTGTGTGTGTGTCTGTGTGTGTGTGTGTGTGTCTGTGTGTGTGTGTCTGTGTGTGTGTGTCTGTGTCTGTGTGTCTGTGTCTGTGTGTGTGTCTGTGTGTGTGTCTGTGTGTGTGTGTGAGAAATTGTTCCATAATGTTTCTCTGCTTCATCTCTGGGATAAAAGTAGACACAGTTTCCTCATTTAGAAGAAGTGCAACAGTGTATCATTATATTTATTATTGTTTATTATAAAGTTTAGATTTCTTTCAACTTTTATTAATTGGTCAGTGTGATTTATTAGGTCTCATGTCAGAATAGTGTTTTTTTTGTACCCTTTGTATTTCCGTAAAGATAATTGCAGGTTTATATCATAAATATTATGCAAATCCGCGTCAATACAGTGACTACTATCCAGTTTTGCTTACATTTATTATTTATTATTGATGTTATTTTCATTCCATATTATGTTTATTTGTTTGTTTCGATCGATTTGCACTCATTCAATGCAAGCGAGCGGCGAAACACAGTAATATTTATAATAAAATATAATTAGATAAAGAATAGTACGAGTTTTATAATCAATTTAATCTAAACTACATTTAAATATTGTAGAGTCTCAGGTTCTGCTTTATAGACCCCACATTCATGACCACAATCATCTTTTAAATGTGATTAAATTAGAACATGGGCTTTTCTTTTTTTACTTTAAAGCTCAGAACTTTTTCAGACAGCTTTATTATCAAGATATAAAAAAATAACCATCCTGTGGCAGAAGGTCTGTCCAAACACCAAGAGGAGTTCCGAATGAACGTCAGCTATGACTTTTGTTATTCTGAAGAACATCATGAGTGCATCAATGATGTTTGGTAGACACCCATATCCAAAACCGCTTACATTTTTCATTTATACATTTGAGCAGTTGAGCAGGTTCGGGGCCTTGCTCAGGGGCCCAGCAGTGGCATCATAGGTCAGATTTTTGGATGATTAATGAAGTTATTGCCTGCTGGAAGTTTCTGAATGACAAAACATCAACATGTGTGGGTTTTCCATTTTTACAACTCACTTGCTATTAGAGAAAACCCAGAGTAAAACTGATATCTTTTCTCGAATAGGTGTTCATGTGTGTAGCTGGGATTTGTAACTGGTTCTGTGTAGGTGAAGTTTGTACGCATTGAACAATACTATTAAAAGTCCATTCCTTATAAGTCTCACAGATGATGTATAAAGATTTTCAGAATTGTTCTGAATTTATTTCAAATTCATTACATTGAAAAAAGCTGCCGTTCTACTGCACTGTTTATTCACTTTTCTCTGATTGTGTGGATTTATAACACCAGAGTCTCAGTGTTGTAAATGAATGCTTTATAAATCTTTAAGCATTGCTGATTGAGTAATAAACCACTCGCTGTTGTGCCGTTATAGAGAAATAATTGTGCTGGATTTCCTGGAATTTGCACATCGAGCTTTAGTTTTAGCACATTTTTATTGCACCGTTTTGCCGCTCCAGCTCGCCGTTTCCTCCCCACCCTGTGTGATTAACACACGGAAGCACAAATGCCTCTGTCCTGACGATCTTCATCCCTGACACTGGAGACTCCTTGCTTTGTGTAAATACTAATTCAACTTTTTTTTCTCGCTGAGCCGATCATGTGACTAACGGAGTTGACGGAGGTCAGCATTAGGAATGGGATTAATATCTCCAGCGTTACAGTAGTGCAACCTTCCTGCGTCTTGCATCATAATTCCAGAGAGGAGGAGTAAAGGTTAGAAGAGTCCACTCGTAGAAACAGCGTTGCTCAAGGGCTTCAGGGATGATGAATAATGCTAGTTTTACAAAATAGTTTCCACTTTTGCCTAGAATTGTTTCGGGGTTTCTTCCAGACGGACAAAATTCGAAATGAAGATCGGAACGTTTCTTTCTTACCTGCTTTGAATACTGTACTGATCGGTGTGGTTGGAATGTTCAGAGCAGGAAGTCGCCCTGGTGTTTTAGTTTAGTCTAGAATAGACAGAGGGTTTCACTTCCATGAGCTTTCATTTTGTTGTTCCCTTTCTGCATCCCCTAAACTGTTATATATCTTATGTTTTTTTTTTTTTTATTACCAGTTGCATTAAAACATTCATGAATCTCGAGTTTAATACGATTTTTTTGAGGAAGTAAAATGACCTAATGAGCACTTTCATGATTTTATTAGAACAAGCAGTTTCTCTTTCTTTAAAGAAAAGGTCTGTACAGGTTCATCAACATGAAGCAAAAAAACAGTAGTTTAGATTAGGACATCATTTTCAGATGGTTCTGTCCTTTTTGTCTATAAAAATCCGAGTTTAAAGTTCCATCATGTACTAACAGAGCAGCCGAACTAATCTGACCCTAAAGATCAGACCACTCAGATGTTCAGCAGTTCCACACGTGAGAGCTGAAACTTCCATTAAACCAGTTTCTTCACGAGATTCCTCAAAATGGTTCCTTGTGTTTGTTTTTTTGTTTTTTTTTTTATCAACGGAAGTATTTTTAGGTCGGAAAATGTATTTATTATTTTGAATCTTCTACTTTAGGGAACTCTTAGTTCTTGAGGCGGTTGATTTCGGGTTCTTAGCTTCCCAAAGGTAAGAACGCTTACGTCTCTACACTTTGGATGTTTGTGATTGTTAATTGTTGGGACACGTACACCAAAACCAATCGTTTGAAAACTCTCGGCTTTTCTTCTCATCACGGTTGTAAAGAGTTCCGGCTGTTCTTTTTTTTCCCGACTCGTCATTATCACTATTTTATCACTACAGTTGCAAATGACCCAATTAAGATGTAGTTAAGTACGATACTCCGAACAAAACACACTTAAGTAAAACTAAAATGACTACGCAGTTACAGTAACGCGAGTAAATGCGATTTGTTACGTTCCACCTGTGCGTTACAGTGACATTACAAAGCCTAAAGGTGTGCGGTACATTGTAGCTCCATCAGCAAATCAAGCTGCAGAACCATGAGGTCAGTCCTAATGTGGATGAGATAAATGTGTTCGTTGAAAACTGACTGACTTTGTGATGGACTCTACACAGTTTGTGGCCAACACTGCGAACAAGGCTGAAGTATGAGCAACCTCTGTATTTACTGTGGCTCATGTGCAGGCTGCCTCGCTCTGATCACCCCTTCCTGTAAAAAACCACACTGAAAATGGTCAGAGGAAGAAGTATGCAGCTTCGGTGGCCTGCTACACGGTCATGCGAACTGATCTGGCTGTGCGGCTCGCTACATGCTTCCGGACGACTTTTCTAAAAATACAGTGTCAGTTTTCTACTGTCCAGCTGATAGGAGCTCTAACCTGCAGGATTATTTACCCTTAAATACACAGCAGTTGTACATTCCTCAGGTGTCTATAACATTAACCTAACAACAGAGTCATGATGGTGTTAAACACACACTTTGATCAATAACACTAATGAAATTTAATTTAGGACGAGACTCGTATGTTAATACGCTTTCGTTTTTTTTTTTGTTTTTTTTGTCTTCACGTCAAATCAAATCGTATTTTATTTGTCACACACACTCATACAGAGTGGAACACGTAGTGAAATGCTTTTTACGACTGTAAGAATATAAAGAAATAAAACAAATAATAATACAAAGTGTAGTAAAAGTTTAAATTGTAACTATAGAGTATAAAAATATATGGATAATAAACAACGATATATAATAATATAGAATTAGACAAAAAGAGACGGGTGTTGATATGAGATAAAAAAAAAAAAAAAAAACATAACACACTCAGAGACGTGATTGTTTCAAGGTGCTGCATTGAAGGTTCCCCAGACCACAGTGGCCTCCAGGACTCTCCAAGAGTTCTTACGAGCAGCACAGAGCATTGGAGGAGAAGGGCATGGGTAAGAAAGGTGACCCTGAAGCTCAAGGTCACATTAATTGAGCTCCAGAGACTAAACTTAGAGGAGGTGAGCCATCAGTGTAACCATCTACTGGCCTGGAGCTTTATGAAAACCCTTTCTCAGTACAAATCCATCAACCAATTCATGTGTTGTGGTGATGTGTTGAGGTTCACACAGGAACTGTCAATGCAGGGTCTCTGGTTTGATACAACCAAGAGACATGGCTTGTTTTTCTGAACTGATTCGCATTTCAGCTGTTGGACCTGACCCAGTTGGACCTGACCCAGTTGGACCTGACCCTGTTAGACCTGACTGTTAGACCTGACCTTGGCCTTACTCTGTTAGACCTGATTATGTTAGACCTGACCCTGTCCTGACCCTGTTAGACCTGACCTTGGCCTGATTATGTTAGACCTGACCCTGTTAGACCTGACCCTGTTAGACCTGACCCTGTCCTGACCCGACTCTGTTAGACCTGACCCAGTTAGACCTGACCCTGTTAGACCTGACCTTGGCCTGACTCTGTTAGACCTGACTCTGTTAGACCTGACTCTGTTAGACCTGACTCTGTTAGACCTGACTCTGTTAGACCTGACTCTGTTAGACCTGACTCTGTTAGACCTGACCTTGGCCTGATTATGTTAGACCTGACTCTGTTAGACCTGACCCAGTTAGACCTGACCCAGTTTTCACTTTTATAATTTAATAATATGGATGAGTTAAGAGTGGAGGAAACAACGTCACTGGTTGCTAAGCGACATACGATTTGAATATAAATACCTGTAAACGACTGTAAACGATGAAGGGACGTGCCGTTAGGAGCCAAATCGACCTGTACCATAAAACTGCCCCAACCTGAAACCATTAAAAACAAAGTCAACCATTTAAAAAACAGCTGAGAAAAAAAGGTTTCACACCATCAGCCACAATGTTACAGGAAATAGTTCAGACCGGTGACATTATTTTTTTAAGACGAACACTGAGGTTTCTCTAACAGTCCTTTCCAATAGAAATAATAATCAGATGTTGAAGTTTGATTGTTGTTAAAGTCACAAAATATAAATGAAAAAGGATTTTTTTGTTTTTCTTCAAGTTAATTTGTTTGCAGCATACAAACGTATTACATGAGACATGACACACACACACACACACACACACACACACACACACACACACACACGAAGCAAAAAGTAAACTATTTAATTAAAAAATTTTATTTATTTAATTTAATCGATTTATTTTGTGCCAATTTAAACGATTACTTAATTTAATCAATATAAAATTGCTATTTTATTACATTAATAAATTTGATTTATTCTTTACATTTTTTATATATTTTATTTAAACCAAGAAGACATATTCATATATAAAATTCATTCAAAAATGTAAATTGTTGATGTTCACAAATGTTAAAAATAATCGACTGCTTTAATAATAAAAAAAAAAAAAACGACAAGCGGTTTAATGTTTTGCATTTCTTCCCCCCAACTGTGTCGAAATCTTACTGAACCATGAATTAAAATCTGTGAATTTTGTGCAGCGCTACAGCACAAACACATAATACAAACACAAAACACCGCTCAGGAATTTATTTAACGGTTTTTACGTTGAAAACTTTCCAGCGAAGACTTTACGACTCATGAAAACGTAGAAACGAAGAAACCATGATGGAGAAGTCTATGGAGCAGAAACGTGACGGAGAAACGTGACACAACGAGTGCTGGGAGAGAAAAAAGTGTGAGGGATTATAGACGTGATGGTCAGGGGCTGATGGGAATTGATGGGAATTCCAGGGCCATATTCCGATCCAGATAAGGAGTCAATGTGTGCTGAGAAAATATACGTCTCTTCCAGGCATCTGATTTTATTGCTGTTGAATTTCTCTGCTTGACTTCTAACACAATTCTACTGAATTGTATTTTATTATAAGAAACTCGTTTTATAGAAATGAGAACATGAAAACTGTGTGATTTTGTTTGTAATCGTTCCTTAGCACGTGTGTGATGTGATACAGGTTTTGTTTGGGGTTATTTAATACTTGTTATTGTGTAGATTTGTGTTACATTGACTAGCAGACCATTTTGCACATTTTAATTGGGGTCTTGCTGAAAACTTCCATCTGTTTGATGTGTGTTTGTTCGCTATAAGAAAGTGGCTCAACCTCACCCAGCTGTGACATGACGCAGATCCTTTGTAAAGGAAGTGGTCGTGTTCAGAAAGGTTGCTCTGACGAGTGAGTGCGCTAGCCACAGCTAGCTAGTTTTATTGAGTGATACAGACATCTCAAAGAAAACTCTACAAAACCCTACAATATGTCGCTTTGGTGAAAAATGTTGTTGATGTTATTGAATAAATCGAAAGAATGACGTCTGGTTGCTTTGTAGCATCAGCATACACACGTGGATTGCAGTAGACAGAGCGGCTAGTTTTCGTCTGGTGTGTGTTTAAGCACAGCTGGTCATGATGACTTTTTCATGCGAGTGCGAAACTAAGGGAATAAAGTTTCACTTCAGTGCGCTTTTGTCTCGCTTCTATTTAAATTCTCACATATTGTCATATATTTTGAGCAGGAAAATTGATGAACTCTTATTTTGTCACTGGTAACACTGATAAGTGAAATAACAACAACAACAAATAATAATAATAATAAGAACCCCTGCAGTCCATGACTTAAGTCTAATGTGAGTTAGCAGCAAAAAATAAATCTCCTGTTATAATGTCATTTACAGAGGTGTCAAAAAACCACACATCCTTCACTCAGTAGAAGTGCAGATGCTGATGTTTTAAAGACTCTGGTAAAATTTAAAGTTCTGACTGCACTTTTTCACCCAAGTTAAAGTAAAGAAGTTTGAGCTCTGAGATGTTCTTCAGTAAAAAGTCACCATTATTAATTCCTGTTTTAGTGTCACGCTGTAACTGAACCTCACGTCATATTAATACAAAAGAATTTCAAATGTTCTCTAATGAATGTGACTGAAGATCCACCATATAGAACACAAGCAGAGAAAAGATGATGATGATCAGGAACGTCTCTGTTCTCAGTCATGTTCTCATCACTGACTCCCTCTGTCTCATCCACGTTAACCCCAGACTTCTTACTGCCTCCTTGCCTGCTCACTGTGAGCTTCATAAACTAGTCTTCGTCGAAAGTGCAGATATTTGTGTAAAAAATGCAATTGTGTAAAAAAAAGTTGTCAGAAAAATGAATAGTGAAATGAAATACTGATACCAGAAAAATCTACTTAAGTGCAGTAACCTTCTCTCAGGTCGTTCACGGTAATGAGAGAAATCACGAATTCAGAGTTTAGACAGTAAGCGTACGCAGTTTGAGCTCTCGAGTTTGTTCTCTGAACATCAATCGATCAGTGCAGTAGTTTTTTTTTCACCCAAGAGAAAACTAAAGAGTTGTTTCCTGTCTAGACAATCTTTTTTGACATGTGATTTTCAAGGCGTGTGCAAATGAACTTGTTTTTTTTTCACACCATTTTGTCAGCGAGTGAAAATCAAGACAGCTGCAAACGACTGTCTGTCACCAGTCGAGTCACTGCGATTTCCTCGAGAACTTTACCCCATCTCTCGATCGCATCTGCGTCAAACCCCTTCTGCACGATTGACTGGCAGATAACTGCAGGGCTACAGGTGTTCCTTGAGAAGTGGTCGATGAGCGTAGAAGTGAAGGGAGTTGAAGTTGAAGCTTTCTTCCAGTACAATCATGAGGTTTGACCAGGTAGTGTAAGTCAGTCAATCATCTACACATCATAATTTGTAGTTTGACCATCTCCTGTTCTGAGAAGCTTAAAGGAAGAAATCTGAGTTGAACTGCATTTGAGATCCTTGAGAGTAATTTTTTCCCCCCTGAAAGGAGGAAGTGTTTTTAAATTACTGATTAACACCACATACTCATTATTGTATGTTTAGACGTGGTATAGGCGTCACCTGACCTGCTTTCTCCTGGTTCGTATTCGTTACTGATTAAGCTCCTATTAATTGATAAACAGAGTAGGGGATTTCTAAGGTTTTTTGAAAGAAGATTTCCTGAAAGTGCATTCCAGCGTGTTGGTATTTTTTTGTTATATGGACATTAGGACTGGACTACAGCGCTAACTATCACTCACTCGCTAACTATCACTCGCTAACTATCACTTATAATCTTATACTCCAGTACTCATGTTAGTTCTCACTCTCCAGTGTTTTGTATTGTTGAAAAATTTATGATCAAACTCTTGATGTCACCCAAATGAGGATGGTTTCCCTTTTGAGTCTGGTTCCTCTCAAGGTTTCTTCCTCATAACATTTAAGGGAGTTTTTCCTTCACCACAGTCGCCACGGCTGCTCATCAGGGATAAATACAAACCGTTCACCTTCACTGTTGATTTCTGTAAAGCTGCTTTGAGACAATGTCTGTTGTGAAAAGCGCTATGGAAATAAACTTGACTTGACTTGACTTGACTCACGTGTACTGCTTTTCCCTGCATTGGCTTTTTGTTTGTTTGTTTATTTATTTATTAACGCAATATTAACGCAATTAATGCAACCAATTATTCACGACACGCAAGCGTCATCGAATGAGTATTTCTGCGCAGACATTATCAGCCGAACCTGTTGCGTGTGTGCGTGTGTGTGTGTGTGTGTTTGTGTGTGTGTCATCTGTAAATACAGTGTGTGTGTGTGCGGTGTAAACACAGCGACAGAGCAGTGTATCTATTTATCACATTTATTAATGAAAAGAGAGAACAGCATTTAGAGGAAGTGTGAAGTGATTTTATATCATTGATCGATGAATGATATTTCTGTCTGATAATATAAGTCAAGACGTCTGGAGTTTTGTAGCCGAGAGTTTATAATTATAAGGAATTATAACAATATAAGGAAGAGTTCCTCCACCATGAATCACGTTTCCACACCGTCACCTTCAATATAGTCTCCTTGCACAGTAATAGGCGCTCCCCAGCGTTCTTCTGGAACGTGTCCTGGAAGTCTTCTTTTCGAAGCGTATCAAGGAAGGCGAGTAGTGTGGGTGAGGAAGTGAGATCATGTGAATTGTCTCCGACCATCACCCTGTTGGCGAATGGTTTCGTCATTGTTGGGGGTCGAGCTCGAAACACCTCAAACGACTCGTCGCCGTACGTCAAACAAACCTCACCAGTCATATCTGTTTATTAAACAGCAGTTCAAAGATGTTACCGTTTATCTTTAGTATGAATTTTATTACGGGTAGACGGGGCGTCGGTTTACCTCAGGACACACACACACACACACACATGCTAATTTTATGTGTCCTTGGTCAGTTTTTTGTTAAAGCTGTGTACAGTATATACAAATCATCTATGCGACTTGTAGAAAATGCTGAACTGGTATCTAAAGGCTTCATGTTACTCTTCACTACAAAACCTAAGAAGTAAACTAATGTATAAACTGGCAGATCATAGTATCATGTAAATATTGTGTTTGTCTCCAGTGTCACTTCAAGGTGTGTGTCCTGACTGCTCTCTCTCTCTCTCTCTCTCTTGTGGTTTTCCTGACAGAAATCATGGGTTGTAAAAAATCCAAGCTGGACAATGAGCAGAGTGGAGGTGCGTTTGGTGTGAAGAAGCGCGAGCCTGTGCAGCCTGAAAAAACGGTATATGTGAGGGATCCAACCTCCTCCTCCTCTAAACCCCGCACTACAGTAAGCAGTGAGTCAGGACGGGGAAAGTCTCCTCACTATGACTGACACTTCTAATCAGTCTTATGAATGTCACAGGAATGAGTGTGAAAATATTGTTAGCGATAATATCAATGAGATCCGAGCGTATATTTCTCTGTAGGGGAGCCTTCAGTCTTTCAGGAACTTCACACTTGGTCATCCTGACAGAAAAATCCCATACTGTAGCTTTTTTTATGTGATCATATCGTTTTTGTGCAAAAGCTGTTTGCATGCTACAATAAACGTGATGTGAAAACCTGTAAACATTACCTTAAAAATATCAATTCACCAACGAAATACAGCACAAAAAGCATCAATACATGTCAAAAGACTTGATAACCATCACAGAGCTCTTAGCGCTAAGCTAGCATTAGCTATTATCAGCTAATGTGGGCTAGTACCGGCTATCAAGCATGCTAGACTAGATTTAGTGAAATAAATTGCTGTTCGACTCAAGTCGAAAAACATAACTCTCGTTTTTCTTCCCCCAAAGCTCCGTCATTTCGCACTCACTCTTTCATTTTTGCTTTTTCCGATTGCAGAATAGTTCTCCTCCATCAGGACTCCTACCTGGACAGAGATTCCAGCAGATGGAAGGTTTGACATGCAAGTTATTGATTAATATTTTTTACCTTCTCTCTATATACAGAATATAAACTAAACCGGTTTTCTTTTCTCCCAAAGAGCAACAGGATTCCGGCAAAATCGTCGTCGCTCTGTACCCGTACGAAGCCATCCATCCGGACGATCTGGGATTTAAAAAAGGGGAACACATGAAGGTTCTTGAAGAGTAAGCATACAGCGAGGCCTCCTGAGGTTTTATTAAGTAAAACGTCTTCTGAAATGTCTAACTGTACCAGAGTTTACACTGAACATCATGATTTATAGCACATTACTAGTGAATTCTTGACTCTGATTGGGCAGAAGGTCTTGATTGACTTTTTCATGTTTATCATTTTTCTGGTAAGAACTCGGTCAAGATTTTCTGCAAGAAGAAGTTTATTTAACACGGATAGGAGGCGTCTCCAGCGTCAGCACTTTTTTTAACAATGATTTTTATTGTTTCTGTTGTTGTGCAGACATGACGAATGGTGGAAAGCCAAATCTCTAAACACGAGGAAAGAAGGTTTCATCCCGTCCAATTACGTCGCCCAGGCAAACACCATGGAGACGGAGGAGTGAGTGCTGTAATACGTTTACTTTCATCCTGAGGGTGTATAAAAATCGCCCATTTCATCAGGCACATGGGCGTCTATTACATAAAGCACTCGTAGCTTAGCATTGTAGGTATATGCAAATAACACATGCACATCCCGTGCCTGACAAAAAGGGCTACGGTTTGGTTGTTATTTAGTTCCATGTAAAACCCACCAGCTGAGGTTTTCCTTTAACAGAAAAGCTTTGAACGTAGATTGTGTTTTCAAGCAAAGATTAGCTTTTCTTTTCAAATCCATCTCTTTTACATAAAACTCTGCTTTTCAGATGGTTTTTCAAAGAAATCACCAGAAAGGATGCAGAAAGACAACTTCTAGCCCCCGCTAACAAACCTGGTTCCTACCTCATACGAGAGAGCGAGACGTCCAAAGGTGAATGGAGTTTTGCTAAACTGTCTTGAGCTGTTTATACGCAACATGGATGAATAGATCACTTTTTTATAATGTATTAAAAGTATAAAGCCCAAAGTATTTTAAATATTGACAAGCTAGCTCCCGGAGCTAAGCTTGGTGATATAGCAGGGTAGAAACAAGCAGGCAGGTGGTTTTTATGTCAATGTGGAGTGATACTAAGGTCTAATGTTTAAGAAAATGAGCTGAAATGGTCAAATATCTACATTTATCTCAAAAATTTTACATTTACACTTTGCACATATGTATTTTTATATGAGCTCTAAGTATAAGGTTGATCATTATCGAGCCTTAGTATTTAGCTATCTAGTACCAAACAATGTAAAGATCTGGTTCTAGATGAAAAAGAGACAAAACTATCAGTAACATTAACATTTTTCTCAGATATGTTGGAAATTTGCTGATAAAATTCTCCAAATTGTTAAAAATCACACTGTTGATCAAAAATAACACTTAGCATAAAGTGTACTGAAAAAGCATAACATTTGTGTGCTAATATTTCCTTAACCACAGTAACCACAAACTGGCTTTAGCCTAGCATAACCTGCTGAATTTAATTTACATTGTTTTAGTAGATGATGAAGAAACAGACAACACTTTCTGACATTCCTTTTTTTCTGCAGGAAGTTACTCGCTGTCCATCCGAGACGTGGGTCCTCAGGGTACAGACATTGTAAAACATTACAAAATCCGGAGTCTGGACAACGGTGGCTACTATATATCCCCCAAAATCACCTTCCCGGATATTGTGAAAATGATTCATCATTACCACAGTAGGTATCGAGCCAACGAACCGGTTTTGATGTATAAAAAAGCAGACTCGACTTGACCCGACGTTACACTTTACTTTTTTTTAATTGTCTTGATGTGCTTTTTGACACAGAGCAATCAGATGGACTGTGTCGTAAACTCGAGAAGCCGTGTGAGAAGCCGAAAGCACAGAAACCATGGGATAAGGATGCATGGGAGATCTCGAAAGAGTCCATCAAGATGGTGAAGAAGCTCGGAGCTGGGCAGTTCGGAGAGGTGTGGATGGGTGAGTTGAGGATTTTCACTTCAAAAATTCAATTCGATTGATGATTAGATCTGGTGCGAGTTAATCCAGCAATCTGAAAGAAATACTCTTTGTTTGGAGACTGGTATTAGCTTGAGCACCTGCCTCCGGTGGCACTTATCAGTCCGATCGAAGAGGGAAGCTGCAGTGTGGTTAGCGCTGGATTTG
Source organism: Silurus aristotelis (assembly GCF_946808225.1). NCBI lineage: Eukaryota > Metazoa > Chordata > Actinopteri > Siluriformes > Siluridae > Silurus > Silurus aristotelis. The sequence continues at coordinate 18,689,365 of NC_139595.1, read as the reverse complement.
CATTTGCGTTTATTTTTCCATTATTATTCGCTCAGCTTCTACCCTCTTGGCAGGAACAATGTATTGCAGGAAGCGGTCGACTTTGCAAATATACAAATGCAACTCAAGGCCTCAAGATGTTTCCTCATGACATGTGCTACCGGTACAGCGCCAAATCTAAAACCTGCAGGTGGCTGAATCAATAGATCTGCTTCCTGAAATCGTCTCCTCATGGTGCATGGGCCCCTGTTCATTTGCCCTCAAATAAGTCTATGTAGCGAAGACATTAGCAGCTCTGTATATTAATCTCTTATGTAAACAGTGTTATTTTTACTGCTATGCTAGCTGAACAGGCTAATCACCTATCTTAGTTCTCAGATGTATTCAGTTGACTGGATAATACTTTAATTGTAATTAAACTCTTGGTCCTGATAACAAAGGGAACCTGAACAGCATGTGGGTGGAGCTGGAGATAATGCTAATCAATCATAGTCATCACAGAATCACTGTAGTATAGTGAATATTGTTATAGTTGATTCTTTTCTGATTTATTTCTACTTATTAACCCACAGTAACATTTTGTCTTGTTGCTTGATATTGCTGTTCGGTCAAAAGTCTCCTAAAATCCAACAAATAGAGTATTAGCACTCTTCTCTTCATTTAGGTTGGCTGCTGTGTTTCATGCTAAAGCTACAAATCAATGCTAATTTCTACCCAGAATAAATATATATACAAAAAGTTTGGACACACCTTCTCATTCGAAGAGTTTTCTTTATTTTTATGACTATGAAAATTGTAGATTCACACTGAAGGCATCAAAACTATGAATTAACACATGTGGAATTATATATGGAATTATATACAAAACAAAAAAGTGTGAAACAACTGAAAAATGTCATATTCTAGGTTCTTCAAAGTAGCCACCTTTTGCTTTGATTACTGCTTTGCACACTCTTGGCGTTCTCTTGATGAGCTTCAAGAGGTAGTCACCTGAAATGGTCTTCCAACAGTCTTGAAGGAGTTCCCCGAGAGATGCTTGCCACTTGTTGGCCCTTTTGTCTTCACTCTGCGGCCCAGCTCACCCCTAAACCATCTCGATTGGGTTCAGGTCCGGTGACTGTGGAGGCCAGGTCATCTGGCGCAGCACCCCATCACTCTCCTTCTTGGTCAAATAGCCCTTGATGCCTTCAGTGTGACTCTACAATTTACATAGTCATGAAAATAAAGAAAACTCTTTGAATGAGAAGGTGTGTCCAAACTTTTGGTCTGTACTGTATATATATTAATATCAGCCTTTTTTTTATTCCTTGATTTATAATCTAACCTAACCTTTGACTTTCACTTCTTAATACAGTAATCCCCCGTTTATCACGTTCTGTGGTTATGTTCCAAAACCGCCCGCGATAAACGAAAAACCGAGATAAACGGACGCCACCACAAAAAATGCTATTTTATGTATACAGTACTGTACTGTATTAACTTTTAACTTCGTTTGATTATGAATAATTATATTTTTATGAATACATTTTATGTTTTTAACATAAAACTCTATAAAAACAATCCCCTATAATTTTTTTGGTCTGTGAGAGGCCGGAAAAATCAGAGAAACTAATTAGTTATGTGGCAAATGCAATTCCGCGATAAACCGGAGCGCCAGATTCGTAAAGCGGATTTCTGTAGTTAGGAATTCAATTCTGCCACAATGTTCCGAGAAAATGCAAACGTATCTAGATAGCTATCTAATTTAGTCCTAGCATAATGTGGAGTCATTTTACAAATTCATGTATTTAACTGTAATAAAATAACTATTCCGCTTTTCAAGAATATAAATTCTTGTAATTATGGTGGTAATATGACTTTAGTGACTGAACAGTGGTCTATTAGATTAACTCGAATCGTATGCTAGCTGGAGACTACAGTTTTTCAGAAGTATAGGAACAGAAACATGGTGGAGGGGGTCGTGTTGACCAGAACATTTTGAGCGATGACAACACTCATAAAACATACTATATCTCTCTACATTAACCTGCCAGGATTGAGAAATAAGGGAGTGTATGGGTGTATGGGTGTATGGGTGTATGGGTGTATGGGTGTATGGGTGTATGGGTGTATGTGTCTGTCTACTTACATGATGAACTCAAATCAAGACTAATAAGTAAACTCACTGAAAGAGAAAAGCTCATTTATGCACTCAGTTGTGATTGGTGGGAATTCCCCAGCCTCTTTTTCGTCTAAAACCAAACGAAATAGTGACCCTGAGCGGAGAAAGTGACCTTTGGGAACCCTCATGTTTTCACAGCGTATTACAACAACAGCACGAAGGTGGCGGTGAAGACGCTGAAGCCTGGCACCATGTCAGTCGAGGCTTTTCTGGAGGAAGCGAACTTGATGAAGACGCTTCAGCACGACCGGCTCGTCCGTCTGTACGCCGTCGTCACCAAAATCGAACCCATCTACATCATCACCGAGTTCATGGCTAATGGTAGTTTTAAATAAACACACACACACACACATCACATTTAATCAGATATAAAATAATGTCCAAAATCCTGAATAATGTTCAGATTTGAATTGGTCAAAGAAGTACAGAATACTTTTAATAAATACGCATATTAATGACGGTCTTGTTTTAATTAAAATAATAATGAGGAGACGTTGTGGCTTGGTGATGCTGGGATTTAAACCTTCCAATAAGGAGTCTGACATCCACTTCCACCTGATGAGTTTACTGAGTTTTCTTCTTTTGTTTACCTTAAGAATGAGGGGAAAAAAGAGTCTGGATGAAGGAATGAGTGTTTATAATGTAAACGAGGGCAGAATATGACATTCCAAATGACTGGTATAAGAGAAATAAATCAGCTGTAGGTGGTAGAAATGCCACGTTTCCATTGTTAATAAAAAAAAATTTAATAAAATTGTAATAATAATATGATGTTAAAAATCTGTGTAATAGTTTTTGTGCTTCTCTTTCCAGGCAGTTTGTTGGATTTCCTGAAAAGCAGCTCCGGCTCCAGTTTACAGCTTCCCAAACTGATCGATTTCTCCGCCCAGGTAAAAAAAAATACATAAAAATGCTTTCTGGAACATATATATTTTTGATCTTCTTCCTCTTTCACCATGCCATGTCGTAACACCGAGCAGCTTGGGCGTGTTTGCGTGCAGTATCTGGAAACGCTGATGTCACTCTTTCCATTAAAAAAAGAGGAAGCAGAACTTTGGTGTGAAGTCTGTCAGTCGCAAATGACCAGAGAAAGTGTTTGCTGAAAAAAAAAAAAGAATCGAGCAGTTCAAGCACTCGGCTTTCTGAAGACCGGGTTTTAATTTGTTAATTGAAGAACTTGAAGAATCGTTTGTTATGAGTCCGTAGAACGGACGGATTTTTAATAAGAAGGAAAGGAAACGAAAGCAGGAACGATCCTTTGAGTTCAATTTCACTTTCGGATTTCTCTAAAAACTGCTCAAGATTGCTTTTTGTGAAACCGAGCTTTCGACATGCACATCCCGTTTCTGAGCGGGAACGTGGACACGCTGAAGGAGAAGAGAAACTTTTTTTTCTGTCTCTGTCCAGACAAGACCGCATTAACTCAGCTCAAATAATGCAGTGCGGTTAGATTTTCAGAGTATAGAAACTCAACATGCTTCAACATGCCGAGATCAGCGCTTTCCACAGGACATCTATTCACATATTCAAAGAGGAACAATCTATTAGTAGAGTCCATTCCAGTCTCAAGTCTTTATGCTTCTCAAACAGTGGCGAACAGTTTTGGGCTTTGAACTTACAACCTTCTGATGTGTAGCACAATTTTTTTTTTTATCCATTTATAGGTACATTTACCTGCAACATGACTGAAAAAGTTCCTAATTAACCTAACTGGGATAATTAATTACATAATACACGCATTACATAATCAATACACTCTATTTTAAAAATCCGCCATGTAAGATACCATCTTAGAGGAGAGAAGAAACCTCATTCTTGAGTTATGTTCAGAAATTTGACACTTTATTTCAGTGTTGAACAGTAATGAAGTGAATGTAATTCGTTATTGTACTTAAGTGTTTTTTTTGTGTCTGTACTTTACTGAAGTTTTTCCACTTGAGGAGATTTTTACTGAAACTTCACTACATTTCTAAAATTTGACTTTTTACTCAAATACATTTTGCGAAATCAGTCGTTTCTTTTTATTCATGAGGGAAAAAAAACGTAACTGGTGAAACACGCAGCGAGTCACCAATCAGGGTCGAGCGCACGCTCTGTTTTACACGTGTTCTGATCGGCGCTTGGTGCATCTACTGATCACCAACATACAGTTCAGCATCAGTTCAACATCAAGCAGAACATTTAGAGAGGAATAAATGATGAAGAAACTCAGATCAGTGTGCTGAGAGTCACATTCGAGTCTTTTTATATAAACTGAGGCGATTAAGTAAAGAATCTTGTGGTAAAAACGATAATAGGAACATTTATAGTTATAATAAATCAGTACTTTGGATACTTAAGTACATTTGAAGGCAAAAACGTTTGTTCTTTTACTCAAGTCAAAGTTTAAAGGGACACTTTGACTTTTACTGGAGTCACATTTATTTTATTTCCTGAGTTTTTATTATATGATTGTGTGCAGATTGCAGAAGGTATGGCCTACATCGAGAAGAAGAATTACATCCATCGAGACCTGAGAGCTGCCAATGTGCTGGTGTCTGAGAGCCTGCTGTGTAAAATCGCAGACTTCGGCTTGGCCAGAGTTATCGAGGACGACCAGTACACGGCCAGAGAAGGTGTGTGAGTGTGTGTGTGTGTGTGTGTGTAGGAAAGGTCAGAAGACACTTGTGTGTATGAAAGGTCTGCTCTGCAGAGTTTCAGAGGTCGTACTCAGCCTGAGGTTTTTTTTTTTTTTTTTTTTTTTTTTTTTTTTTTTTTTTTTTTTTTTTGAGTGTTTCATGTTTCGTAAAACGTGTCTTACAGGAGCAAAGTTCCCCATCAAGTGGACGGCCCCGGAGGCTATAAATTACGGCTCTTTCACCATTAAGTCTGACATGTGGTCCTTTGGCATTCTCATCTATGAAATTATCACCTACGGGAAAATCCCTTATCCAGGTATTGAATGAGTTTTTTGTTTGGGAATCACTGAATAAATATTGTGACCTGAGTATTGACAAAAGGGGAAGTTATGCTTGTGATGCAACATCGCCCTCTGCTGGACAAGAGCAGCATCTAACGAGTAAAAGTTACTTAGACTTTTTTAAAACCTGAAGCGATTTCATATCAGTCATGATGAGATTCAGCGATTCGCATCGGCATAAACGTTTAATTATGTGATGAAATTTAAAAAATTGCCATTCGTGTCGCGATGCATCATTTTAACATATTTGCATCAGTAAAAAAAACTATTTATTTATGAATAATTATTAGTAGATGCGCTAAAAATTCATTATTTAAAAAGTAACCAGTATTTGATATGTAGATGAATCGTATCGCATCAGTAGCTGCTTCATATGTATTGTTAATGGATCGTATCGTCGGCTACGCTTAGAGTTGCGAATTGCTTCGGCCTCAGTTATGGAGGTGTACATCCCTAATGGGTGTAGAATTCTCATGACCATGAAAACCATAATGTAAGATTCATATGAGAACTTTTTGAACATATGGCAATACCATTCTTGAATCTATAACAAAATTGTTATTAAAAAAAGTGAAAGATTTTCATCTTACTATTGAGTTTTTGCTTATTGCTCTGTTTTGCCCCCTAGTGGAAACCATAGGTATATTACATCAAATAAAAAAATTACTCCATTCAATGACATGGTATGATTTACCAAAAGAAGTCAGATGACCACTTTAGATGATTATATTTTGGAGGATGTTGCACTTCCTGGAAGCCCTGTAGAGTTGCTGTATAAGGCTGAATACGTGGCTGTATATATGTATAGTTTCCTGATTTTTACCCCAAATTTTTAATACAAAACGCATATATCAGGGGATAAACCAGAAAACCCAGATCACAAATTTGTTTGCAAATTGCTTCCCTTTCCACAACATTTTATATTCTCTCTTTAGGAATGAGCAACAGTGAAGTCATGGCGTCTGTGCAGCGTGGCTACCGCATGCCTCGGCCTGAAAACTGTCCCACTGAACTGTATGAAATCATGAACACCTGCTGGAAAAATAAACCCGAAGACCGACCCACCTTTGACTACATGCAGAGCGTGCTGGACGACTTCTACACAGCAACCGAGGGCCAGTACCAGCAGCAGCCATGAGCCACGTCTCTGCGCTTCCCGTGTGCGCCGACTGCACCCACATTATTTATACTGCTAGTAGCCATGCACTGGAAAGAAATCATGTATACATGTAAAATAGGGATCTTTTTATTGTTTTTGCGTCCACCAACTTGCTTACGTTTCAGCAAGATGAATATGCTTCTTCAAATTGAAGTTTTATGTGCTTGCCTGTAAAAATGGAGGATTGTTGTTTAAAGGATTATTTGTATTAATTATGAATAATTACACAAAGAAAACCAGCTTTTGTGATACTTTTGTGATACTATAATCCAGTGTTGCTTCATTAACCAGAATTTTGATTGCAAATTGTATTATGGACTTCATTACTATTCATTTTCAATCTATCTACTCATTACAGTGCATAACTGGTCATTGGGTATCAATAATAATGCTCATGATTAATGTGTGTGAAACTGTAGCTGCGAGTGACATCATTCGACTCCTAATGTTTTTACTTTACATTTTTCTTCTTTTTAGTAGTTATAGGCAATACCGCATTGAAATTTTATACAAATTATTTGCTTTTCAACATCTGAACATTTCTAAAATATACATATTTATATATTTGTCACTGTTAAAATAGAGCGGTCACAGCATCGACACATGTGACTTTCATCCCTTATGACATTTATGTATTACTCATCTATGTTAATTTATGTATTGGAAATATAAGAAAAACCCAAATCCCTAATGATCAGAATATTTTTATCCAGTTTAGATCCAAAAAAAAAGGAAATTTCTTCAAATGAGTCACAATGATGAAATTGACTCCCTGCAACAGGCTGGAATTCCCAACACTACCTGCTACACAATTCCATGTTCCAGTACGTGTGTATTTAACCTGATGACTGATCGATTTCCCTTCGCTTACCGTCTGATTTGGTAGATTAATTTATTCTCGAGTTATAAATGAAAAAAGAGAGATGGAGTCGAATAACTGTTCAGCTCAGCAGTAAAACTAAACCAGGATGTGATCTGATTTTACTTCATTTCAATATCAGTATCAATACAATAATAAATCACTTGTAAATGTTAAATTATAAATATTTATCATACATAACCTATACAGCAGTGGCCATGGTTCCACATCTCAGCTGAGCTTTCTGGGTTTTTATAAACGTTTAAATGTATTAGAACATTATTCGCTTTTAAAAACTCTACTTATTGTATTCATCTTCAAGGGAAAGTGTAAAGTGTGTAATATAAAGTACATGGTTTTAGATGCACTGAGGTTTAAGCCGAATCACAGGGACACATGGGTCCTGCAATAACAGTGAAAATATCAACTTTTGAAGGACGACAGATGATCAAGTTGTAATCCTGAGCTTATTGAAGTCACTGCAGGTGCTGTGTTGTTGTTGATGTTGTGATTCAATCTTCTTCTTTGCCAAGTTTAAATATTGTTTATAAGATTGTTTGCTGTACATACATTCACCTTGTATAATAATGACACCTTTGCCTGCTGTTTTAATATGAATGCAATGTGAATTTCAAACTTTTTAAAATAAACTTTAAAATGTGTATCCGAGTGCAGTAATAATATCTGATTTATTCGCTGATAAAAGAAACAAACACTGAAATTTAATAATAATAAAAATAGTTTTAAAAATTATTCACGCAGAATTTTTATTTCTAAATGCAAACAACATGTAATAAAAATTAATATTTATTATTTACAATAAATAATTATGAATACAAATACATGAATATTGCAAGCAAACACTAAATATATCATTTTTTAAATATTTTATGTGATCTAATTTGATTTCACGTGAACTGTTTTTAGCATTTTGTGTATGGAACGTGTTAAACAAATAAACTTAAAGAAAAAAAAGTATTCTTTATAGAATTTTCTAAAGTATTAAGTTTAATGATTAGCACAGCAGTTATATATACATATTTATCTGTTCATATTTATAGCTAGATACATATATACTAGACATACAAATAAAACAAAAAGAAATAAAATGATTTATAAAATGAAATAAATCAATAGCTGACTATTAAAAGTAGGAATTTATAATTACTTTATTAATTAAATAACTGCAAGATACAAATAAACAAATAATGTTATTTAGAATTATTGTACAAATATATACGTTAATATTTGTAATGTAATAATGTTTTCGATATTAATGATTAATAATGTAATTTGTATTATAACATTTGATATTTATTCAAAAACCTGAACTATAAATAATCAAATCTAATCTTGACCTGTTCTCTCGGTGAGGTCTGACTCCGCCCACTCTTGGTCATGTGACCGTTTTCAACATGGCCGCGCCCATGGGCTTGGAGGCGTAATTTCGGTTAAATAGGAAAAGCGCTTCTCATTGGGCATGTAGTGCACTGTGTAGGGTGTTATAACCTTTAATCCATACCCCAGGTAGTGCCTATGTAGGGAGTAGGGATATAAATTAAGGACACAGCCCTGTTTTTGTGGGACAGAGTTTGTGTGAAGACGCAGGGGAGAAGTAGATCTTTCGTCTGGATTCCCACGATGGAGAAAAACGATCACATCCTGTAAGTTTCTTCAGCATGAGTTTATTTCTGTGGGTCAATGTGATGGAAATGAAGGCAAATCCACCTGTTTAGAGATTATAATTCTAAGTGATCAGTCACGTGACCGCTTTATTATTATTGTTATTATTTATTTATGTATTTAATAAATGAATAATTATTAATCTCATTATCACTCTTCTAACAGTCTTATTATTCTTGTCGTTTTATTAATAGTAAAGAGTAGAAAGAATTCCTTCCTTTGTGATTTTATGATTATTATAATTGGGGAAACCCTCAAAACAAGAAGTCTGGGCTTTTTACAGAAATAAGAATCAGGTATTAAAATTAGTTTTTATCCTATTATATTTTCGAACATAACATTAAAAAGCATTGTTTCTTACACATCACATCTGATCAAAATTTGAAGAAAATGTTGATATCCATGTCTGAATATTTTTTTATTATGATTATTGATTAGTGTTCTGTTAGTAAGAATAAAGAGATCCGTCATCCATGACACCTGATCCTTCATGCAGTGTGAATTCATGACAGTTATTTCTGAGGTGTGAGAAGCTCTTATCTTGTGTCTCCTCCTTTCCCTTGTGAAGGGTGTAGATCCTGATTAGCAGAAGAATAGGGAGAGGCAGCAGCACTGGGAGATGATAACTCTCTCTCTCTCTCTCTCTCTCTCTCTCTCTCTCTCTCTCTCTCCCTCCCTCTCCCTCCCTCTTTCTCCATCTCTCCCTCTTTCTCTCTTTTTCTCCCTCTCTCCCTCATTCTCTATCTTTGTCTCTCTCTCTCTTTCTCCCTCTCTCACTCTTTCTCTCCCTCCCTCTCTCTCTCTCTCTCTTTCTCCCTCTTTCTCTCTCTCTCTTTCTCTCTCCATTGTTGGAGTTGATGGTTCGAGTGATGCGCTTTTCTAATTGCACTGTTTTTTTCCTTTGCAGCCCCAAAGACTTCCCTGAACTAAAAAATGACACATTTCTGCGAGCAGCTCGAGGTGAAGAGGTCGAGCATGTTCCTGTGTGGTGCATGAGACAAGCCGGCAGATACCTGCCAGGTGCGTGTGTGTGTGTGTGTGTGTGTGTGTGTGTGTGTGTGTGTGAGGTGTGGGTGAATATCAGCATATCAACACCGTCTGTGTTAATTATGTTCTGGGGTGTCCCAAAACTTTTGAACGTGACTCTACTGAAATCCCCATTTGGTCACTTAAATTATTATCGTTTAATTATTATATAATGATATAATGATACATGGTTAATTACTGACTGCTGGACAAAGTATTTTACAAAGTATTGGCACCCCTGTAAACCAAAGACCATGGAACTGATATTATTTGAATGTTGGTGTTTTTATTCTCAGTACAACAGTGATGTGGGTGTGGGTGTGGGTGTGTGTATGCTGAACAGATGTATAGACATAACTGCTATATAAATATATGATTTTCCTTGTCAGAGTTCAGAGAATTCAGAGCAGGGAAGGACTTTTTCCAGACGTGCCGTTCCCCAGAGGACTGCTGTGAGCTCACACTGCAGGTCAGTGACTTTACCGCACTTAAAACACGAAGATCTCAGAGTCATGAAGATCAAATATTAAACGTAATTCTTTCTTCAGCCGCTGAGACGGTTTCCGTTCGACGCTGCAATTATCTTCTCGGACATCCTGGTGGTGCCACAGGTGAGACGTTGCTTACTATATGAGCCTATTAAAACAATCAGAAACAGACGTTTCAACGCAGTTGGAACGAACGCTGCAATAATAATGCAACATAAATGTCTGTAGGCTCTGGGGATGGACGTCCAGATGCTCGCTGGAAAAGGGCCGACTTTCCCAGAGCCCCTGAAAGAGCCGGGTGATCTGCAGAGACTTCGGACCAAAGTAGACGTGGCGTCTGAGCTGGGCTACGTGTTCAGGGCCATCACACTGACGCGGCACAAACTGGAAGGCAAAGTTCCTCTTATCGGATTCAGCGGAGCGCCAGTGAGTGGACGAGGATTCGATCAATTCCAGTGTGATGATAGTTTTTTTTAAAGACATCGTATATGTATATACAGTCTGTGTGTGTGTGTGTGTGTGTGTGTGTGATCTATAATCGGTTATTGAACTATTTTTATATTAACTGGAAGACATTCATTTCTGAAGACTCCACATTTTTCCCCCAATGCGTAGTGGACTCTGATGTCTTACATGATCGAAGGCGGAGGCTCCACCACCCACTCAAAGGCAAAGCGCTGGTTATACAGACACCCCGAGGCCAGTCACGTGCTCCTCAAACGTCTTACTGACATTATCGTGGAGTATCTGGTCGGCCAGGTCAAAGCCGGCGCTCAGGTGAGAGTTCGCTTTTCTACGCTATTTGCTCTAGATTCTATTGTTTTTCCCTTTAACACGTGGAGTAACGGTGACCGTGACCCCGAGGAGCCTGATTTCACTACCAATCTCACGGTCACATTTTCACAGAGGTGCTATGAAACGAGGATCGTACCATTTTTGGTTATATGTGGTTGGAGTTTCATAGCAGGAGATCTTCCACTCCAAACCATGTAAAGCAGATCTTCATGGAGCTGGCTTTGTGCACAGGGGGAATCATCATGCTGGAACAGGTTTGGGTCTTGTAGTTCAAATGAAGGAAAAAAGTAATAAACCAGCATCCAAAGACGTCCTGTACAGTGGTGTAGCCACCAGGTTTGTGGTAACAGTTTGGGGAAGAACCACATATGACTGGAAAAGTCTGGTGTCCCAATAGTTTTGACCCTTGGTCTATATGGGTGAATTTTTACCTATGGATCTTCTGTTTTTTTTGGCCTTGCACCAATGTGGCAATATGAGGATAAAGATGATGATGATGATGAGAATTCGTGTTCTTCAGGCCCTGCAGGTGTTCGAATCCCACGCCGGCTGTCTGGGCCCGGTGGAGTTTAAAGAGTTCGCGCTGCCGTACCTAAAGGACATCGCATGCAGAGTAAAGGACGGGCTGAAGGAGGAGGGACTGGATAACATTCCTATGGTAGGTGAAGTGTCTTGAGTTTTCAGATTGAGCGGATATTCCCTCGTATCCTAAAAGTCTTTTAGTTTTATCCGAACTGAACACTGGAGGAGTTCCTGATCAAGTCTGCGTCCTCTCCGAGTTTTTGTCAGGTCACCTCGTGGCGTTTTCTTTTCTCCTCATTTGTGATTTATTCTTTATCCATATTTCTCTGGTCATGATGAAGCACAATATACATACAATTAAATAGAATCAGATGCTTCGATTGTGCTTGAAAATACACCTGTCATTTCTCAGACCGTACACTACATAAGGGTATTCTTTTTTTTTTTATAATATTTTGGAGGTGATTATTTGGTGCACTCATTTTATTACATTTTTCATTTCATAGGGTTTAAAAGACAGAATACCCATAATGCACTTTCCCATTTGTAAAGAAAAAGATCCATGATTCCACCAGAGCATTTCATTATTTTGTAGTCATGTATAACTGCTGAAATCAAGAAGGTGTGACTGGTCGTATCGCTCCATTTATATATTTTAAAAAAAGAAAAAAAGAAATTTTTGGGTTTTTTCAGAAACGTGCTGCACTTGCTAATCCTCGTCTCTAGGTGTCAGTATTGGGTAAATGTTAGGTTTTATTCTACTGACAGTGCCCTGTTTTCATGTGGATCAGGTTGTGTTTGCGAAGGACGGCCATTACGCTCTGGAGGACCTTTCCCAGTCCCACTATGAGGTGGTGGGTTTGGATTGGACCATTGACCCCCGTGCGGCACGGTGAGTCGTCCTTGCATTACGGCACATCCCGGGTTATTTATTTATGTTTACCTTGGATACTGTGCTGGGGATTTACACTTGCGCGTGTGTGTGTGTGTGTGTGTGTGTGTGTGTGTGTGTGTGTGTGTGTGTGTGTTTCACAGGAATAGGACTGGAGGAAAAGTCAGTCTGCAAGGGAACATGGACCCCTGTGCACTGTATGCTACCAAGGTAACAATTTCAACTCTCATAAGACAGAGATGCTTTCTGATGAGACAGAAGAAAGTATTACATATGAAATTATGGCTGAAAAGATCATGGGATTCAGTTCAATGTTGCTGTGAAGGTGTACGTGGCAATATTTGAGTTAGAATTGCAAGTGCTTTACTGTCACAGACATTCGTTTATTTTTTTTTTAATGATGCAACTTGTACGATCCTAAACTGGGGATTAGAAGCTTCTATTCCACCTTTTGCTTTATTGGTAAATCGTAGGTCAGGTGCTACAAAGATAACCATTGGCACCAAACGTGTCTTGGCTGATAACGGTTTATTTGCCATAAGCAAAGAATTATTACCTTATCAGAACAACACGTGTGTGTATATAGTGTGTATAGTATAAACATAGTCTACACAAATCGAAATCTATTTGTGTATGTGTTTTATTCAGGAGTGCATTTCTGAGATCGTGAAATCAATGGTGGAGGCGTTCGGCACTAGGGGCTACATCGCAAACCTTGGCCATGGTTTGTACCCTGACATGGACCCTGAGAGTGTGGGCGCGTTTGTGGAGGCCGTACACGCACACTCCCGCCGGCTGCTCAACCACAAATAAGATGTTCTGGCATGTCCAACAGCAAGAGACCGCAGTACTACACACACACACACACACACACACTATACTTAGCCTGTGTTTAATAAAAAAGAAAAGAGCTGTTGATTTCATCAGCCGTGATTACGATGACTATTAATGTATTGTAGACTTTTTTTGACCAGTGTTTGATTTGCAATCAGGACTGAAGCAAAAAAAAAAAAAAAAAAGGAATATCAGGAATGAAGTATATTTTTATTCATATATGTGTTAAATGGGTTTATATTCAACCAAATAAAGAGAGATCTTCCGGGAAATGTTTGTTTTATTTATTAATTTGATATGGAGTCAGAAGCATAAGTCACGCACTAAGACTAGAGTAAGCAGTTCTGTGGAAAATAACACAACCTACACAACTTCCCCTATTACCACTAATGCAATTAATCCATGAGGCCCGTTTGCTGTCTGTCTGGACTGAAGATGGTAATAGACGCAATTCGGATTTGCCTCAAACCACATTCACCGACGTCGTTTAGGATGCAATGGCATTCTTTTAACACTGTGTAGTTCAACACGAACGTTACAGGGACAAAATCTTTATTTTATTAGTTATTAGTTGGTTTACGTTGCAATGCTCGTGGTTATGATGATAAATTTAACAACCACGTCTACATTTACAAACTAATACCCTGTCTCTATTGGAGAAATAAATAAGCCATGTTAAATCCAGAACCTGATTAGAGGACACACGTAAACACGTGTTAACACAACAATCCAGCATGTTTTTGAGGAGTGGAAGGAAACTTAAGTATGTGGATGACACATGGACACAGAAAATTCACACAGTCAGAAACCTGAGATAAGGATAAAACCTGGGGACGATGTTGATGTAGGGGTGTAACGGTACACGGATTCGCTGCCACTTCCTGTCACCGCCAACGGATTCTTTTGTCTTTTATGTACAGCTAAAAGAATTTCTCTTCAAAGGAAAATCCGCATATAATTCCGCATATCGAGCGAGTGAATGAATAAAGGAATGAATAAATTCATGAATAAATAAATGAAATAAATAATAAAAAAGTGTCTTTTTCAGGTCAAGACATTTGTTAAAGTGTGCTGGAATAATTAGAACAGTTAAGTAGCACATATCTTTAGAAAATTCGATATTAAATGTAAAACACAGACACTCACACACTTATATACACATCTGTATACACATCTGTATCACCCAAAAGGTTATTCAATCAATTTAATTCGTGCCTGTTTAATAATTTTTTTCAATTTAATCAATATGTTAAAATTGCATTAATTTGATTTAATCTTTAGCTATTTTAATGTTCTATTTATAGCAAGCAGTCCTTTTATTTTAATCGTTTTAAAAAATGTAAACTGTTAAAAACAGACGTAAATAAAAAAAAAAAAAACGACAAGCAATTTTATGTTTTGCATTTATTTTCCATGACTGTACCGTAATTTTACTGAACCGTGAATTTTGTGTGCCGTTACACTGCCATTAACATCTAATATGAAATCTAATGAACATACGTTTTTGTTCTGAAAAAACATTCCATGCTAACAGAGGTTTCCTCAAGGAAAAGGAATGTTGTTCAATCAAACATGCCCTGGTTCCCAGTGGATATTGTTCTCTAAAGCCCTTAAACACTCGAGAATGCATTAATCTTTAAATCCAGTTGTTTTCATTTTTGAGATGGAGTTCCACAACATGTCGTGTGACCTATCAGAGGTGTCAATCCTGAAAAAAAAACACCACCACAATATTATCTGAATAAATGGAATCTGCAATCCCTAACACTTTTCAATCATGTTCGGGATTTGTGTGTTGACTCTCTCGTTGGAATCTGCTCATTTTTCTTTTTTTTGTGAATCGTATTTGTTTTTCATATCCCTGATTGCCACTGGTGCACGAATCCAATGTGAACAGGCTGCATCTCATTCTCTAGGTGTCTATTGTCTCTAAACAAACATCTCAACTGTACACAATGGGGGTGGAAAACACACACTCGCACGGCCATTGTGTATGAAATGGTAGGCAGCTGCAGTTCGTCCACACGGCATGCTGTTGTCCTTGATTGTAAGAAAAAAAAAAAAAAAATGCTGCAGTCAATTTGCTGATTAGCGCCATAGCAGTTCTAGCCCCTGTCAGTCCGAAGGGCGCAGCTGGGATTTCAGAGGCTGGGATGTACCTCATCCCTCCCACACACACACACACACACACACACACACACACACACACACACACACACACACACACACACACACACACACACACACACACATACATGTTATGAGTTACCTCAAGGGGCTCCGGACATTATTTTTAATTGCAACAATGAATCCACGCTCAGAAAAGCTCGATTCCCCAAGGTCTCCTTTAAGGACCCTTGAGGAGAATAAGCGAGAGAGAGAGAGACAGAGGGGGGTTATGGGGGTTCAGTCGCAATCTCTCAGCAAATCAGCAGGCCTGAAAATCCAATCTGCTGCAGCAGACACCATGCTGTACATCACTTGTCAGGCCCTGGCACTATCAGTGCTTTATCAGACGCAGAGGGCTTGGTCTGGGATCGATTCAAAATATTAGGGAGCGTACGGATGCTGAGGTGGAGTCTGGATGTGTTCTCGTGGCTCCTCTGCGAAATAGAGCTTGGAGAAGGGAGTGACAGGTTCTTTAAAGCATGAGCGATGATGAGTAACAGAGCAGCTTGGTGTTCGTGCCTCTGTGGATAAACAGTTATCTATAACTATCTCAGCTCTTTGTGGACTGTTTGGTTCTGCAGTCCATACAGTTCTTCGTTTCTAATACAAAATTACACTGGCATACTTTCTGTAATCCACTATCCCTCTAACTGAGCATTTCTTCTACTAAAATCCACCAGCCCAATTAAAGAAGCACAGGAAGAAGAAAATCACAGTGGCAGAACAAAGCTGAGGAAATCAGCTCCCTTAAGAGGTGAGAGAGAACCCACGCTTCATCAACATGCTTTAGGAAGCTGCTAAATTGAAACTCTGGAAAGGTATTAAATCCATGGCAGGCCAGTTTTGTAGGGCCGACACTATCCTGGAATGCCATCCTGCTGATAATAGCATCGTGAACTGCAAAGTTTTAGTAAATCATGCTGGTATAAGGAAAGTGTTTCCAAACATTTACATTTGAGGCATTTGGCAGACATTATTATCCAGAGAGACTTCAAAAAGAGGGCCTTGTGTAAAGAGGCCCTTAACCCTGTAGCTGCTCAGATGTATCAATGAGATAAATGTATGTTGCTCTGGATACGGGTGTCTGCCAAATTCGATATATATAAGCTCTGGGATTTGAACTTGTAACCTTCTGATCCAGAGGCCACTGTCTTACCCACTGAGCTACCACCACCTCTGAAACAGCAAACAGCATTACACAAGGGTTCCTCTGAAATCCAATCTGTTCATTTTTAACTCTTTTGGTGGCCATTATATCCGAGAACAAGGTGAGAAACCTATTATTCTCTTTACCTTCTCTCCTAAATTGCCAATTCTGTTACATCAGCAGGTTTAGGAAAGACCTGTTTTGCTCAATCTACTTTATATGGACACGAGTTTGTAGAAACCTTATCATTAGATTGTCCTATTTGAACATCCCGTTCTATATTTTGTCCCCATTCGCCGTTATAGTAAGCTGAATTCTTCTGGGAAGAATTTCAATGGATTTTGAGGGTGTGCTTGTGAAGATTTGTGCTCATTCATCCACAAGGGTGTTAGTAAAGTCATGTACTTCCTGGGGTGCAGTCAGTGTTCCAATTCATTCCAAAAGTGTACGATAGGGAGATTTTCCACTCCAACCCATGTAAAGCAGATCTTCATGGAGCTGGATTTATGCACAGAGGCATCGTCATGCTGGAACAGGTTGTGCCTCCTAGTTCAACTGAAGGGAAAATTTCATGCTTCCACTTCCAAATACATCCTATTTAATTGTGTCCTCTATGTTTGTGTTACAGTTTGGGGAAGAAGCACATATGGCTACACTACTTTTGTCCAAATATTGTATTTTTCAGCATGTGGTCTCGAGTCTATTGTTCTTGGATCTTATTCATTCCCATGTGACCAGAAATGTACCTGTGTTAATGTTCTGCAATGTTAATTTCTTTTTACAATTTGTGAATTTTTTAAATTTTTGATGAATGCATATTCACTGGAAACCGCATGAAGAAGCACAGGGGGACATTCAAATCAATTTGAACTCAAAATTATGATTTGTTGAATAAATTTGAAATTCTGACTAAACCCAACACCAATACATGTTGATTTTGACATTAATTCATATGTCTGCATGTATTTCTATAATTAAAATGCTTATAAATAAAGTTTAATTGACCAATTAAAGGCTAGCATGGAAGCCCACAGTTCAGGTCGAGAGTTCAGTGCACTGTTTGTAAGCGACACTAGCTAACGATTTTTTAAAATGATTTAGCAAGCTAGCGTTTATACGAGCAATGTAAGGGCTGAATCGCGCTTTAAATGAAACAAAACAGTCGAGAATATCAACATTTTCCTCAGATGTGTTTGTAAATTTCGACGAAAACCTCTTTAACTCCAAATATAATCTTAGCATCGACCGCTAACACTAACTTCAAAGAGCGCCGCCATGTTGAGACACCGCATGGATTCATGAAACGCCGAAAAATCCGAGGAGGTAAGTAAGATGGACTTTTTTTAAAGATTTATAAAATATTTCACAGCTCAAATTACCTTCAAATACATGTATTACAGTAGCAGGACGAAGGGGAACGGCAAAGAAAATCTCTTGACCAAGCATTTTGAATTTTGTAGGATTTATAAAACACTTCAAGCTCCACATTTGTGGTAAATTAATCAATGACCATGATGTCGTTTTTGTTACCGCCAGTAACTATTTTCCTATTTTTACACAGGATATCTTAAACTTCTTTACTGCTTTTGTTTTCTAAAAGAACGACATGCTCTTTACATTTATTTGTTATACATTTAATGTATAAAAAATAAACTGGTTTCTGGTATCCCTCATGTTATAGCGCTTATAAACTGTCGTTTCTTCCACCAGACGCTTTAAAATTAAATATAAAGGTTAATAAAACACTAAAATGCAGCTTGTCGTGTTCACCAGGAAAATGATTGGAAGACTTTTACAGAAGAACTTCGAACTCTTAAGAAACCCGAGATTCCTTCTATATAAGGTATCTCACAGAAACGTCCTCACAGAAACTTCACATCAGGAATTATACATTTTTATTAAAAAAATTTACTATTAAATATTGGGTTTGGATTAGCATTACCAGCAATTAAGTTGAGTTTTAAAAGCATAGTCATAGAACAATTATGTACGGATGGTCCCTGAGTTACGATGTTTCGACTTTTCGATATTACGATGACGAAAGCGGTACGACAAAATTGTAAAAAATATAAAAAATGTTACGCAACGAACACAGGCAGCAGCGTACGATGTGCGATACGTTGGACGCGCAGCTGGGATGAGCGTTGTTCTCGCTCTGTATACACAAGATTTGACACTACAGTAAACCCTATTGTACGAGCAACTAATAGTACGAGCAAACGGAGAGACCGTACTCGCAAAATTTTACCGTTTCACGAGCAAATTTCGAAGGCACGCGCAAACCCACGCTGCTGGTTCAGGTTTTGGTCGCATCAGTCGCTTAGTTGATGACGTATCGCTCGGTCGCTCTCGTTGTTCAGTGCAGCAAAAATGTAACTTTTTTAGTTTTATATTTTTATTTCACTAGAAATCTTGAAAAATGTCTCCCAAGAAAATCAGTGATGGTGCTGTGAAAACGAAAGTAAATAGAATTACCATGGAAACCGAGGAGGTTACGAGCGTGGTGCGCGTCTCACACTCGCAATCAACCACTATCACGTGGGTAAGTGTTAAATTATGTTTACATTACGGAATTTTGCGATGTATTTGTTTGTTAAAATAATCTACAAATACTTTTTAAGGGCAGAAATAAGCGATCGAATGAGATCTCGGAATGGATTAAATCGCTTTTACATTAATTCTTATGGGAAAATTTGTTCAGACGTACGAGCCATTTTCAAGAACGAATTATGCTCGTACAACGGGGTTTTACTGTACTGCCAAAGCTGCCTTTATAGCAAATGAATTAATACCCGACCAATCAGATTCAAGAATTGAACACGTAACAATCAGCGCTTTTTCATCGAAATGATTTCTCGTTTGAACTTGTTTGAAGAACCAAACCCTCAGAACAGATCACGAAGAGACGTTGACGTGTTTCACACTTTATTCATAGAAAAAGCACTGAAATTCAACACAAATCATATAAAATGGTAGTAGCATTACATAAATAGTAATAAATTTTTGTTTATAGACATTAGCTCAAGAGGTTGCACAAACGAAAAAAAATTAAAATAAAATTGTCGTCGAACTATACTTTTGTGGCAACAAATACTGGATACCTTTTTCATAATTCAGTAGCACGGAGAGGTGACAAACACTTTTCCCTTAAATAAAAAAAATGAAAGAGGAGAGGAAAAAAAACGAACTCAAACAGTAGATGAACTAGTGAACAATCTCTACCAGCGATTATTATAACTTTTTTTTTCCTTCTAAACTCTATGGACAGATCAGAACACTGGTACAGTCAACACATATAGACACGTAAAGAGTTATGGGAAAGAGAAAGAGAGGGAAAAAAAAGGAAAATAAATCGCAGCGCCACAGGATTTTTTTTGTATTTTTTGTATTGTTTTTTTGTGCAATGCTGCTGGATCAGCTAGGCAAGCTACTAACGATGCTTGGGCATGTGGAGTTTTTATAAGCAGGCAGCTACGTCCTGCATTCGTCAAGAGGGAAAAAGGCAAATGTAGGAAAAGTCTCTAAACCTGCAAAACATCTGCTTGCTCTTCCACCGCTCACGACTCGATCTGGTCGAGGTCACACCAGACGGCTTTGAAGGAAACAGACTGTGGAAGGTTTTTTTTTTGTGTAAAATAAAATGCGTCTTCTGTGGCAAAGTTTTGGAGGGAAGTTAAGGAATGAAAGTGGGGGATAAAACTTTTGAAATCAAAAGCGACCCAAACCGAAGTCTCCTCGTATTTATCCGTAACGGCATCTCGAGGCATCATATCTAAACAGAGCTTTTCTGGAATCCTCTCTATTATAATACAGCCAGTGTGTTCTAGAATAGGCATGTGTCCCGAATGCCACTTATGCTTTAAATGGTGCAATATTATAATTCTCTTTCGTAAAATTTTGCCTAAACTGTTGCTCCGTCCAAAGAAGAATTTAGAGCTGTACCACTATAATACAGCATGCGTACGCAATCATCAGCACAGGTCTGGTTTCTACCGCTAGTGGCATCCTTCTGACTCCTTAAATCACTTCGAGAAGATGATAAGGCTTTTAAAGTAAAAAAAAAAAGACATATGCAAATCACTTAAAGGCAAAAGTCCCAAAACTGTCAGTTCCCAAAGAGGGTTAAAGAAAAAAAAAAACAGGAAGTGGTTCTGCATAGTCAGTTCAACGGCTGTTCTTCCTTTTCTTGCTTTCTTCCCTTCTTTTTTATTTGTTTTATTTTTTTACACGCCATGCTTCTCTTGCAAATGAAGTATACAAAAGAACAAAAACAAACAAACAAACAAACAAACAAAAAAGAAATAAGGAGGAAAATAGAACTGTTCACAGGAGCACCTGAGAAATGTTTTTTTTTTTCTTTTGTTTTTTTTGTTTTTGTAAAAAAAGTCTTTCTGTCGTCACATTCCCAGCCCGCGACAAATTCAAGTATCCGAAAAGAAAATAACAAAAAAAAGAAAAAAAAAAGGAAAACATACAGTTATCATAAATAATTATAACTTTACAATTTTTTGAATTGACACTTTCATATTTACAATATCTTAAATGCTTATGCTACTATTTTTTTTGTTTGTTTCGTTTCTTTAAGTGATTCCCTGAGAACTGAGTTGAGCATCTTGTCCTTTCTCTCCAGGTTTCCTTCCGTTCGTAGCCGCCGAGTGCATTCTAAGTGTTGGGAGCCGAGCGGGCACTTGTAGGGGTGGCTGAGGGTGGCATGTGGAAGATGTTCTGTTTTTTGGTCCTCTTGCATTTAAAATAAAAAAAAGTTATTGTTATTGACGGACACGGTGAAAAGGGGAGGAAGCGAATCAAGTGCTTGTATTACAACACGACTACAGGAACTATTTTTGTTTCTGAACAGAACAACATGGCTGATGTTCCAATAATCACTGCCAAACGTTACTACTTTTAAAAGGGCGCCTACGCAGGCGGAAAATTTGACGAAGCATTGCATGCATGATAACGCTGAGCTTTAATGATGCAAGAATCTCTGGTTAAGTCTGCATTTCACCCCTCCCCCCAAAAATAAATCCATTTTCAGAAAGATGAGGTCTTTGTTCATATTTAGGCGGAGAAGGAAACCCCTTGCTCTTCTCAGGTGTGGAGGCGTGGCTCTCAGTAATGTTCCCTTAAATCTTCCCAACACGAGAAATAAAGGCGAAGAAAAACCAAGAAGGAGCGGACAGAGGGGAGGGTGGCGTTCACGGCTTGGCTGATTCCTGGGTAATGTAGATTCTGCGCTAAGATGAGGAACACCTTGATATTCCAGCTAGCTTTTTTAGCTCTACCCTCTGGAACTAGGCCTCAGCCTCATTCCTCATCCTGTTAAAGCTGTTCCTTAAAATACGATCGAGGTATGACTGTTAACACTGTGTGCGAGTGTTTTTTTTTTCCGGAATGACTGTTTCGAGCTCGTTGCCGAAAAAAAAAAAAAAAAAACAAGAATCAGAACCACCAATCACCACGATGGAAAAGGCTCAAAATACTCCGCCTATCATTTGGTTTTTTTTTCTTTATGTGCCACTTCTGCGTCTGTATTAAACTAAAGCGAGCATAAGCCGAAAATCAAAAAGTTGTTCTGGCCTCCACAGGTTCGAATAAATCCGTGAACGTTGGTTGTTCACTAAACGCAAACTGTATCAAACAAACAAACAAAAAAAGGATACTCAGAATATACAGGAAGAAAATAATGCCTTAAATAAACAAGGAGTTAGTGGGGAGTCCATTCGAGGCTCCTCAGCCGAAGCGTTCACGCACGAGCATCATCAGTTTCTTCTTGCCCTTGTAGATTTGTTTGAGGTTGTCGATAAACTGGGCGAACTGCACATGGCCGTCGTGCGCCATCAGGAAGGTGTCACGTGCTTTGCCCAGGAATTCAATGAACTCACCATAGTGGCGTGGGCTAATGTGCGTAAGACGCGAGTGTGTGGTGCTGATGTAGGCTCCAATGGCGGCGTCCAGAAGCTGGCGCAGTGGCGCCTTGTCCGTGCTCATCAGCTTGCCTGAGCTGCGGCGGCCGGGAATACCGGCCAAGCCGGGCGCCGTCACCGTGCAGCGGCGCAGGATGTCCGAGAGCACGGTGGCACAGCGCACGCCTTTAACCACCAGGGGCACCATGGCTCCCAGCTCGTTCTTGCCCAGCGAATGGCTGAGAGCGCACGCCCACAGGACGTCGTTAATGGCAGGATGCGTGTCTTGGTTGTACGCCAGGCTGACATGTGCCATGGCCAGTGACGCCAGTTTGAAGGCACGCAGCGGGTAGCCGCGGTGCTCCATGTATCGCGCGATGGTGAAAAGCTGTGCATGCGTCATAGCCGTCGCCGCCGCATCCACCGCGATCTGGTAGGCCGTCTCAAAGGCAACGTGCTCCTTCTCACAAAGCGTGAGCGCAGACAACGCGCAGTTGGCCGGGTCCTTCATAGCGCACTGCAGCGCGAGCGTTCGCGCACAGCTCGCCAGTTCCTCTCGCTGCCCGTAGTCCAGGCTGAGACGCAGCGCCGTGCCGTGAGACATTACAGCAGCAGCAACGATACTTGTAGCCTCGGTGGGTGTGAACAGTGTGTACCAACTCTGCAGAATGCTGACCAGTGCCCGCAGACCTACAAGGTACCGAACAAGAGAAAAGTCACCACCAGCAAGAAAAATGCTTCGGAGTCATCCGCAGTATTGATTTTACAAAAACAGAGAATACAGGTGCGTTTAATACAGACCGACTTCAGTGGCGCAGGTGACTAGCCAACGCACCATCTCTCTGCGTCTCCAGTTCAGGGTCGACAGAGTCATCCTCATCACCTACAAAGTAAAGGAATGAGGTGATATAACTGACTCAGACAGACTAAACAAAACAAACAACACACACACACACACACACACACACACACACACACTCACCTGAAGGCCGAGTTCCAGGGCAACATTGAGTAGGGTGATGTCAGGCGGGCTGTCTGCAGGTGTGGCAATCTTGAATGCGTCTTGAGCCAGTTTGAAGATAAGTGAGGAGGAGTGGATGTTTTTCTGAATGGCCTCAAGGACTGTGCGCAGTCTCAGCATGTCTCCTGTTCGAAAAACAAACACACGTTAGCGTCTAGTGCAAAACAACAGAATTCTCTGCGGAATAGATCGTGTCTGATTTTCAACTTTCAGGGTTAACAGGAAACTCGTTCAAAAATCATTTGCCAAATTTTCCCTTTAATTGAATTCTGTGGAAAAAGCGAAAGTTTGAAAGTGCTGAGTTTGTGCATATTACTCACCCTTGGCTGCAGTGAGCATGGTCGATGCCAGCTCACACTGCTGGGACTCCAGGTGCCCGAGGGTGAACCAGCGTGGGTATCTGCTCGGGACAATGGAGATACCATGGTGCGGGTGACCCACATCACCTGACGGAGCTGTGGACTCCAGAACAGGCAACCTGCAAAAAAAAAACCAACACATTAACACCAGAGCGTACGCCATCGTGTTTATACACAATAACACACTACTCATTATGGCCTGTGATCTATATTGTGTACAACGAAGAGTCAAAGCTCTAAATGCTACGCCGGTGTTAAAGCACGAACTACATTTGTATACTGGAACATGATTGGTCCTTTATATTCTTTGATGTTTGCACAAGATGAACCTCACACTGCAGCACTGCTCAGGGTTCAATTAGCTTGGTCTCTGTGCTCCACTGCTCGTGTCTGAGAATGCAGTGGGAGCAAAATTATTGATCGTTCATGTATCAGCAAGAACCCAGTATGATCTGGGCCGGGATTACAGACAGCACAGTAATAAAAGCCCACAGAGAACCCACTGATGCACCATTACACAAGAGACACAAGGGCCTGAAAGGTCACATGATCATGCAGTGCTGGTTTCTCTCCTATAACACTGATTCAGCTCATCCAGGGTTTGATAATGAGCTGAGAAGTTAACTTCCTTGTTGAGCTTTTCTCGTATATACGGTGATGGTTTCACACGACGGGGCACTAAGAACAGATATCGACTCTTATAAGAGACTGGACATCAGTTGTTGCTATTATGACGTGATAATAATTTGATTTGATGATATTTCACTGTTTGAGCTGTTACAAATTTTTTGGTTTAAAATATAGTTGTTTTTACTTATTAAATACACGTAGGAGACTCTTGCAGTCCTCAGAAACCTGTCTAGTGAACACTGGGTCACTCTGTACGAACTTCTCACCTCATGGCTCTCAGGCCGATCTTGTAGGCCAGGTCTGTATCGTGGGGAAGGAGTGCTGTGAAAAGGTACTTAGCAAACGTGTGCATGGGTACACTTTCTCTGTGGATTACCTCGCCTAGACCACTGAACGGACCACCTATAAAGAAGCAACAATGTCAGGATTCAATATATTTCCTCAAGCTACACACCACTACGCTGTGTCCAAAGTTAGAACCACACCTTCCAGCAGAAGCATGGCCTGCTTGCGGAGTGTGTGCACCAGCAACTCGTCCAGCTCCAGCTCCTGCAGCTTGGCGACTATCTGCTCCTCGTTGCGACACACTTTATCCTGGGCGTACAAGCCCTCGGGCATTAATCTCTGCTGCCCCATACCCATCAGTGCTACCTCTAACGCCAAGGCCAGGTACGACTCGCCAGCGTCTGGGCAGCCCCACACCGGCACGTGCTGATACACAGGGGGTTTTGGATCACTGGAATCTGAAAGGGAGGGACAGTAAAATAAATAAGTTACACTCCGGCTTGGATTTAAAACAAAATGCCTCTAATGTGTAATATGAAGGCATTCACGTGTAAAAATGCGTACGAGTGTACGTGGGTGTAACCACGGAGAAAATAAAACACCATCTGTTTGGGAAGAGTGTCAGCACCAGCTATTAAATCCTGGCTACAATTCTTATGTTTGCATTAGACAGTGTGAGGGAACACCAAAAACAACACACATAGAGGTGCACACACAAATACTGTATATACATGTACACACACACACACACACACACACACACACACACACACACACACACACACACACACACACAGGGACGGTCTGAAGAACCCCTACTAAGTGACAAATGAATGCGATTTGCTAATTCACACTTCTATTAGAAAAAGACAGAGTATACTTATGAAGGTGTGAATGAGCGTCTGGAGATCATGCAGTTTTTCTCGCACACGAGCGAAGGAAAAAAAATAGAAATGACAGCAGGAACACGAGTGGGCAAGAGAGATTGAGGTTGAAAAGAAGAGAAAACCAAAGAAGGAGAGATGTTCGCATTTGCTCCAGCTGTTGTTAATGCTTTGGAGTTTCTGATTGGATGAGCTTTTAGGCCACACCCACATCGCTACAAAATGCCAGATGTTGCCAAATGTGTGATGGGAGTCAAACAAAGGCCTGTGCTGCATACACCCCATACACACTTCAGCTCACACACACACACACACACACACACACACACACACACACACACACACACACACACACACACACACACACAGTACCACTTGGTTGCATTATTCCAAATCACAATAGCTCCCTGTTGGTTTCACACAATAGCAACACAAAAGGCAACACTCAGCAGCTCAGAGCAACGTATATAATGCAAATGACTGATTTTATACATTTTACTCCAGCATGTCATCAGAGTGACCCCACAGCTACAATACAACCATACAATGACACACACACACACACACACACACACACACACACACACACACAATACAGTGTCGTTTTAAAAGGTATGAAAGGCTATAGAAGCCTAATTCCTTCCAACGTACAAAACACACACACACACACAGGCACCCCCCTCCCCCCATCTGCCAACCCATAATAGCCTACCTCCGGTATCCATGGCGTTGTCGTCCTCCACTCGACATGTCTCTGTTAGAGTAGCAAACAGGCAGCCGATGGGGTCGAGTGGGTGACCCACCCAGCCCTCCAGATTGGTTGTGCTGGTCATTCCTCTCTGCAACAGCTCTACACACACACACACACACACACACACACACACACACACACACACACACACACGTAAATGAATTATGGGTGATAAAAGGCTCAGCGCAATTAATCTAACAGCTGTTTCCTAAAACACAGAACGGTACTTCGGCAACATTCGGCTGCACTTCACATCTTGATGTTCACTCCAGATTCAACTCATCCGTATGTTCAAGCTGTCGATGTATGACAGACGGTCTGGATGCAATTCTCAAGCTCCAAAAGTAAGTGCCCCCTCTCAAAGACCCTCACAGTGTTTGATTCAAGGTATTAAAATCATACTCAAAGTTTTTTTTGTAGAGGAAGATCAGGCATAACATTATGACTTTATAACAGAATGAGTGGTGAAGTGAAGAACACTGATGATCTCCTCATCATGGAAGCTGTTAGTGGGTGGATTTATTTATTAGTCAGTGCGTGAACATTTTGTCCTCAAAGTTGACGTGTTAGAAGCAGGAAAAATGGGCGAGTGTAAGAATTTGAGCGAGTTTATCAAAGGCCAAATTGTGACGTCTAGACGTCTGGGTCGGAGCATCTCTAATTCTGCAGCTCTTGTGGGTTTGTTCTGGTCTGCAGTGCTCAGAATCTATTAAAAGTGCTCCAAGGAAGGAACAGTGGTGAACCGGCGACAGGGTCACGTGCGGCCGAGGCTCATTGATGCACATGAGGAGAGAAGGCTGGTCCGTGTGGACGAGCTCCTGTAGCTCAAACTGCTGAAGAAGTTCATGCTGCTGATGATCGACGACTGTTTTATTAGCAAAAGGAGACCAACACAATATTAGGCAGTTGGTCATAATGTTATGCTGATCAGTGTATTGGAATAATAATCAACCCAATTCCACACCAACACCATTTTTAAATGAGGTTTGCAAGAAAAGTTCGATAGAAATCTTCTCTGCCAACATTCGCTAGAGTTGATCTGAGATAATGTTGAAATCCAGTGTGCGAGGTAACAATTTATTCGGAGAATTCCCTCACCTACGTGGTATTTTCATCAGCATTGCACCGAACTTTGAGCTTGTGATGCAACACGATATCCTTCTTAAAACTTTCATGACCTTACTCCGGATTATTTATTTATCTTTTATTTATCTTTACATAAACAGGCCATTGTTACTTGATAAAATATGAATGCGGTACTAGTGAATGTGTTATGAAAGCTTAATGTAGGTTCCCAGTATTTAAATCTCAGCCAAAGTCAACTCATCTGGATTTGGCTTCACACTTGATTCTACACACTTAAAAAAAAAACACACACACACACAAAAACAACCTGTGTGATGCAGAAGGCCTTGGAGCTCTACATGAGGAGATAAGTGAAAACCTGGAGCACAATGCAGCTTTTGTATGTTTTTTGGCTTCTACAGGTATGCTACGATGCAGAGCAGATAATAACTGTAAGGTCATGTTCGTGTGTGTGTGTGTGTGTGTGTTACCTTTCTTCTGGTGTTTGTAAATGTCCAGCTGCCTCTGCTGCTGAAGCCGGAGTGTATTGATGATCGCCACGGCCAATCGCAGAGCTTCTCTCGGGTAACCGTGGGAACGCAGGGCGTCCACCCTGGCACATGCGGTCGGCACGTGATCTGCAAAAAAGGTCACGTGATGTATTATTAGACGCGGCCACATGTAATAGATGGGTGTGTACGTGCTGTGTGTTCGTGTTGTGTGTGTGTGTGTGTGTGTGTGTGTGTGTGTGTGTGTGTGTCTTACCCAGCCAAAGCGGCAGGCCTTGAGGGTTAAAGAGCAGGTTTTCTCCCTCTCTCTGGTAAGCCGGCGAGACGTAGAAATCACTGCTGATGATTCGCTGCAGGTGGCTGTCCTGCCAGTGCAAGTCGCACGCTTCCATGGCGCGCGTGAACACCGTCCTCCTCGGCCTGGCCAACGAGTCTAAAGCGCACACGACACGCAGGAGATATTTAATGATACAACGCATCAGATTAAATGGTAAAATCGAGTCTAAACACGTCGTAGGTCTGAGTTTTCTGCCCACCATGTGCCAGGTTGCTCTGGGGCAGGGCGTTGGTGATGTTGGGAAGCTCGCTGCCGTAGTTGCCGTCCTCCAGCGGGCAGATATCCATGTCGCTCCACTTTTTCAGCTGTTTGAGCCATGCGCTCTTCTCCTCGCTCTTACAGTGCGGGTTCAGCACAATGCACACCCACAGCGCACCTGCGGAACAACAGAGCCGTTACCGAGGAGCACAAGAGGAACCGAGATAAAGAGGCAAAAGGAAAAGATGAGAGAGAGGACCGAGCGAACAGAAAGAAAGCCCGAGGCGGAGAGGAGATGAAGGAGGGGGAACTGCACTCCGCCTGGAGCGTTTAATGGGACTTTAAAAGTGAAATGGAAAAATGAGAAGTCCGTGTGTAATGGAGAAGGTGAGAAGGTGTCTTGACTGTCAAATAGTGAAGGTGTGTGAAGCAGAAAAGGACATTTTTATTTGATATAAGCTCCAGAAACACACAGCTGCAGTAGACCGCCGTCATGTCTCTCAGATTCGTGCATCGATCCCACCATGACCAGATATCCAGTAAATTCTAAATCTCCTTTCCTATTGGTTGATAGGATCGACAGGATTATTCTGGATTGACGGAGGGAAAATGGGCGGAGCTCTGCTATCCAGCAGCCATTTTCAGGAATCTACCCTTGTAAATGGCCTGATCAATAGAAAGCAGGCTGAGAGAAGGAAAGGCCATTGATTTTGTGGCCATATTTGATGGCTAGTGTTGCTCTTTCTTTTCATGTCTTCTGTGTATATCGCTTTCGGACATGCATTAACGCGTTGATGTTAAGAGCGAGGAAATAAGAGATAATCAGTGTTATTCACGTTAAGGAGGATACGAGGGTGTGGTTACCAATCAATAGTAGTCGTATCCTTTATTTAATATTAAAATATTTCATGCAAACTGTTCAGCTGGCTTTTAGTTCTACTTACTACTAAGCTCATTTCCGGCCAGTCAGTATTTTCAGGACATCAGAACAAACTGGACCGATACGAATGAGGCTATAGCGCTATAATCATTTCATCTTGTACGCTCTAGTCACGTGACGACGTGACGACTCACCCAACTCGTCCCACAGCTGCCGACACTTGTCCGTCATTCCTGTGCCCTGCTGTCGCCATAGCGATAGTCGAGGATCAGCCATAAACTGCTCCGTGATGAGGGTGAGCATGCGAGCTCCATTCGAATCCCGCATTCGCAGCATCTCCCGCACCTACACACATACACACACAGACACACACACACTTAATACCACACTCTCAATATACAATCGCACCAACACAGCTGAAAATCACATGAAATATACATGAAATACAGCAGCACAGAGGATAATGGTAATAATGTCCAAATTCATCAGCTGAATCTCTCTCTCTCTCTCTCTCTCTCTCTCTCTATCACACACACACACACACACACACACACACACACACACACACACACACACACAGGAAATAAGAGGCCGCTTGACATTTTATTAAAGCACATTGATTTAAATTGTCCTCGCAGGATTTTATAGCGCAATCATTTATCACAATAGGATCTTTAATATTGAGCATGTCTTCCGCATAATGTGCAGATGCTCACACACACACACACACACACACACACACACACACACACTAACGTCTCTCACCTTGGCGAACATGGAGTTCAGCTGCTTTCCTGAGCCGTAGTAGCCTCCCTGGGAAAGGAACTGCTTGACTTGCTCACGTACCTGCTCCTCATCCAGGTGCCAGCAGTTATCATCATCAATACTGGCTCCTGCTGTGGGGTCCGGGGCCCCTAAAGCACACAAAAACAATAGTGAGTGTGGATTTTATGTCGGGGAAAACGATACAACACAAACAGTTGTCGTTTTGTATTGCTTAACTGTTCTGTTTTTTGGACCGAAGCTTTAATGTGGTCCTGACATTTAGTCCATCTGTCAAAGCTGTCACAAATGAGCAACGCTCACGAATTCCAAGGTTTCAGAAATAATCAGAATTTCTGGTTTCTGTTATTTCGATCATGCTGATGACTAAATTTGTAAAGGTCGACCGATTCATCAGTTTTACCGCTTAATCGCCACCTACAGCTGATTGGTGGAACTATCAGGTATTGGCAAAAATACATACCGATAGTTTTTCCGGGGCTTTTTTTTTTTTTTTTTTCGAATGTGAGTTATTTATTTGGAGTTTTTCTTTTTGTTTTCACTTTAAATGCATACCTTTTATTTATCTCATTATTTATTAATATAATTAATATATTCATATTTATTTCATTTTACACATTTCCAAAATTCAGTTCTATTTTTTTATTATTTGAATTTTTAAAGTTCAGTACAGTTTTTCATGAAAAATTGTCATTTTATGTTTGTATTTTTATCCAGTATCCATTTTTATTTGAAATTCAGTTTATCTATCAGTTTATTAATCGGTTATGCGCAAGTATAATGGGTGGTGCATGTATGATTTTTCGGCAGTACTACGCAGACAGCACTTCGATCAAATAACTCCAAAATACTTCATTTCCACCGCATAAAAATGCTATTTTTCCCTAATCGTGCTTGTCTTTGGATGAAGTCACACTTTCAGCGAGGAGCACGCATCGATTTGGGAATAACAACCGAAATGGAAAGCATTCATTTAATTCATTGCTTTATCAAGAGATCACTGATATCAGTTCATTTTAAATTGAGGCCTCATTGGGACACACACACACACACACACACACACACACACACACACACACACACACACACACACACACACACACACACACACACAGTTGTGCTTTTTTTATATCCAAACATAGTCACAAACTCATACGCAAGAAGAAATTGATAGGTCCGCACCCTGTCTGTATAACGTCGTGAAGCTCATGTGTTATTAATTTAATTATTTAACCAAAATAATGTTTCACTATTAATAATAATCAGTTCTCAATAGCAATAAGTTCCATCATTTCCACCATCACAGTGCGCTCCCTGGTGAACCCCTGATCAGTGCCCCAGTCAAACAGAAAGAGGGCACTTCCTGGCTTATCTGCCATTTGTGCTGAGACTGACTTTAATGTTCCACTGGAGGAGAAAGGAAAAGGTAAAAGAGGTCTGCTTTCCCTCACCTCCCCACCTCCAAGCTAAATCTGGGATTCGTGAGTGCTCGGAACACTAACATAAACCGTGCAGGGATATTTCAGCCTAAAGAGCCGTGCTTGGCAGAGCTAAAACTAACACGGCTCCCCGATAGGGTCTTAAAACGAAACAGTTACGAGTTACGAGCGAACACTTAGACACTTCTGAAGAGAACCCTGGCACATGACCAGATTCCTGGCAAGATTTCTCCCATTTCCTAGATTCCCCGCTCACAGGGAAGACCCCTAGCTGATTGTTAACGAAGACGTGAGGCAGATACCAGAGCTCGAGTTGAGAAGCTTCAGATGTGTGTTTTACAAACCGTGTGAAATGCGTTACTGTTCGGCAGCGCCATCGAAACTGCTTTGAATGTGTAAATGTTGTCTGAACAAATTTCACTATTCAAATAATCCTTTCCGTTTTTCATAATATTTACTTACTTGGAGGCGAAAGAAAAATCCGCGTCTGAAAGTGGTAATTACTGAACCGATTTGAATGTGTGAAACGCAGCGCTCTTTACCGTGCACTTGGTTGATCTCCGAGTTGGACGACAGGATCTCATCGGCGAGTTTCTGCGCCGTGGGCAGCACTTCGGTGTGGTGCGCCGTGATCAGATACTGCACTAGTTTCTGCAGCTGGTCCCGGTTCATCTGGAAGAGCGTCTCGGAGATGGGCAGCCGCAGCTTCACCTGCTCGGCCCGCCGGATTCGGTACAGCGAGAGCGCCACCACGTGGGCGCAGTAGAAGATGTCGCGGTTTCCGCAACCGCATGTGACCGATGTGATCTTGCAGCGGTCGAAGCTAATAGCCACACGGTGCATCACCTCGGGCTCTGAGTGTGTGGCCGGTTCTGTTACTGTTCCACTGAGGTGGAAACCTGAAGGCAAACATAGAGGAAGAACATTGAAAGTATTATTAACTGTATCCAAGAGAAAAAGATGACCAACAAAATGTATTATAGGTATACAGTGTTTTTACAGCCATAAAAATAAAAAACGCAATTCTAAAGGTTTTTAAACCTTTCAAACTTCAGCTTTACAGCCTCACATGCACTACTGTGGTCCCCGAAGCCCTTTCTGATGGGTCTGGAAGAGGAGAGGAGGGGGGGGGGATCCTGCAGTTACATAACCACCACCCAGGCTGCACTGATCTTATATGGTAATGGATTAAGGTCATCCAATCCTCTCGGAAAAAAAAAGAGAGGAAAAAGATCCCAGGAGTGCTCAGAGACTCATGTCCTGGAAAGATGGGGGGATACAAGACGAAAGTAGATCCTCTGTGACCTTTGACCTTCATCTCCCTATGGATCTGGGTTTGAATTCATCCTTGGGGAGAGCGTATTGGGGTTGTAATGCCGGAGCTGATAGGTAGGGGTGCTGCAATGTCTCGCCCTCAAACAAGTCCCAGAGGAGACGGGGGTTAAAATGTGGGGGAAATATATGCTTAAGGCTGAAGGATTGAGGGAGGGAAGGAAAGGGTATATGGGTAGCCTTGTTTCCAGGCTTCGACTGGTTTAAATATTAATGATTAGGGCATGGACAATGGGGGTGGTACGGTGGAGATTATAGTATCACTCTAACCCTAACACCGCACCATGGCAACCCAAACTGGTTTATCAAAACAAGGGGGGATTAACGGAACCTAAAGCCAAAACCCACTGTAGGATATGTTACTCAACATTAATCCTGGTCTTTTAGCTCGTTCATACCGTTTAAAGTCTCATATCTGTGCAAGAGTCAATTACGATTAGCGATTTCTTAATGGAAACTATAGTACTCGTGCAACATTTTACACATCCAAAGAAGTCGAATAAATAAAATTAAAAAAGGGCAGACCTAAACAGTATCCTATACATACAAAAAAAAAAAAAACATGCCTCCTGCATGGCCACAATTTGAAGTGTGCACCAACACCAAGTCTCGGTTTAGGGTGACGTCTAACCAGAGCTAGCAAAACCCTCTTCAGCTTTGCCAAATCCCACAAAAGGCTTTTCCAGACGAGTTCTTCTAAGAAGGCGTCCTCTCCGTCCCACCCCTCCTTAAGATTTTTTTTTTTTCCAGAAAACAAATCCGACGTCCAGTTTACTGTCGAGCGCTTTCAGGCAGCGCCGGCGAGCACAGAGGCACCTGATTAAGGCGAGTTTATGGTGATGTCTGTTTTCAGTTTGATAAAGTCTGAAAGGAGAGGGGCTAGCCTCCGCTTAAATGGAGATCCGAGTGGGAACAAAGACGCACAAGACGAGAGCAGAATGTGTTTTTTACGGACCGGGGCGTTTCTTTTAGGCTAATGCACAAGCAGTTAAGCCTTGTGTGGCCTTCGTGCTGTGCCGAAAGGAACGGGATGCCACTGCTGCGAAAAAAAGAGAGAGTGCTAGAAAGAAATGAAAGGGAGCACATAATGGCGAGATGCTATCCTTTCGCTAGATCTGTGGCAGGCCATTGTACAGCAAGGTTGCAGGATGAATACTTAGACAGGAACTTGCATGATTGCTTAGACAAGGCCCACTGCAGATCATGCAAACATCAACGTGTTTTCCATTTCAAAGTGGAAAGCCTCGGAGTGGAGCGAGATTATGCAGATCATGGAGATTGGATGGCAAAACAAAAGCTCTGGCAGTAAATCGTGGCATATTGCACCGAATCATCTTATGAGCACCCTGGAGGAAACAGGATATTCCCAGATGAGATGCAGGGAGACGACAATATTAAGTGGCATTAAATACAATAATTTTTCAACCTTAAAACCAAAAACTCCACCACAATCAGCATACGGCGGTTACAACTATAACCCTGCGCATCAGCGGCCACCGAAACGCCATCAATCTGAAAGATGACGGCTTTGAGAGAGGAGAGTGCTCTACAAAGAATGGTTTTCCTCCTCCTCCCGCTGTCCTTGCTGACTCCATTCCGCTAAATTGCTCTTTATCAGATACGCCGAGGGTGACTCAGGACTTCTCATCTGCCCAGGAGGAGGAAAATAAACGAGAGCGAGAGAGACAGGAGGATGGCAAGGAGAATGAAATTGAGACTCTGTGTGTGTGTGTGTGTGTGTGTGTGTGTGTGTGTGTGTGTGTGTGTGTGTGTTTGTCAGAGAAAGAGTGTGACACTGCAGAACAAGCCACAGGGAGTCCTGCAACGCTGCAGGAGACCTTGTGCCTGTTACTAGTGTGCCTGTTACCTTGTGCCTCCTCAAGACCGAGGATCAAATTCTGCACCAGTCTTCCTTCACACACAAGTTTCAATACAACGCATCAATCAGACTCCACCCCCATGGCCTGCGCCAGTTCAATTTATTTTCACCAAATTGTCAATCAAATGTGTAAAGTCACTACGGCCAAACCTCCTTTACCCCAGCTGAGGACAGAGGCACCTCTTTCAAGCAAAACTACTGCTACCGATAAATAAAACTTGAAGGACATCATACACTGATCAGGCATAACATTATGACTTTATAACAGAATGAGCGGTGAAGTGAAGAACACTGATGATCTCTTCATCATGGAAGCTGTTAGTGGGTGGATTTATTTATTAGGCCACGAATGAACATTTTGTCCTCAAAGTTGGCATGTTAGAAGCAGGAAAAATGGGCGAGCGTAAGGATCTGAAACGAGTTTAACAATGGCCGAATTGTGACGTCTAGACGTCTGGGTCAGAGCGTCTCCAAAACTGCAGCTTTTGTGTTCCTGGTTTGCAGTGGTCAGAATCTAGCAAAAGTGCTCCAAGGAAGGAACAGTGGTGAACCGGCGACAGGGTCACGTGCGGCCGAGGCTCACTGATGCACTTATGGAGCGTAGGCTGGTCCGTGTGGTCCGATCCAACAGACGAGCGCCTGTAGCTCAAACTGCTGAAGAATTTCATGCTGCTGATGATTGATGACTGTTTTATCAGCAAAAGTGGACCAACACAATATTAGGCATTAGGTCATAATGTTATGCTGATCGATTTGTAAATGAATTTTTCTCACTTGCTCATGTGATGTGAGAGGGGTGGAGACTGAAGAACACCGATGAAGATTGACGTTAAAGGTCTTTTATACTCCTTTCATTACAATCCTTTGTTGTTTTGATAAGCAATACATGCTTCACTACCATCCTCTCCATGGCTGCTCTTTTCATGCTGACCTCCGAGGCAGAGTGTGTGTGTGTGTGTGTGTGTGTGTGTGTGTGTGTGTGTATGTGTATGTGTATGGGCTGCTTCCTATACCAGGTCTTTTTGATCATTCGGTACCTGGCTGAGAGGAGGCCTCGGGCAGACAAAGAAGAGAGAGAAAAAGAGAGAGATAGAGAGAGAGCGAGAGATGAGAAGATGTCGTAAGCAGATGGAGCACCAGTGCCGATCACAATAAGCCATGCAGTGTCAGCCTGGAGGAATAATGACACTGCTCCAGTTAATGTGGGTCATTGTGCTCTCTCGTTGTGCTACACACACACACACACACACACACACACACACACACACACAACCTAGCTCATGGGCAGGCATTCGGCCTACTTGACTGGCTTGTTTAAGATACACAAGGCTGATTCGAAACGGGATGACGCCGATACTTAGTAAACACAGTCCATTCAGGGAAAGCTAAACCGAATCAGATGCACTTTGTTGCATACAAAATACAAATGTTATAGGAATGAAGACAAAACAGTCATCAGGCGAGTCCCTCCTCCCCTTCCCACCCACAGCCTGGATCTAATCACCATGCCACGCTGCAGCGCTAAGCTGCAGGACAACTATGTAATCCAGCCACAAGCTAATTCTCTCCAAGCCACAATTATTATCCAACAAATCTATTGGAGACCAAGCTACTCTCTGCATCATATAGCCAAGCAGACGCTCAGACGACGTGCACACGTCCAATCAGCCCCGTTGTGTGCATTTCTACCAATCATAATTAAGCTATTGGCACCAGCTCAATAGCTTAGTGCTCAGTGCTAACAGAGTCCCCTATAGCAGGTTGCTCTATTGGCCATCTGTTTGTTGGGGGATTGTGGGGGCTAATACCACTGCAGGCAGCAGTGCCCATTGGGAAACAGGAAGAGAAGACAAGAAAGGAGATACACACTCCCTTGGCACCATCTGCCGGCCTTCAAAGACGCCCACGCACAAACAGTTCAGCCAATGGCGACATGATCCCGCCTCCTTCAAGTCACAAAGACTTAACAGGAAGCACTCAGAGGCCTCTCCTCTTCCCCACTAGAGCCTTCCCTTTGCCTCCACTCCACCTCCCATCTGCCCCAGCAGCAATATGGTTAACACCAGAAACGCCCCCCACCTTCACCTATCTATCTTCACACAACAGACGTGTATACACACAAAGCCAGTCATTGAAGCCACGGCCGGGCCCCAATGGCCACTCGGATAAAAGGCTGATTTGTTCACGACGGCTCCCGTACGCCAGGCCTCTCGCCTTATTTGTCATCATCACTCGCAATTGATTTCTGATCCGTGGGCCTGAAGCGGCCTCGCGTTCAGCCGCCGGCATCTAAGACTACACGTGCGCCACGACTGAGGGTGAGCCGAAAGATGTAATTACATGGCAAATGATGGCGCCCCAAAATAAACCTGGCATCTAGCACTAGTGCACAACCAGCCCTGGCTGAAGAGCTTTTATTATCCAGTTGCTAATTAACCTGACGAGGGCTTGAGAGTACCGAAATGAAAGGAGACGGGGGGGGAGACGGGGGGGGGGGGGGGGAGGGGTAAGGGGAGATGTATCGCGCAGGCCGTAAGAAGGACCGGATGTCCGACTGCAGATAAAAGCAGATGCTCTTGAATCGAAACCACGTAGCAAACCGTGGAAAAAAAGGAGGGAGGATATCCTTTCATTGTATTTCTGTCTCAAGGTCTTCTTGTCTTCATGTCGGCACTCAAAGAGCACGCTGAATATGCATCCAGACCTTTTGCACGGTGTGCTAACCCTGGCTGTTTAAAATAGGAAGTAGGATGCTTGGCGCAGTGTGGCTAATTAAGTTCCTGCTCGGTGACACCTTGAGATCTACTTCCTTTTTGCACAGACATGGTTAAATGATGTTCCAAACACTTCCAGGACTTCATACTTGGCATATAAATGGAATGGGTTAAACAAATACAGGAAGTGTGCCGGTGATCCAATCTGCACCAGCGGGAACAGACCACCACCAACTTTCCAGCCACGGGTGTCTAATTTCTGCAAAAAGAATCTGGCATGGCCTAAAGGTCACCGCTTGTGTTTACTTTTGTTCGTTCGGTCCATAAATGACCGCAGCTATCACTGGGTGTGCATCATAGGTCTGGAATGATGGCTCTGTCCAGCATAGCCTCCTTATCTTTATGACATGCTGGCCTTTTGCTGCTCATTTTTTCCCCCAAACAGAGCTGGTATTAATATGTGATCATGTACAAACCATCTGCTCACCAGCAAATGACAAGCAGCAGTGGGAAGACACAATGGACCTTTGGAGCAAGCTTCAGAGGTTTACTCATTCTGCATAGCCAACGGGGTCATAAGATATTTTCCATTTACAAAGGTCTTGTAAAATAAATGGTACAACAAACAAAGCTTACATCAAGTATGGTATCTAGCAAGTCCCTTAGCAATGCTTTACACCTTCTTAGCAAGCTTGTCTCTTTCTCCTTCACTATGCCAGCTAATACGACTGCCTTTGAGCTGGTCCACTCCCACTACATTCCATCTTTTAACTGTTTCTCCCAAGCACTTTGGACTTCAGCCTGCCACAGCTGTAAAACAGGCACCAGAGCATAAACACCAGCTTGGAAACACCTAGAAGCCTGTACAATGTTGTGTACTTTAACTTTACATCTACAAGGTTAGAAAAAGTCAATATGTGCCCAGGGCTTGTCCAAACATTTGCTAACGACTTTCTGAAAGTTAACTATTGTCTCCAACCCCCCACGTCTGAGCACACGTGTGATGCCGAACTCGTCAAAGGGCCATGAGGGAAGTGGACCTTCTTGGCTGCTAGCATTCGTAAGCTGCAGTAATGACAACAGCATTGTTGATCAGCTCCTCTGAGCATTAAATGCTCATCAACCAAAGCTAAACATATGGAGCAGGACAACAAAAAAGATTTGGTTGGGAAAAGAGGGGGGGTGTTGGGAAAGCAGAGACACAAAGCGAGCATGCACATGTTGAGACCCTGAAGGTGTGCTTTGCTTCCACAGTCAGCTGATGGCCTCATCTCTAATTACCAACTCTCACCCTCCTCCTTTCTGTTCCAAACTTTTCAAGCTTCTCTATTGTTTTTGGCCACCCTCCCTTCTCTCTCCCTCCTACCGCAGTGCCATCCAACCCCTGCGTTGTCCTCCATGCTCCCTTAATCTGTCCCTGACCTGCTTTATTTGCCCCAGTCCCGCTGTTCTTTCGGGTTCCCACCCTCCTGTTTTTTGTCTCCGCGGGGCCGTCTAGGCCTTGGGCTGGGATCTGGCTCGCTATTGTCGATCGCAAAAAGGGCCAACAGCAGTGAGCAGGCGCCAGCTTGGAAGCAGGGGCCTGAAGAAGAGGACAAGAGGATGGCAAAGACACTGGAGCCAGATAGGATAAGACAAAAGACAAACAGTCACAGAATCCTGAAAAGCTAAGATTTTGCATGCAACATCTTGCAAATCTTCAGTCTTGTCCTTCAAGCTCAAGGCTGCTTAAGCAAGTGCCATCTGGACAACAGCACACGATTACCTAGAGGTCGTGCTTTTAGATTTTTAGATCAGCCAAAAAGTGTTTATTAGAACGTTCTACCAAGGTTCAATTCTAATTGTTATCTAAAGGAACGTTGTAAAAATCACTGGCACCAGAAATCAAATACAATCTCAGTAATATTGTAAACTGTAATAAATCAGTCACATGCTACAGCATGAAAATGCCTAGTGCTAGTGTGAAGCCCATCATCTAGGAAAAGCCTAGATTCATTTTGATGACTGCAGCTTTTTTTGTTGACAAAAGCTTCTACCTCAGAGGCGTTATGGGCAAAGTTAATGGTGCGAGGAGATGAGTACCGAGCTGGATACATGTTCACAAAGAGCTCCTTGTTCGACTGGAATCATCACATGCTCTGAAAGCAGTTTCTCATAATTGGTTTCTCCCCTAGGCTATTTCTTGTCACATTCCAACCAATGCAAGCAAAAGTAGAACAAAGGCTCAGACTCTCTGTTTATGAAACATATGTGTCCCTTTTTTTTTTTAACAGTCCCTCCCTTGCAGACACATCATCAAAAACGCATCACCACCACACTGGCCCCACCCTCAAACAGTTTTAATAAAACCCTAAATTTGGCCGAAGCCCCCCCCATAATTGGCATGCCTTTCTCATCTAATAAAGTCAGCAGAGCAAGACAAAGCTGCTTTGCAACACCCGAATGCACGTGTGCAGATGGTCTGCTGTGCGTCGGCCATAATAGCTGATGTCATCTCCGCGCCGGCGCACTGGAGAAGGAAATCTATTCATTAAGGGGTTTCATTGTCACAGCTTACTGACCTTTTCCATTTTTGCCAGCCATGTGTGCAACCATAGTGGGGTGCTGCAGGAAAATATTAAGACCGAAGGGTATATCAGGAAGCTCTGACCGATAATCTGTTGGGGCCCCATCCTAAAACTAAAGCCAGGGAAGGTTTTTAAAAGAAACACCTTATTGCAGCTAGGGCTTCTTTGAGTCATGCATTCACACACACACACACACACACACACACACACACACACACACACACACACACACATGTGCATGCATAGTGAAGAATGGGAAATGCTCTGTAAACAATGCTACACAATGCGCCTTTACTGGCTCACAAAGACAGGCCTTTTGCCAAGCAGCCATTCATTCAAACGGCCCTGGAGCGCTTCAAAGAGTGGCTCACCAATAACAGCTCTTCTCTACGGCAAGCCGAGAGGGACCCACAAGGTCACGTCTTTAAGACTGGCCCTCCTGTGAATAGTATGATTCATCATCCCTGACCAATCAGAGTTCAACAAACTCCAGAAACCACTAAAAAACACCAGAACGCTGAACCAGGAATGGATCTTTAAACCCGAATCAAAGACGTGCGTTTATAGCGATAGACAAAAGGTTACAGTGTGGCGACTGTGAAAGCACACAATGCAGTCCGACAACCTTGCATTTCCTTCAAAGCTCCTACAATGCACAATTACATCTCATTTAAGCTTTTACGAGGCTGCAGCTGCTTTAAGTGCCTGGACACTCATCCACAAGGTTTAAAAGCAGCCTTCGGCCTCTGAGTTTCGAGGAGCTTTTGGACGGCGATGGCCTGCCTTACAATGGCAGCTTGATTACCAAGTACAGCTCCTTCTCCATCGAGTGTCAAAAGGAAAAGGCCATCTGAAAGTCACTTAAAGCCAAATTATGCAGATTTAAGCGCTGCTTTTAGTAAGCAGGGACGGCAGCATGAATATTCACGCTCTCGACTCAAAGCCAGCTGTAAAGGACAAGCAAAGAAGAGACAGAGTGGAAGGTGGCTGATGAACCTGTAAGAACCTTTGAACAGGATGACCCCATTACCTCAAAGGGGAATAATATTGGACAGTCACTTGTGAGGTTTTCGGCCATCTGTTCTTATGCTAATTAAACTTATGCACATGAAAACGCTCGACTGTGGAGGTGGAAATGGTCGACACACACTGTTTAAGTAAAGGAAATAAAAGGTAATGGAAAGATTTTTTTTCCTATAAATAACGACGTTTCTTGGTCCTCTGTGACTGATTTACCTCGTGAAAAAAAAAACGTGCTTCAGAAGTGGCACTGCTTTTGGATGGGAAATATAAAGAGTGACATTGCAAGAATGCACCAAAACAGCTGGTGCCGGATACACCAGATAACACCAAAGTAGTCAGCTCAACAAATTTCACTCTCCACATCAAGGTCGTTGGTGTCCCAAAGCCAAAACCTGGCACCAAATAGAAACGCAGGAAAACAAAAGCCCGAGCATTGCCAGCTGGCCTCTCCTGCAACGGCTGTGCCGCAGCAAGAAAGTGGAAAAGGCGTGAAAAAACCTGTAAGACGAGGCAGAGAAGAACTTTTAGCTCTGCTCTTTCACTGAGTCGTGAAGGAGAAGCCTGACGCCCCTCACTGATATCCTCTGCCAGGGGAAAGTGGAGTGTGTATGGTATACGGTGTGTGTTGTGTATGCATGCTTTTCCCTGCCTGGGATTAGAGGACTCAGCAGGGCCTGGCAGACCTTAAGGCAAACATTGGGCAGTCCAGCAGCAACAAACACACACACACATTTGCACACAGTCCCGGGCCGGCCCATTAGCCCGTGTGCCATGAGGGAGGATGGAATTCTACACACCCTTAGCTGAAGTGCTCCGAAGAGTTGTGCCACAGGGTTTCCTGTTACCGTGAAGTATGGGAGTGTATGGACACAGCACACATTAGCCACACACACACACACACACACACACACACACACTGTTTGTAACTCTGTGCTTTGTGATAAAACCGAGAGCTTAGACAGGAGAATCATTCCAGGAGCATCACAATACTGCGCATCCCCAATTCAAAGTACATTAAATGTCTTGGAATATCGTTTTCTTTCAGATAAGATATGAATGTTTCTACTTAGGAGCTTTAATGAATTAAATATTTTCCCCTGGCAGTCAAATGCAATGAAAACACCGTACCATCATAAACTGAAGCATAATCAAACTAACGCTAGATGGATTTTTAATCAAGAAATGAATGAAGTATCTAACAAGCATTTACTTTGAAAAGCAAATAAAAAGCTACGCTACATTGCTTCATTTCATGCTAACACCCTCCAGCGTTACTATTCTGTAGGTCGATTTGGTTCATGTGGCTACAGAGGAAATCGGCAGGTAAAACTAAATGCTTTAATGTGCTCATAAAAAAACAGATGCACTTCTAGTGGCTTGTTTCCATTCCAAGCATGAACATTTCCACGCCAAGGAAAATATCTGCGGATGAAAATGCCGTAAACCACGACGGGAACGAAGGACGAAATGGAACGCAGAGATTTGTTCCTTTGTAATGTTTATTTGTAAGCGAGAGAAAAATGGTTACGGGATTTTTGATCACAGCATTACATGTTGAGACAGGGTCCCGGGATGCCCCCTACAAAGGGCCACGTGCCAAACATAATGACCCACGCACCACTGCCATGGCACTGAGGAGACAGCAGGAAGCCTGTGTATGTAACTGTGTATGTGCATAAAGCAGTCCAGCGGAATGCATGACTCGAATTCCACAGGCTCGCCGCCTCCCTCACCAAGGCAACAAAAAGAGGAGTGTTTGGACTTCGAGTCGAAGTGTGTGCGCGTGTGTAAGCAAGGGGGAAGGAGGAGGGAGGAAGACATCAATGGAGAAGACTGGGAACCAAGCCAAACTCCAGGATTTACTATAGGAGAGAGAGAGAGAGAGAGAGAGAGAGAGAGAGAGAATACACAAGTCTGATGTCTCTCTGAAGGTGACGGCAATTCAATTACGAGAGGAGTTGGAGGTGTGAGCGAGTCTCTCCAGGGGACACAGTGAGCACGGACATCAAATAACATCTACACAGGAAGCGGACGCAGCACGTCGCAAAGAAAAATGGGAGCGAAAAAGAAAGAAAGCAGCAGATAAGACCGAAGGAAAGAGTAGAGCGAGTATTTTTTGAAAAGAAGAATAAAACAAACCTCTGCCTAATATAATCCCCACTGGATGAATCCTAGCAGGATGCCATTGTTGCATCCTAACACACACTGAGCTATTTTTTTCCACCAACACCAACGTTGTCAGTCAAACACCAAGGGTGTCCGAAAAAAACATTCCTAAATAAAACACTTGCCATTTTTTTTTTACCCTCTAACAAGTTGATCAGGACAAAAGGAGAAGACCATCCTGTCAAACGAGATAAAGGCTGATCCTAAATCGGAAACTCTGTAAATCGGAAACTCTGTAAATATATATATATATATATATATATATATATATATATATATATATATATATATATATATATATATATATATATATATATATATTTTAATCATATCACATCTTATTATTAACAGAGGTCGAGGCAATGAGTGATTTGCTGGAACTACCCATACCGATAGTTTTTCCGGCTTCCGGTCCGCTGTCATTACGAGAGCGGCCTCTAGAGGTCAATCACAGATGCTACGTGCTGTTTGATTTTACACTGCTATATAGCATTTATTTATACATTTATTCATTCATTAATACATTCATATTTCTTTTATTTAGCACAATTTAATGATTCAGTACTGTTTTATACTATATATCGTTAATTAATCGTTTATCATCGAGTACGATCCAACTAAACTATCAGTATCAGTAAAATCCACTCTCGGTCGACTTCTAGTTATTAACGTAACCTAATTATTTGTTAGATTCACCCACCAACCACATGCATAAGTAAGAAAAGTCTTTATGATAGTAATAATGCTCTTATAACAGGTGATATATGTCTTGCAAAGTAACGCTCAGTGCAGAACCAAATAATAAATCCATTTAAAATCATGATAAAATCTCCACAATAATACTCATAGTCACTCTGGCCCATGGTATATTCTGTTTCTGATCCCCATTGTAGAAAGGAAAAATGATGTTGCCCTCACAGAACCCTGCAGTTATTCTGCAGAGTATTTTGTCTATCTCTAACTCTCGACATCCTGAGAGCGGTTGAGCGGCGAGGCTCTCAGTAGCACTTCCTTGCTTCGCCCTGAAAAAGCTGAGCTGCAGTAGGTTTTCTAACCCTGGATTAAGAGCATAAAGTTCCCAGACACATTTTTAAGAATTGAACATCTTCAGATTCGTACCGGCAGTGAGGAATTGCTGTTGTCTTTAGAATATACCAGGGATTAACTTTTGCCTGAGAACATAACCCACAATCCATTTGCATTCGAAGTTTATTTTCTTTAACCGTTAGTCTCCACTGTGCTAAGTGCCGTAAAGTACATCTATCAGTAGCGAGGCTCAGTTGCACCACACGGACCATTAGTCTCGATCTGGTCTCTGATTATGTGGACAGGGTTTGAGTTATAGGCGCAGCATTGAGCTCTGTTTCTGCGGGACGTGGGCATCAATCTTGGTTTGGGCGCTGTTCGCTTGTCCTTGAATGCCCGCTCGAGGCAGCAGATTTTTACTCAGGGTTTCCATCGAGGGTTTTTC
Organism: Silurus aristotelis; assembly: GCF_946808225.1. Taxonomy (NCBI): domain Eukaryota; kingdom Metazoa; phylum Chordata; class Actinopteri; order Siluriformes; family Siluridae; genus Silurus; species Silurus aristotelis. The sequence continues at coordinate 18,644,493 of NC_139595.1, read as the reverse complement.
CCTCTTAATTTGACCTTATCATAAACATTACACTGCATTCTCAACCCGATCATCTAAACAGGAAACGTGAAAATGAGATGCGACATCTTGGATATTCTGCAGTTCGTGCCGTGTCTGCTACACACACGGATGTTCCTCGTTTACAAGCCCCTTTTTAAGTCGCCCCAGGACGAGGAAAGGGTTTAATCAGCATGAGAGGGCAGATCTATCAGATATGCTAATCAGAGATCTAACCTGAACAAATACCCTAAAGAGCAGGCTCATTCATCTTAATTGGGAGAGACCTCATTAATAATGCAGAGGTTTGGGAAAGAGGTGCTAATAGATTCACGAGGAGGGAGACTTTCCTGAGTGTGCAAGAGAAATAAAAATTTTTAAGACTTGGGGGTGGGGGTTACAGGTGCGTGTCTCTCAGGTAATCTAACTGGAACTATCGAGAGTTGCAGAAAAGCCCAGAATGTCCAAAATGCCCCCTATATCTCCTGGGACCTCGTCAACATTGGCAAAACAATTCCGTACTGTTAAGCAGGACACGTCGCAAAAGAACACCGAAGATAATTATCTCTGAACCCAGTCTGCATTCAGCCAACACACTGGAACACAATCCTTCCTAAGTGGAGTGAAGAGCAAAGCTTTGAACATGAGCATAAAGCTTCACGGAGCACAAAGGGGCTTCTAGGTTGTCGGCGGAGGCGAATGAAGGGCCAGGCATCTATTGTGCTGTTCTTCTGGCTTCAAAGCTGGGGTGTGTGTTTATGACACATGCACCATGTTTGAATTGGGATGAACTCACTGAGACAGGAGCACCCGAGGGAAAGGAGGGGGAAAACCCAGGCAAAACACACACAAACACACACACACACACACACACACACACACACACACACACACACACACATTTATGCTGTGCAAAGAAGAGCTTGTGCTTTAGACAAGAAAAACTGAAAAAAGATCTGCACATGGCATATTTCTTTTTTGTTTCGATTTCATCCTTCAGACTTTTTATCTCCTCCATAAGTTCTGTAAGAACATGACAGGAAGTGAATCACTGTCTTATTGCCGTCCTTATGGAATGTGTGAGAAGCTCTAGGTTTGCACAGAGACCTGCTTGGTCTGAGGCATGGCCATGACAACTGAAGGACCCTGATGACATGGTTTAGCGAGTGCTGGTTGGGGAGTTCCCAGCGCGGTGCATTTCTAATAATCTGTTAAACTCCAACCTCCTCAATTTACATGCCGTCCTGAAACTAGCTCAGCTCGTACAATAGAGCCTAGTGTTCATGACAGGTTAGTCATCCTGAATGATGATTGAATAGGTAAGCCAGGTGCTGCCCACCACACTCACCTTGTATATTATCTATAAAGCGTTGCTGCTGTTAGCGTGGAAATCATTCCGCAGAACAACTTCGTACGATTTCTCAACCCGCGATCGCAGAGCAAAATAAAAAGCAACTGAATCATCAGAAATGCAGTCACACAGGTGAAGAGCCGAGCGGAGACCGCAAAGGAAGCGCTTGTTGCTGTAAGAAAAAGAATTATGAGGCCGACTTCCTGTGCAGGCGTCGCTCTTTATGGAAACCACATGCAGCAAACACCCACTGGGTAAAAATACGATGCAACACAATGGCTGAGATGATTCTGTTTGTAATAGTGCTTAGGGACTTCTAAAACCATGACTCGTAGCTGCTACTGACCTCTTAATGGCCCCTAGCAAACAACTGCTAGGAATATGACGAATCGGCTACATGTATGGAATTTGGGACCGTTCAACTTTGGGATGCCGCAGCTGAGGTGTGAAGATGAAGGGAAAAAGGCAAGTTAGACAACGTTTAATAGCAAATGGCTCAAATGGTGCAGGCCGTTTTTCTATGTTGGCCGCGGAATAGTAACGAGAGAGCGAGGTTCCAATCAAATCGAATTATCCCAGAAAGGCCTGTTCAATCACTCGCTGATTTTCCATCCCCCCAGCCCCCTGATTTTTCCCCCCTCTTCTGCTCACTCTCCTATCATAAGAAAAAGCCTACGATGAAAGATAGCGGTCATGAATATTCCTTTAAATCGCTCTTGAAACCGAAACCTTGGAGGCGAGGGCACACCTGTTTCCAGACAGCAGAAAGCACGCACACTGATGAGACATGGCCGTGGATGCTGGCTTTCATTAGGAAGCCTTTGTGCTTTCCCGTCACAGCCACAATGATCCACCATTTACAGGCTGATGAAAACAAATTGTGCAGCAGGCGCAGGTCAGTCGGCTCCGAACACATCCATTACTGCGTAATATCTTTAGAATGGTAATAAGCTTTTGTCAAGAAGCGAATGTTAAGCGGCGGCCACCGCGACGATCCGCGCAGTCAGTGTCGTGGCGTACGCTTGCGTAAATTAAGTCTTCAAAAGGCGATGGAAACACGAGGACTGGTGCTTAAGCTGTACAACAAGCGTTAATGGCTTGATGGGAATTTTGTGTTTCTCGCCTCAACTGCACACTTATAAAGCTTTTTTTTTTCCAGCCTCTGGATATAGCTTGTCTTTTTAAACTAAAAAACATTTGTTCACATAGAAGAGAAAAAAAACCCTCCAAGGCCTGGTGAGACTTTCTGAAGGAATCGGATCAGATAATGTTTAATTGCTGCTTTCATGGGCCGTGCCTTAACACCACCGTATCGGGCTCGTTTTTATCTTTAAGATAAGCCAACGCACTTTCGATGCTTTGACGCTGCAGCATATAAAATGTGCTTATTGCTCAATAGTTCTGAAGAGAAATTAGACATTGATTAGAATTTAAAAACGTAGCGGACAAAACAGAAAAACTCGTTTTTTTCAGGTTTTACTAAACTTTTTTAGCTGTCAGACATCCCTATTCCCAACCCGGCCTCCTCCGAATCAGTCATGCCATGTATTATAAAGATTAGATTAGATTAGATTCAACTATACTGTCATTGTGCAGAGTACAAGTACAGGCCTGATGAAATGCAGTTAGCATCTTAGCACAAGTGCAAACAGAAATGTATAGAAATCAATGGAATATAAATATATAAATATACAGTAAATGTATAATATTCGTGCAATAACACTGTACAAGGTGCAGATATGAAGATAAATCCAGACGGGTTCTATCTGAAAGTGAGGTTGTAATAAAAAAGATCAGTCAAACACAATGACTCTCACAGTTCTCATTTTAACGACCCCAAGATTACAAACAACATCCTGAAGTGTCCTTCAAAAATAAATAAATAAATAAACCTCGACAAGGTTCCACATAGCACACCATTAGGAAGAAAGAACCCGATCGATCCGAAGACGTCTTGAGGAAACCTTTTATTTCTAAGCTCCCATGCTGGGAACTCTGTCCTCTATCGTTGTGTTTTTTTTGCGCACTCTCTTTTCTACGATTGTACAATAGCTGCCCCCTATGTGCTGATCCTATTACACCATGACCAGGAACACAACCCCGATTGCGCACAGCGTCACCCCACCCCGGCGTTTACAAGTGTGTTTAGAGCATCGTTTTCTCCTTTAAACACGACTCAAGTCAGGTGAAGGGAGATACTGCGCAGACGTACCAGAGGAACTCACGACGAAGGAACAGATGGCGTGTTGGTTCAGTATGGATGAAGACACGAAGCACAAGGCAAGTCGATAGATTCTTGCGGCTTCCGTGCAACGCAGCCGAATAAACCTATTACAGCTTTTCGGAAGAGAGCGGGGGTCCCATTCTGAGGGATTGCTTGCTGTTGCTGATGCGACGTGATGAATTGCATTTCCGCTCTGTGTGCCGGTCGATTTGGGGAAGGAGGGGTGGGAAGGATTGTATGGAAGTCGCAGGCAGGGAGAGCAGGAATGTTTGGGATTGTGTGTGTGTGTGTGTGTGTGTGTGTGTGTGTGTGTGTGTGTGTGTGTGTGTGCGTGCGTGTGTGTGTTTGTCCAGACGTATAGCCCCATGGCTGCTGCCTATATTAATCAAGCTGGAGAGCTGGGGGGAGGTGTGTGTAGAGTGTGAGGGTGGATAGAGGACAGAAGAACAGGAGAACAAGAGGAGCCCCCTCTCTGTGTGTCTGCTGCCCTGACGTGTTGACTGCCCCCCCCCCCCCCCCCCCCCCCGCCCCAAAGTCAAGGAGGCCTCACAGACTAATGAGGTGTCTCTTTCTGTCTTTCCCTACATCCACGCTCACCCTCTTCACTTTCGAGTTATTTACTCCACCTTTCATGTGTCAGTTTGATTTTTGATTTTTTTTTCTCTTGCTCACCCTTTCACCCTCCCTCCATCGTTCTTTTTTCTCTCCACCCGTTTTCCCGCAGTCGTCTGTCCCTGGGTCGCGAGTGTCTAATGGGCCATATCAGTGTGAGCACTGCTGGCAGATAGGGCTGAAACTGAAAGGCACAAAGAAAGCCAGGGCTATTGATATTTATATTGTACCAGCCACACTGCCAGCCAGACTCACACCATCCTCAGTTTTATCAATATTTCATACAATATGGAGGAGGGTGGGGGTGACGTCCAACCTCGTAGCAAAAACCAGGGTACGAACGCGCAGCCGGCTCATGAATAGCCTTTTCATTATTTAGGACTCGTGTCGTTTTTTAACTCCTCTCATACGCCAGCGCCGACAGACACGAAGCCCGCGATGAAAACACTTTAAACCTAATCTGGCGTAATGGAAGAAAAAGCCGTCTGCGGCAACAACACACAAAAAACACACATAATGATTATCGGTTTCACCTACAATCATCAAAATATCTGCACAGCTCATTTCTGATGCTGCATATTGTCTTGGGTTCCCACATGAGTTATCTTCTGAAATTGTGTTTTTTCCTGTTGAACAGCTCAATTTGACAGAGCGGTACACCAAACGTGCAGTGTAACTGTGTGTGTGCGTGTGTGTGTGTGCACGTGTGTGTGTGTGTGTGTGTGTGTGCAGAGGTGATGAAGCAGGAAAACTACTGTTTGTGCGGTTACAAAAAAAAAACTAAACCTCCACGTCACACACACACACGCGCACACACACACGCACGCACGCAGATGCACACAAAACACAGCTAGTCAAGTCAAAGGTCTAAAAAAACAACAACACAATGACTCAAGCGATGTCTGAAATAAGTCATGATAAGTCTGTGAATAAATGAGGCACGTTTAGCTTTCAGTCACATTCCTGATTATTATTATTATTATTATTATAAACTTGTAATAAACTAATAAACTAATGTATCGTCTTCCTTTGTGTAACCAACGAAAGCATAACACGTTCTTTTTTTCTTTTTACTTATTTACACACTGATTTGAATGTTCACTTTTTGCACGCACTTGTTACATTCGTAAACCTTCTCGCCGCCGTTTCTCGGTGCCAAAACACACACTCGTTTCCAACATCTCTTCAGACTGTGCCATATTAACACTTAATTATCGAGATTTTGAGCGTTCGGGCTCCGGGGATCTGTCCTGATGTGCTAGCAACCATACTCCGTGCATATGACTGAGCGAGCCAGCGTGGCTACACACACACACACACACACACACACACACACGTCTCCTAGCTGCCTCCGTGGCCCTCCTTCGCAAAAAAAGGGGCCCCCGAGGTGCCTCCGAGGCGAAGCCGCTAATGTGCGTTTACCTCAGGGTGGAGGTGCGTGTTTATGTTTTAAAGCCCTGACTGGTTTTCGCATGTCAGCGTCAGCAGGTAGCTTCACAGAGCCGTGATGAGGGACTGGTTTGGCCTCATTCTCCTTCTTTTTTTTTTTTTTTTTTTTTTTAAGCACAGGGCCTCATCCTAAACAAAAGACACCATTTTGTCACGTAAAGAAGGAAAGGTTCTGCACGGTAAGTAAGGGATCTGAAGTGCAATAAAAAAAGTCAGTGTTTGTTACTGGATACTGAAAAGATTATCCACGAGTGCAACGCTGAATTAATTAATGGAGGTTTAATTAAAATCACACATCCCCCTAATGCTTAACCAATCGTCTTTACATGCCAGTTAGTGAGCCACTTGGATCCTGCATTTTTAAATATTCATGAAAGAGAAGCTCTTCGCCATCTGTGTGTTACACTTTTGCGTTAGAACCTACAAAAACTGGTTGATCAAACGCACTATGAGATGTAGCATGTAACCCAATCCTGAAAGCTCAGGTGCTTTGCATGGCCGTCCCGAGCACACGTTAAACACAGCCCACGTTCTAATGCACGGCTAAAGCAGCCGTGTGGCATTTGCATAGAGGTTTGCACCGCACTAACTGCCATTGACTGGGGCTCTTTTTTTCCCCTTCTTTTGCCTTCTGGCAGGATATTTGACCCCATCTCCAGCACACATTATCCTTCCTCCCTCGTCCAGACTGAGAAAATTAAGTTTCCATGTGAACTGGCCACAGAAGGAAGAAAAGAGATGGAAAAAAAAACCCCTTGCCGCAAATCTCAGCTGGATGAAAGGGGCTGCCGTGGGGGAGGGCGGCGTGAGTTTCCTGCACTCCCCAGTTTAGTCTTACAGCCCCAGATGGAGGGCTTTTTCTCCTCCTTTTCCTCTCAAGCCAAAGTGCAGCTCCGGTCTCTGTTCTCGACCTGCTTGAATGCGCCTCGTGCATTATCCGTGGTTATAAGCGCACACACACACACACACACACACACACACACACACACAATTTGGTTCCCATTTCCCCTTCCCTTGTCTCATTCTAGTTTCGATGAATTGCTCTGGTGCTCATTTTCTTTTTTTGTGTTTATCCAAGAAGAAAAAGGAGTTTCAGGTTAAGGGTGTAGCTCGAGGGTCCAACCGTAAATCCTTTTCCAGTCCCGGGGTTTGAACCAACAACCTCGGTGGACGCACCCCACCCACACGTAACCACCGAACTGAGGGAAGTGTAATAAAACATTTTATTTATTTATACAGCGCTAACGACAATCGCAAACCAACTATTACGTTACGTAAACATACACAAACATGGATGTAAGCGTAAATTAGCAGGTTTGGAAGCGAAGTCAGAGGTCTGGTGGATTTAAGGCTTTTGGGGGAAGAGAATTTGAAAGAGGGACATTTTTTATATATTTAAAAACCTTTTTCTTTTTATGTTTCCCTCGAATTCGACTGTATTCATCCAGCAGTTGCAGCCGATAAGCGTGTATGAAGTATGCATGCTTTCTAAATAAACACAAAGAAGCAAAACCTTCTCCATGAGGTGACTGTAACTGAGATCTGACCTCCTTTATAATCATCTATTGTACTATTCAGTCCACATGACATGAATAGTTCCTATTTAGGAGAAATTTATAAAAAGTTTTGCGCTTTGCATTAATACAAAGTGTCTGACGAACCCAATGAAGCGAAGACGTCGGTCTGAGATTCCTCAAGTTGGACGCGTTCGAGGTGATCGAATGGTTCAGAAATGATTGTTATACAAATATAATCTCAGTGGAAAACTGCTACTAGGAAACATTGTTTGGACCATTGAGGATGAAGGACAATCATGTGACTGTTTGTAGAGTCAACAGAGCAGGTCCTCAGAAAAGAAAGCAAGTGGCACCAGGCAGACGAGGAGCAGGGACGGGAACTTTGCCCCCTGGTAGGGTGTTACCACTATATCTAATCAGTGAGGGGAGGAAAGAAGTCAAAGACACTCCGGCACTATGGGAAGCTGGAGATAAAGACAGCAGGAGAGACGAAGATGCCACTGGTCAATTCTCAATTGTGATTGGTCTAATGATTGATCGTGTTTCTATAACTAGATGTTTATGGAGTCTGCAGTGTCAGCGTTTTTGTAGCGATCATAAGATTTCTTTGAGCAACTGTTCAAAAATGATCAGTCGGCCAAAGCCAGTGAACGGAATAATGTGGAAAAATGGCTGGTCTGGGACAGCGTGGTCCCGAGTAATGGTGTAGCGCTGATGAATTAAACAGTCGAGCGTATCAATAGCATGCGCATTCTGAAAGCGTTGTATAATTGAGTTTCAGCTCGTTTCTTTCCCTCTCAAATTCACCTTTTTAGTAGGAAAATTCCTCTGAAGTCTTCCCTCTATTTTGCTCGGGGAGTCTCTGACATTGTGCTGATGAGGTACCTGCCTCCCTTGCTACTTTCGAATTAATTTCCCTCCTTTGATAAAGACTTGGAAGAAGAAAAAGGTGCTTAATGACCGTGTCCTTCAACAGCGACTCTTAATAAGTGCAAAAAAAGACGATTTGTTTAACTGATTTTCTTTGAGACTCGCAGGCATGGAATTAATTACCTTGATTAAACATTGTCGCGAGCGGGGCGCTGAAAGACGAGAGCAGAATTACCACTCCCTTGTTGAACTCGCGTGGGCCTAAACGAGACACGTCCCGATTACAAAGACCGAAATGACGCTGACGCCGGAAGGAGACAGAGGGCAGGAGACGTCACAGCGTTGTCGCGAGAGCAGACGCCTCGGTAGCTGCTGCCTTTCGCTCATATGGAAGTGTTTTCTTTTCAGACTGCCCCCGAAAAAAAAAGCACAAAAATAGACGCGGTTCATCCGGAGGGAAGGACGAGGAAAAACTATACTTAATCAAACCATCGCTTACAATGAAGTTGTTTTGTGAATCGGTCACGGTCGACCGCTGCTCGTGATTCTCCAGTGCAGTGCATTTAAAAAAGAAAAACTGTGTGTTTGTGTGTCTAATAAACCAAGAAAAAAATAATAGAGGACTAGCTGAATTCGCAAACACACACCCAAACCACTGTGGTTTTGTGCATTCCCAGAGAAACCACTAAGACTGAAAAGGCCTGTCAAAAATCGCAGGATTGAGCAGAAAGCTTGAGGGCGGGATTGCAGCTCTGAAGCTCGAAGATGCTAAAAAAGACTAAACTCAGGGGGAAGCAAACGAAGATTCTTCCCTCTGGGATCCTGGTGCAACTTTTGCCTCTGTAGGTGGTTCCATAAAAACGCCTCGTCACAGCTTTGTGCTCTTAACAACCCCCGTCCCACACTCAAACACACACACACACACACACACACACACACCAAATACCTCCTCCCTTATTCGAAACCAAGAGGAGATTCTACAGCTGGGTAACAAAGCATGACCCATAATAATCCTCAGGCCTGACTCAAAGATGGAAGCTCTTCTAGCGGAAGAGCCAGGCGTGGGGGAGGGGGTCTTACGCAAACACACTCTGGAATGAATTATTCTGATAAAGACGCCCGACGTGGCGGTGCTTCGAGGGTCCTCACTTTAGCTACGGAAACCCGAAAAGCCTTCGAGCGTGCACTTTGATTTCGAATATTTGCAAGAAACCTGGGACATGCAAGAAGACTCCTGTACACCTGTAGATCCTGTCAAGTCTCATAGCAAGCTTGTGAGGTGTCAAAAATATTCCCTGGGACCTCACAAGTCTCCTAGCACACCTATGAGATATCGGCGAGTCCCCTTGCATCACCTGAGACGCACGCCTCGTTAGTGCAGCAGCACGGTCGCGAGTTGCCGAGCATGTTTATTAGAGAGCCACGCACTAACGCTAGAATACGCTAGTAACATAGGAGTTGCCTAACACACTCGTGAGTACTCTAACACATCTGTGGGCAAAGCTCGCTTCCTTGCACAGGCTCTAGTGTGAAACCCCAGGCCTTGTGTAGGCGTTAAACATCAGAGCGACTTTCTGCACTTCTTTTGTGGTTCCTTTGTGACTGCCAGGTTCAAAGAGGGGAGGACCGGAAAAATAAGGCCTGAGAAAAGCAACAAGTATTAAGTTTTCTGGCACTCGAGTGTGTCTCATCTACTGCTGAAAAAAAGTGGGGAGGGGGGATTTCACACGTGCCCCCGCCTTCACACGCCATCATAAGACCAAGCGGAGCAGCGGCGGACAAATCCACGACGTGTGCGATATTCAAATGCGGTGCCGCAACACGAGCTTTTAATAAACCAATAAAACCCAGACGGCTTTGAAATGATTTTCGAATTTTAAACGATCAGTGAGAAAAAAAATCAAATGAGTTTAAGAGACTTCAGTCGACTTCAGGGTTTTCTAAATAATAATGCCGTGTCCGTATATAGCTAGCTAGTGTGTCACGTGTTTTAGATACAACTTAGCCACGAACGACACCCGTGTATGGACGGATGAAAAAAAAACACAAGTTCACCAACCCCCAAACCGTGATCACACTCACTGAAGTATCTGACTGCTGGTTCTGCTGCTCTTTTATTTCCATAAGCAAAAAAAAAAAAAAACGCAATAGAATCTCGAGTGTATTTTTCCGTATATATAGTAGCGCTTACAGCCATTTTCACGTGACTCCGTGTACTGCAGATTTATTGCGGTTCATAACGTTGTAATATCAAACAGTAATAACCGGAGAAGGTCACGAGTTCAAACACCAGGATGCTGAAGAGATTGCTGCTGGATTGCTACCTTGCATTGGTCGTACCAGTAAAGTAAATAACGACTTCCATTTTCAAACCACTAAATCGTCTTTCCAGGAAGTTGCACGCAGTTGATTTCGATCCGAACATAATTGCGCATCCACGTTAAGTCAACGGCGTGGTGTTTGCTGGAGCGACCAACCAGAACCTTCCACGTTTGCTCGCAAAGTTTCCTCCCGAGAACTGACGTTCCTCCCTACGAGGTGCGACGCGGACGTGAACGAGGCCTTTCGAGGCGGCTAAATAAGCGCCCGCGGTATCGCGTTGCAGTCGAGTTATCGCATTTCCACGTACGCAGAAACACAGCAGAGCTTTGTAAGAGTAAACCCGTCATGGCTTCTTTATTCAATCAGGTATATGTATGCTTTCACGGGCCTCCTAACACCTCAGTGTAATGGGGATTTGGGGAATCCTAGAAGTGCTATTTCAAGAAATGAAAACACACACTAAAGCCTGAGGACTCACAAAGGTGGGCAGTGTTCGGGGGAAAGCGCGGCCTACGAATAACCCCGAGTCTGAACTACACGCTGAGGGGTATCCAATCGAAATGTCACCATTTAGAGTTTGTATCTTCAGGGTGATGTTTAAGAGCTGAGCGGAACAGAAAAATACATGATGTACATAAATACAAGATGTGTGATGAAGTCATTTTCAGGGCATTGCATCTGTCAAGGAACAAAGAGTTTGGTATAAAAAATACAAACAATATTTTAAAAAGAATTGACCAATAACAATATCAATAATAACACCTGCTTGCTTTGATGATTCCTCTGCTCCGATCACCAACTAATGAGCAACAATGTCACCGACTCATAGACACTCTTCATATCTCCACAAGTATGCAGAAGATATGCATGACTTCTACCGACATGTGCACCAGGCCACGTATTCTGCATAGTTTTAACTCCGTGTTCACGTGGGTTTCTGCTCTGCCACCGATCTATTTACTGAAACGCTCTCAGTGCATGACTAAGTCTGTGTCTCCTCGGCCGTCCTGACGGCTCGTCTACGTGAGCGAGAAAGGAAAAAATAAAACACATAAACAGACAACAAAGGCGCAATCATGAATGCATCCAACAACTTACACACACACACATGTATATATACACACAAACACACACACGTTAGAGGAACGGATCTGTTGTGGTTTCTCTTTGTCTGAAATAAAGCACATTATAGGAGAGGCTTTCTTACTGCGCTGATTGATGGGAGAAGCTCGGGGTCCTATCATGGGGGGAGGAGTGCTCATTGTGTAGGCTGGTCTAAACCGAATTTTCTTTAAACCTAAAACAAACCCTCTATTTCTCACAAACATGCTCGTGTGTGGGGTTTTTTTTTTGTTTTGTTTTTGTAGAAAGCAACAGAAAAAGCATTTGATTTCAGTGCTGGTGTTGAGACACATCCTGCTCCTTTGTCCTGAACAAGCAGCTAATAAACAATGAGATTTCGAAGCGCACTTTTATTCGAGTCAGAGATCCGAGACATCCTGGTGCACAAGTCAAAATGAAAAAGCAACCAGGAATATGATCATCCCCTCGAAGAGCGAGTGGAAACTGAGAAGCAGAAAAACAGACCACTCGAGCTGCGTGGACCCTCGGAGCACTAAAACACATCATACAATAGGGGTTTGTTGTGTATTTTCTCCCTTTCTTTAGAAAAAGAAGAGAATTGAGTGTGAGAGCTCGAATGTGGGCTTTTCAAACTGCACAAATTGCATCATAAAGGGTTTTTTTCTTAATTGTGTAAAACCATGATACATTAAATATATCAGAGTAAGTCTAATGGGACAGACCAGGACAGGGACACACTGGGACACACCAGGACAGGGACACACAGAGACTGGGACACACTGGGACAGGGACACACAGCGGCCCTTTAATCTTTAAAAGCCTGCCTTTCATCAGCCGCAAATGAAACTCGAGCCATGAGCCTGCAAATCCGACTTACCTTTTTATTTTCACGGTCTCGTCTACAGCGTTTTATTGGTACTGATTTTGGAGTGTGGGTTTTTCTTTTTCTTTTCAAAATACTTAGAAAAAAAGGAAACTGGTTCCATTTGGACTGTACAGTCAGTCTCCATAAAGTTCGGAAACAGGAGCGCCCCTTTTTTTTTTTTTTTTTTTGACCCATTTCCGAGAATTCGGTAAACAAAAGGGGCCCGTGTGGAGGCAGCGCGACGCGCACTTACCGACTTGCAGGACGTTTTCCACGCAGCCCATTTCCAAAAGGCGGATCCCGCGCCGGAAAGGGAGTCCGTCAGCTCCGGCACTGGCGCCAGCGCTCGCGGAATTCGCGTTACCCGCCGGGGCGGACGCGGTTCCGGGACCTCCGGCTGGTCCGGCCGACGAGGCGGAGCTCGCCCCGTTAGACGTGGACTCCTCGGCCGCGGCGCGGCACTGAAACGACGAGTACATGCATATCTCCCGCTCGTTCCTCGGGAAGGACCAGAATACGATGCGGCGCTGAACGGGCTCAGGGATCCTCTCGAAGCGCTCCTCCACCCGCTCGAAGGCCCACTTCTCCGCTACGGCCTTGGCCGCGCAGTCCAGCAACGATTCCGGACAGCGAGGGCGCCCGCTCGAAAGCCCTGGCCCGGGCCCCGGACCTGGACCTCGCGGAGCGGGACGCAAGCACGGCCGCTTGCTGGCCGGCGGCGACGCGCGCTGAAGCGGCGGCTGAAGCGGCGGTAGATCGCCACGTCCCTCCGCCATGACAACCGACTGAAACACTGCGACTTCGAAGAAGACGAGAGCGTGGCTCGGGAACGGACCCGGGGAATGTTGGGGGGGTGGTTCTGGGTAGGAGGAGGAGGACGAGGAGGGGCGAGAGCCGCGGAGAAAAAACACGTCACCAGTAATAACAAACGCGTTCGCCAATCCAGACGCAGCGCCGCGCAGACCGACGCTCAGCTTCCCCTGGGACTCCTGTATGCGCGCGTGCGTGCGTGCGTGTGTGTGCTCGTGTTATACGTGTTGACAGGCTCACGAGAACCCGTCGTAAATACCCCGTTCGGTTTTATGGCACGTCCAGTAAAGACACCTCTTTGACAGCTCGTACTTCCGAGTCAGAAGTTTGCACGTCGTGTTTACTGTAAACACACGTGACCACGCCTGCAGTGATCCGACAGTGTCCCCGTCCTGTCCCGGCACTCAGGCGGGTTATACACACTTTCTACACCACCTTGCCCTATCCGGATCTCCTTATATAGGCATAGGATTGATTGCACAAAGAAAAAAAAGGCATGAAAGATTAAGTTGTCAGGACTAAAAACTTTCCATTGGCACATTATAACCTGTATGTAAAACACTGCATGCAGGACACAGAGGTATTCAATGTATCTGTCCCACCTGCTTTATATGTCATTTATAATTCCATTATATCTCTGGGTATTTTAAGTAAACAAAACAATTGCCTATTCATTAGATAATACGCCATTTCAGAAAAGTTATTATATGTCGAAAAATAGTTCATTTGGGACAGGGCTTTACCAGGGGGTTGCAGGTTTCTTTCAAAATGTAATAAACCCTTCAAAGCTCCATAATGGCTTCATTTAATAATCTCTCCTTTTAACCCATCAGCTACTTATCAATGACCAGACTACGAAAATACTAGTTTATCTCCCCCCCCAACACACACACACACACACACACACACACACACACACACACACACACACACACACCGTTTGTATTTGGACAGGATGTGCGTCTGCTTCCTGTCAACCTGTGATGTCACCTAATCACCTTTTACAAAGAGCTGATAGTCCCTCAGCTTTGAGAACGATGACTGTTCACCCAGACAGGACCATCAAGGACAATAGACTGTGAATTGAATTCACACTCACGCCCTTGAAAACACAGTGTCTTTCTGAAATAAACATCCAGCGTGTCTGAGAAGTTAGGCCAAGCTTTCGGACTCTTCGTCTGGACCTAGAACTGCTTTTTTGGACACATACACACACACACACACACACACACACACACACACACACACACACACACACACACAGACTGGCCACAATATAGTTGTATGCAATATGCTGGATTGCATAATTGTATTGTGCAACGCAGGATACACTTTCATCAGTGTGTGACAAGAAATGTACAGGAAGTGGGGTTTATATTACATCATCAGGACGCTGATATTAACAATAGATCGCCTAAAGCATGTACTTGTCTCTTCTCATGATCAGATGAATGGAGAAAAAAAACATTGTTAATCAAAATGGTGTCTGATGAGAAGTTGCTGATTATGAGTATGGATGTGAATATGAATGAGGGTTTCTATAATAATCCTCAGCCTGGATTTTTCCTTCGAAACATTAAAAAAACGCCCAGTTCCTGCATCTAGATCGCTTTAAAAGTACTGTATAGGTCCTTTTTTTTGTTACGCACTACAATATTATTTGGAGCAAAAGTCTTGCCATTTATCATAACTTTGAAGCTGTGCATCACATGACCATAACATGTATTTAGAATGACTTTTTGGACAAAAAGTATCTACACCCCACCATCACATACACTATATGGAGAAAAGTTGAGCATAGGATTTGGTATGTGCATGTTGAACATCCCATTTCATATTTAGTCCAAATTTGATGTTATCTTCTGGGTAGATGTTCTACTTGTGCTCCAGAGAGAATTGTGCTCCATCGTCAGCGTTCCAGGTCATCCCAAAGGTGTTCAGAACAGTCGAGATCAGAGCTTTATAGCAGGAGATCTTCCAATCCAACCCATGTAAAGCATATATTCATGGAGATGGCTTTGTGCACGGGGGCAGTGCCATGGTGGAACAGGTTTGGGTCTCCGAGTTCTAGTAACAGGGAAAATTCTTTGGATGCTACTGCATACTGATACTTGTCCATGTGTGAACTTGATGAAAATATGACCTACTGCACACCTTTTTTGACAGGAGCATGATAGGAGCATGCCATAACAGTGATTATAAAGGTCTCATCATGAATTCCTTTTGGTACAATAGGATATGCTCCACACCTGTTCGAAACTTTTTAGCCACCACCCCTCCTATCTACATCTCAGATAGCCTCTTTTCACTTCACACACACACACACACACACACACACACACACACACACACACACACACACACACAGGCGAGCGAGTGTGAGGGCCTCTCACCTCCCTGGCCCTTTGGCAGACAGTGAGAGACCCTCCTGCGGGTCACTGTTGTCGTGTCTTTCTTTCTCGTGATGATCCCCTGCCTCTCGCAGCTCCTCGGCCAACAAGCTGCTTTTTTCTCAGCCTGTTGAGAAGCCTTCACTTCATTGTTCCTCCAAAAAAAAAACACAGGAGGGAGCTTTAAAGCTTCTTCAGACCTTTGTAGACTGAGTTTTGGAGTCCAGCTGGGAGTGGGGTGAAGGACGTAAAAAAGGGACTCTTCTTTTTCAGTCTTCTCTCTTCTCCCTCTCTCTCTCTCTCTCTCTCTCTCTCTCTCTCTCTCTCTCTCTCACACACCATGGGTGGCCTTTGGCTCGTAATCTCAATCAATGACGCCTTTTACTCTGAACAACACGTCTCTAAAGGAGATTTTGGGTTTTCATGTTGGAAGATCATATAGGATACAGTTGACTGAGTCAAAGGTTAGGGAGAAAAGTGTTAAATTTATCGGGTCGATATAAAAGTCTTTAGAAGGGAAATCTATGCATTTCTGCCTTAAACAAAATGCAGTTTGGAACATCGCAGAAGTGCAAATAGTAGAATTGTGCAAATGAACAGTGAAAATTTTAACTATATATAACAAAGTAATAAATATGAGTAGATGAACAGAGTATGTACAGAAGCTGTTGAGCAATTAACTAAAGAAATATATACAGTATATATATATAGTAATTCTATATCAGAATCAGAAATCACTTTATTAAAATTGCTGGGTTGCAGTTGCTCACAGTAAAATTAAAGTAAATATTAAACTGGCAACCTGTTAAGTTTTAAATCGACTACAAACTACTGCTACTTACCTACAAAACACTAAATGTTTTATCTCCATGTATCTCTCCAGTCCGTCACGCTCCCTGAGATCTCAAAACTCTGGACATCTAGTAGTTCCTAGAATAGCAAAGTCCACTAAAGGTGGTAGAACATTCTCACATTTAGCTCCTAAACTGTGGAATAGTCTTCCTGACAGTGTTCGGGGCTCAGACACACCAGTTTAAGTGCAGATTAAAGATTTTTAGCGAGTTCTACACATAACACACATCACATCATAACCTTGTGCTCCAGAACATCTGATCACATCACATTATCAACTTGTGCTGTTAATATCATGAACAGCAGCTACGCTAATTTCTCTCCACTGCTTCTCTTTCTCTCCCCATCCCGAGGCATCCTGAGGTTGCTCCAGCCCCAGTCACTTCCCACCTCATGAAGATTGTGGACCTTCAAAGAAGTAGATGCCGTACTCGCAAACATCCCGAACCATCTAGAGACGTACCAGCACCTATTGGATCTCACTTCATATTTTTACATTGGACTTCTTTGAACATTTAAAGGCTCCTGGTGCCACAATGTAAAAAAAAAAAAAAGACTGTAGAAAGAACATCACTCATAATCACACACTCCAGTGCTCATGTTAGTTTTCACTCTCCAGTGTTCTGTATTGTTATAAGATTTATAATCACACTCTTGATGTCACCCAAATGATGATAGGTTCCCCTTTTGAGTCTGGTTCCTCTCAAGGTTTCTTCCTCAAAACATCTAAGGGAGTTTTTCCTTCACCACAGTCGCCCCAGTCTTCATCATCAGGGATAAACACACATCATTCACATACAGTATATTAACATTTCTTGCTTTATAATTCGTACATTCTGTAAAGCTGCTTTGAGACAATGTGCATTGTGAAAGTGCTCCAGACTTTAACTTGATTAAAGTAAAATAAATGATAAGAAATTTAAAATAGATTATACATAAAGTTTAATATCATGTATAGATGCTGTACAATCGATGAATTTTCTTGTGAGCAAAAAGCTAATTATAAATTCAAAAATAAATAAATATATATAACTACTAACCTTCAGATTCTATTATTGTGTAATAAATAAGATAAAAAAAAAAAGACAGTTATTATTGGAAATTATTCCACAATAGTGTGCTGTGATAAAGTGATGAAAAACAGCATGTCCAAACTGTAAATCAGTTCTTATTACAGAGTGACACACTATAGTTTTTATGCATTTAGTGTTACATTTAATATTGTCCGAAAAACATCCACGTTCCTGTTATTCAGTTACTTTACGTGAGCTATAACCATTCATTACTTCACCTGCCTCTTAAAGTTAATATGTAGTTATTCATGAATATGACAAGAAATTCAGCTTTTCATGTTGAAGTCTTCATCCGGAAGACTTTCTTATCGAGTTTCTTATCCAGCTCAACATGTGAAATCTCAACATGTCAAATTTGTATTTTTTATTTGCATGTATTATTTATTTAATGTACCGCTATTCTGATAAACCAGAAGCAAACTCATGTGCTAAGAACGTGGTTGGAATGTGCATCGTAGAGCCTCTGCGTCGGCGGGGTGCCATTACATTGACTTGTTGAGGTACCCAGCTGTATAGGTGTTTGTTTATGTGTGTGTGTGTGTGTTTGTGTGTTTGTGTTTGTTTGCTCGGTGACTCTTAAGGAGAGAGAAACAGCAGGTGTGGGGAGAGCTAATGAGAAGACTCCATTTTGCTGGCTGACATATCCCAGCATGCTCGCTGCTGTCTAGTCGAGCGCACCGAGTGAGAGATGACGAGCTGACAGCGTGCCGCACAGGAGATGAGTTCTGTGTGTGTGTGTGTGTGTGTGTGTGTGTGTGTGTGTGTGTGTGTGTGTGTGTGTGTGTGGAAGAGGAGTGTTGTCACTTTCAGTGCTCCTCAAAGTGCCTTGGAACCTCAGTCCTGTGCGAGAGGAGCGTCCTTAAAGAAACAATTCATCATTTATCCCGTAAACCGCATCGTTCTTTAACTCCTGAAAATGTTTGGTCAGCAGTTCAGTAGTTCAGCTGCAAATCGCACATCTGTATTTTTATTTTTTAATACATTATCGTTTCCATTATATCGTCTGACATTAAACCAGTGCGTGGCGCAAAAGGTGGGGGACCACTGGTCTATATGATCTTATCGTACGCCATAACTACAAAAATGTTTTTTTCCTTAAAGAAGACGAGTCGCTCACTGGTAGCTCAGAGGTGGTGAACTTTGAATTGGAAGGTAGTGAAATCAAACCCCTCAACATCAAGCTGCCACTGCTGGGCCTCTGAGCAAGACCCTTAGCCCATCAGTTTTATTTAAAAAAGAAAAGAGAGAATTGAAAGTCATTCTGGATAAGGGCGTCCCCCAAATGCCATAAATGTAAATGACACATTGTGGGCACTGATTTGATGTAACCAGGGGGGGTCCTGTTAGTTTGAAGACAATCTGATGAGTTAAAATTGTAATTTAACGGTGTCTTTTTTTTATTTCCACGGATTTCTACTGGTTGTAGGCATCAAATTAACAAACTGTTCACATTGAACAAAGCATTTATTCAAAAAATCACACACCAAATGTCCTGATCAAGACAACACATGGGAAAAAAATAGAAAATATGACCCATTCCATTAACAGCTGATGCATGAATGTGCTTCACGTGTGATGTTCACGCTCCCAGACACTCATCTATTGATTTCTTCCAGTCTTCTCGGCTTTAGAAGCAACTATCCGTCAGTCTCCTGATGATGCGAATGAAGTGTCTCCTTCTCTTAAAGGAAGCATTTAGGATCATTACAAGCAGCGCGCTCTATAAACCCCAGGTTGCCACGTCTACACAAATCAAACAATAGACCAAAACCTAATGGAGGATGCCACCAGTTTCCAAGGCGACGATTATGATAGATTTCACTGAGAGACAAGACAGGTAATTGGAAAAAGATTGATGGGCAGCGAAGAAAAATCCCATCAAAGTCTCTTTGGGAATAAGTATACCGGCATTCTTTCAGCCATCGCAATCGCTCCGTCCATCTATTTCAGACAAAGGCCCAATTCGCCAGCTCTGACACACGAGACGTCTCTGACAATCCTCATCCACTGAAGGGAAATAAAACGATCCACTCAAACTCTCTGTCAGGATCAGAAATGATTTCTGGTGTTTGTTAACAGGATGCACACCACATTCGTACCTCCAGGACTGTTCATGAGACACTTTGTCAACGTTGGTTAAACCTCGCCATCGGAACAGCTGGCGCATTACATCATCAGCTCAAGTGGGGTTTCTTAGAAGGGGCCATAAATTCCCCCCTCTTTATTCACAGTCTGGTGTTTTTCAGGTTTATACTTGAGCTACTTGTAGTTAACAAGTCATAAGAGTCTTGCTCTAAATATCTCCCTTAAACCCTTTACAAGCTGTACAAAGAAAGTTTCAAGCAGAACCCAGAGCAAAAAAAGTTAGAACCATATCCACATTTATACATTCGCTGTTCTATCACTCTAAAGTGGAAAAACCTTGCCTTGTCTTTTGTAGAAGAACATGTACGAGGTGATCAAAAAAGTTTCAAGACTCATTAAATTTTACGTGCACTTCAAGAACGGAAGAACATCACTGGAAGACGAGAGACCAGGAAGACCATTAACAAACTCGACCCCCGAAAAATGTTGATATCTACTCTTATCTACCGGATCTACTCTTCCAGAAAATGTAGATCCAGCACAGTGGTCACCGTTTTGACACCACTGTGAAGGTCCAGAGTGAATCGAAGAAGACTTTCACATTGCAGAAGTGGCAAGAATGCTGGGACTGTTTAGAAGGTGATAGTGTGTAAACGTAGATTATATAAGTACTTTATTGCAAACTAACCTTTAGATACCACTTTGTAGGAGTCTATCTACTATCTAGACTCCTTGGAATAGAAATGGTCAAGAAATTCTACATCCCCAAAGAGGATTGTGGGTGATTCGCACTTTTAAGTCATCAGAGGAAGTCAGCAAGGGTGTGTTAAAAGACCTAGGGTTCATAATGCACTCCTGTCACGTCCCCAGTGTCGACATCTTTGGCCCCTCCTCTTCGACCCTCCTGCGGGCCGTGTTATGATTTGGCAGGCTCATTCCGGCACCTCAGGATGACACGGTGTCTAAGAATGTCAAGCCAGCCTGGGGCTCGGAGCTCAGGTGCACGTTACGTCGATCTCTCTAAGGTGGAAACGTGTGAACATCGTGTAGGAGGTGCAAGTAGGAGGGAGAAAGGCCGATTTTGAAATTGCATGTGTAGGTGTGTGTGTGTGTTGGGGGGGGTTTAGCCGAGCGTCGGTTGGCACACTGAACAATGGCGGTGTTGATAAAGGACCCAGCTACACCTGTAGCGCTTGATTTTATCGCGCCGAGGCTCGCGGCTGCCCCTCCTCCGCTCGGGGGCTTTTTGCCGTCTCCAGCCTATCAGGAGCGCCAACTCTTGTTTAAAGTGACTCAGTATGGCTTGAGTGGGAAGCAAAACTCGCCCATGTGTGAAAGAAAAGGAATTACCTCGACCTTTTGTTTCACGCCGCCTGGCTCTGTTAATGCCTTGCAGGCATGCTGGTCTCACCACAACAGACTTTTGCAGCAGACAATAGGGCAGATAGCATATAGTTTGGCATGCAAAACTTTGAAAGCTTAGCCCCTTTTGTTGCCTGTAGTGACAGGTTCTCTCTCTTTCTCTCTCTCTTTCTCTCCATCCATATCTCTCGCTCTCTCATTCGAACAGTTTAAGCTGACAGCTAAGCTTTGTGCTAGGCTCCTTCCAGACCGTGCGTTTGTTGTGTTGACAGCACGGTGTTTATTGAGGTGCCATGCTGCAGGAGACATTTGTGTATTGGGTTCTATTAGAGCATTTAGAGGGTGTGATTTTACCACACAAGGTTCCCTCCCAGCCACACACACACGTGTGCACGTCTCACTTCCTGGTCTTCCTGGACAGAAGCTTAATTTAAAAACCAGCCAACATCTCAGGGCTGTTCACACCAGAGGTGACAGAAGCTCTTAGCTACTCTTTACGCATCTCCCAACTTCTTCATCTTCCTCCACTCTTGTTCCTCTGCCCCAGAGCCATATTGAGGTGCAGGATGGAGCAGATCTCCAGTGAAAGCAAGGGAGAGAAAGAGAGGATCTAGCACAAACAGAAAGCCTGACCAATCAGGGATCTCATTTGATGGATGGCTGTTTTTTTTTAAATCCAGCTTCTTTTATTGGCCAGGTTAGAGCCTTATTTACCCGAAAGCCACAAACATGTCCTCTGGGAATAGAGATGCAGCTGCAAAGGATATAAAGCAAAAAAAAGGAAAGGCTGTTAAAGATGCTGATGCACACCTACATGTCATTGACACTCTGAGTATCAGCACATCGTCGCACGAGCGAGCGACAAAGCGACATGTGTCTTGAGTATTTCTAATGCTGAAGCAGAATTTTCTAAATATGGTCTAAATATATATATATTTTTAGTAGTAGACAATAAGGAAGTAAATATAATGTACTTTACTGAAGTATTTCCACTTGGAAAGACTTTTCAAAGTCAAAAATCAGACCTTTTCCTGGAAATTAGTCGCTCCTTTTTATTTTAAGGATAAAAACTTAACCGGTGAAACACGCAGCGAGTCACCAATCAGGATCGAGCGCACGCTCTGTTTTACACGTGTTCTGATTGGCGCTTGGTTTATCTACTGATCACCAACATACAGTTCAGCATCTGTGCAAAATCAGTCGTTCCTCTTTTTTTTAATAGCGGATAAAAACTCGTCAAACACACAGCAAGCTACCAATCAGGGTCGAGCTCTGTTTTAAACTGGTTTTGATTGGTGCTTGGAGGTATCTACGTATTTGTGCTTTTTTTTTTAAGTTGTTGTAAAGAAGGTTTTGTGTTCATGATGATTGTAATAGAAATCAATCAGTGTTTGAGTTATTAATATCATTCTATTAATAGATCAGTGTGCTGAGAGTCACATTCGAGTCTTTTCACATAAACTGAGTTGATCATGTAAAGAATCTTGTGATAAAAATGATAATGGGAACATTGGAGTTATAATAAAAAATTTGAAGGCAAAAACTTTTGTACTTTTACTGGAGTCATATTTTACCAACTGTACCTCTACTTTAACTTAAGTACATGCTTTTTGTGTACTTCATTCACCACTGTATTTTTTTTAATGTCATTCAAGGGCAAAGTGTACGGCTCAGGATCTCCGTTCACTTCCTGAGAACTTCATAGAGCTTGGATTTCATTCCCAGAATGAATTGCTGGTTGTCATCAAACTATTATTGGATTTGGATTGGTTAGATACAGTTTATGGTTTGGATGAGCACACTTGTTCTGATATGTTCTAATTTTTATAGTAAGAGCTCAGACTAAGACGCAACATAATCTGAATGAATGAACAATTAATCAATTTCCCGTTTTATCATGGATTGATTTCTTATAACAGAATAACACAGAGAGGTTTTTATACCTCATGTGTGGACTATTCGCTAAAGAATTGGATATTTCTACATTTTACACACCCATGAGACACTCCAGCACCCAGGACATCACTGAGTTGTCATTTCTGTTGCTTATTTCATTACTAAAAAGCATAGAATATCATATTTCTGTTTTATTTTCCCTCTCCTTCTGGCCTTTTCTAAGACGGCAAACGGCCGAGGCTTGTAGAAGACACTCATCACAAAATTCCCCAAATGGCCTGAGAAACAGCCCGAGTGGAAACTCCTGTTGTCTCTCCTGAGCCCAGCGAGTGTGATTGCTCGAATGTCTCTAATGGTGTTAGGCTGCGATTTTACGCACAGCAGGCCTCTGGGTTTCATTTGCCTCCACGCTGCCATGGTGGCTGATGGGACTGCTCTCTGGGTGAACGCAGAGGGAGGGGGAGACACTCCTGAAAAACACGATGTGTGTTTTTGAACGAAGGCAGATGCCGCAGCTCTCCATCGCACCTCATTTGCATGTTCAAATAAGTACGAAATGACAATAGAGTAAATACCAGCAAAAGGGCAAAGCTTTGGAGGAATGATAATGAGATAAGGTTGGATGGGATGAGATCCTAATCTTAAGCTCTTAAAGTTCTGGGAGAAATTTAAACAAGGAGGGGAAAAAAAAGGAAAAAATTCGAACCACACTGCAAAAACGCGAAATAACAGCGACACATGCTGAGACTGGAATTTGTTTTTTGTTTGATTTGGCAGCTTACCTGCATTTTCCCTTGGAGTGGCTTTGCAACTCTATTTAAGTTTCTGTTTTCTTCTTTTAATCTCTTCAGCCTTCCAAAGCTCTCTGATTAGGTAAGAGCAGCAGGAATTAGTCTGGCCAAGCCTAGTATATCTGCAACACTGTACTGGAAACCTTGAATGCTAATGAGGCTAGCGAGTAATCTCCGGTTTCAGAATATTTCTTTCAGTGATACTGGGCTACAACATTCCCTTTGCAGCTAAATGGTGACATTTCCTAGATGGCCAGACCGTACCAAAGCTATAAACCAATTAATCAATAATGCTAGCAAGCAACTCTAAAGAGACTATTGTCTTTGTTTGGTTGTATTGACTCTAACCGTGGCCATTGTTAGCCTCCTGCCAGGCTGCATGTTCTCCAGGTCTCCTCTCTACTCTTTCTCTCTCTCTTTTTCTGCTGACAGACTGACGTTCAGGGCGTTGCGGCTGAAACCTGAGCTTTTGGATCTCCTCAACCACACTGATCCATGGCCGTTGAAGCAGTGAGATTGAAAGCACAGAGGCCCGGGGCTTTTCCTGATGATAGCATTGAGAGCTAGCCACAAACACACTCAAAGTCCAGCTTTAGAGGAATGAAACAGGGAGGGGGGGGGGGGGGGGGGGTTAGCTAACAATGCTGCTAGCTTCACGTTCGCCATGTCGTTCTTTTGAATAACGATTCAATGTACAGATGGTCAACCGACACGATCCAATGTTATTGTGCTCACAACGTCTCTGTGGCGATACACAACCACGTGGTTTTGTTGGAATAATAAAGGATTCAGAGAGAATCATAGACACATGTATGTATAATGTGGAAACTTTAATTAACTGACCAATAATGCTAGCTGATTTGGTTTGATTAGAAGTTCTTTAATTGACTTGTATTTATTTTTTGTTTAATTGAACCCTAGTTAAACTTTGTGTCGACACTGGTTTAACTGGATTCAGGGTAAATTTTGGAAGAAAATGAAACAGAAAGAAAAAATATGTAAATGTTATATCCTACTTACGGCCATGTGTTTTGCCATGGCTATACGAGGTAGTATTAAAAAGTTTTAGGCTAGTTTTGTAACATGCCAGCAGATGGCAGCACAAGGCTGCATGCACAATCACAGGGAGCACCGACCTCCATAAGTCAGTGTGCATTACCACGTCTGCTATTCTGCCCATGTGCACACGTCACCAAGGTCTCCTCACACGTAAAACAATGTGATCTCACTTCCGCATCCATCCTACTTGCCAGATTAGGCTCCTGCAGATTTCGCCTTCTTCCAGAAGATAAAGATGCTGCTCAAAGCTCACTGTTTTGGGGTCATATTGGAGATTTGCAGAAGGTGCTTGACACGCTTCGAAAAGAAGACTTCCAGGACACATTCCAGAAGTGGCAGAAACGCTGGGAGCACTGTATTGCTGTGCAAGGGGACAATTTTAACGGTGATGGACTGTGGTGAGACCTGAGATGTTGTATGGTTTAGAGACAGAGGCATTGAGTAAAAGACAGGAGGTGGAGCTGGAGGTAGCAGAGCTGAAGATATTGAGGTTTTCGTTGGGAGTGACGAGGATGGACAGGATTAGAAATGAATTTATTAGAGGGACAGCGCATGTAGGACGTTTTGGAGACAAGGTGAGGTAGGTGAGATTGAGATGGTTTGGACATGTGCAGAGAAGGGACATGGGGTATATCAGTAGGAGAATGTGGAGGATGGAGCCACCAGGAAGGAGGAAAATGGGAAGGCCAAGGAGGAGGTTTATGGATTTGGTGAGGGAAGACATGCAGGTAGTTGGTTTCAAAGAGGCAGATGTAGAGGACAGGGGGGTATGGAGACGGATGATCCACTGTAGTGCCCCCTAATGGGAGAAACTTTCTTGTAAACAGCTAGCTTTTGCTCCCACCCCACAGTACACAGTAAACAACGTATAGATCTTTTTTGTTCTATGGTGTTTTTACTTGTGTAGCTTCCAGAAGATAGATTTCCAGTCCAGTTTCCTGTAAAATAGGTTGCTTTTCCTGGAAACCAAATTACAACATCCCTACATTCCAATATGGTTCCAGAGAATTGGCATTTGATGCTGGAATCAGCTCGATCTTACCCCCCAGAATCACTTCTTTTGATTAGACCCCAGCATCATGTCAGAAGAAAAGTGCTTATCATGACAAACTCTTGTCAGCATGATCGCGGTTGCCTTTAATTTGCAAGAGTTTTAGTTCATATTATTGCGTACTTGCTTTCTTTTTTTCTCCAAACCTCTTCGCTATGCTTATTGCGGTTAAGGAGGTAGACGCGGAGAAATCGAGGCACTCAGCATCTCGTTCTGCAAAAGTACACTTGTCCAAGAGCTCGGAGAGCTTAATGAGTTCCTCACAAACGTAATGGCACAAGTCCTTAATCAGACCGTGCTGTGAAATTGCATTTAATTACTGTCTAGCACTTTAAGGAGCTCTGTCCTAGATGATAAAGAAAAATCCTATGAAGAAAAGCACCTTTACAGAAATTCACAGATTCAGGTGTAGTTCAGTCTAACCGTACCCGAATATGAGCTCCGGTGTTAGTGATGGGAAGAGTGGATCATTTAATTGACTTGGTTCTTTAAAACTTGTTTTCCCAAAACAAACGAATATCTTTTTGAGTCATTTAGTTCATTTTGTTCCTTTGATCAGAAATAAAATAAAGTGTTACATTTTCAATAAGCAGATTCTCCAACACGTCTACATACACCGTCTTTTACTATAGATCCAATCATTGATAACTTAATGGCGTCTATAGGAGTCAAGTGATCACGAACGACTCAGACTGAAATAGTTGAAAGGTGAACTACTGAATTATGTCTTCTGTACATAACCTTTGGAGATTTTGCGACGCTTTGCTTATGCACCTCCAGTAGAAAATGAACGAATCGCTCTTTGAGACGACTCAGTTCTTCAGAGTCACATTAAAGACTCGTTCAAAATTAACGAATCGTTCATGAACGACCCGTCACTACCTGACACACCTTTTAGCGCTCTAAAAGCACTGTAAAATAAAGATCATAAATCATGCACTATTCTTAAGAAGCACTTTCTCTGATGTTGCTTCCTCCACCGTCAGCATTTTTTTCCTGAGGACCTGAGACCTGAGGAGCTCTCCTGTCCAGCGTTCTGGACCGCTGAATTAAAAGCTGATACTCTAGGCATGGCCAAATGGTCTTCAGCAACCCCCATCAAGTCATACCATTGTCTGCTGGAGAAGCCACCAGATGGTTTGTACCAGATCGGCTGAAGTATCAGTTTTACACCAGCGCAACCACTGGGAATATCCTCTACAGCAATTAACTTTGGTTACAATCGAAAAACTGATGGCACCGTCCGGCTCCTTTGTTCCGTAAAGATGGCTCCCGCATCGGGGTGCTATTATGTGCCTCAAAGCACACCACGGTCCACTAATGACCGAGTCTGTATGTGCTATTAAAGGGAACAGGAGTGATGGAAAAAATGGGTGAGATAGAGTTAGAAAAAGAAAACAAGAGGGATTAAGAAAAGAAAGAAAGAGCAGTTATTTATGGCTCCCGGTCATGACTGATAACTTGAGGTAAGAAAGGTGTGTCAGCATCCATCAGTCTTCCTAATTAAAGGTTTCGGACCCATCTTTCATAGGACCCATTTCCCACAATGCCATTAAACACACACTCCCACAAAGACACACAGAGCCATTGTGTGTCGTTGTTGACTCGGCTGTGAGTGAGCATGCAGGAAATGTCCTTATATTGACATTGGAATGTCCTGTGGATCTACCTCACCTATATGAGGTATGACTTTCCACTGCAGCGTACAGGATGACCTTCCAGAAAGGCAGCTTCCAGAAAACAGATGCATCCCATCATGGAAATCGTATATGTTCATGTCGAGGGCTGAGAATGAAAACGGAAAAGATCTTTTATATGATACATGATTTAATTGAGGGTCTTTAGTGTTAACTCAGGACCCTGGTGTCTTCTCCGCTTTAGTGTGGTTCTTCAGGCAGGTCAGAACACAGCAATAACACTCAGGCTTGGACCAAATCAACCTGGAACAGTCTGAGCGAGAAATTGTGAAAATCCTATTCTGTATTCCATGTTCGCTGGTTTGTTCACCGACAGCCGATTAGTGGCCGTTGTGATAATAACGTTATTATC
Organism: Silurus aristotelis; assembly: GCF_946808225.1. Taxonomy (NCBI): domain Eukaryota; kingdom Metazoa; phylum Chordata; class Actinopteri; order Siluriformes; family Siluridae; genus Silurus; species Silurus aristotelis. The sequence continues at coordinate 18,616,785 of NC_139595.1, read as the reverse complement.
CGTTATTATCTTTTCCCTCCGTTGTGACGGAGGGAAAAGGAGGGTTTGTATGCCATTTTTATTATCAAGGCATGTCATGAATATGAGGTGGCATCAAAAAGTCTCAAATCTAATGGTGTAACTGGTGCTATTCTGACCACGTGCGTTACCACGTCTGCAATTTCATCACGGGCAAAAAGTTAGTACAAAGAGAGGACGTGAAATTATACGTGAACTGGGCAAATCTGCCACAGAGACGTTTCCCATGACATACGTTTGAGATACGGCGGTGCTCTAAATCGTTCAAATCGTTCTGATTGGTAAGAGCGGAAGAACATCACGGGAAGACGACAAGAGTTCAGGAAGACCTTCAATGGGCTCAACCCCCGAGAATGTTGAAACCGTTTGGCAACTTGTGCATGATGATCAATCCACATGATCTCACTTCCTCACCCACCTTACTCGCCAGACTTCACCCACTTCATAAAGATGAAGATCCGGCTCAAAGTTTGCTGTTTTGACACCATCGTCTAGATCCACAGCGAATTGCAGAAGGTGCTTGACACACTTAGAAAAGAAAGGGGACTATTTTGAAGGGGATCGTGTGGAAACGTCGATAAATGAAGTACTTTCTCTGTAAATAGAGTGGATCTCGAAACTTTTTCATGCCACCTTGTAAAATGAACGCTGCATTTTTTGCTTGCTGCTAGCTATTGTTAGCGAGAGAACACAGTTCCGATCGTGTCACCGATCGATGCCGGAAAACTTCGAACGAGTCTTTTTCTTGTGTGCGTCAGTTTTTGACTCAGTCTGACATTATGACAACTGGGATGACATGTGGATCATGTTTTATGCGCTATGACAAGCAACAATTGGAAGAGACTATTAAGAATTGCACAGTGTGCACCCGGCGTTAGTCGCGTCTCTGAATTGAAACAGTTGCAGGAAGTGAAACAGACAGAGCTGCAGTCCTTCAGAAACTCCATGCAGTCTGAAGATTTGTATCTGTGTTCGCTGGTATTTCTTTTCTTCCCGTCACAGACGTGAAAGACTTTTCTGAAGACATTTTTCTGTTTTCTTTTTTTGCTTCTTTTTTTATCATATGCAGTGTGAAACCAAACCACGCCACATACCAAAATGACCAACAAGCCTTAATTCCATCAGCGTCCTCAGAGGTAGAACCGTCTTACCACCTCGACGCCTCTTTATTCAGACGTGGCAGAAGTGGCCAGAGCAGCCATCGTCCCCCCGACCAGAAGGAGGGTTACGGGTCTTCATTTCGGAGGAATTACGAGCGGCGCAGTCATTTCACGCCTTTCAAAAGATTTTAACAGATCTGTTTACAAAGCAGATGGAGAAAAGATCGGCCTCGCTGACTTTCCAATCATGGATGATTAAAAAAAAAAAAAAAAAGACTTCTTAGCTCGAAAGACACAATAAGCACAAGCGAATGGATTGTTTTGAAAAAAGAAGGCACGCTTTAGCTCCCGCAAATTTCTCCCCGGCCCATAATGCATTTCACAGTGTGTTTATTAGCGTGCCAGCCATGTGGAAGGCAGAATAATGACACCATGGAGGGAAAAGACTGCAAGGACCATTAGCTAAGTGGAGCAGCTCAGACATAGGAACTAGAAAGGGACACACATACACACACTGTCTACATAAGCACTCTCACTTCCTATAAAGACCGACAACAACAACAAAAAAAGTTAAACTCCACTTTTTAAATCTTTTTTAAAGTTGGAAAATCTGAATGGAAACTCAGCACCGCATTGAAAAGAGCTGATAATATATATTATATTTCTAGCTGGTTGGATACAATGCAGGCTCTCTTCACTTAGTAGTGACTCAGAGCCTGGTTCATGACCTCCTGAGGTCAGCTAATACACACTCTTACACTGGGCAGACAGGATTTGTTCTGTCACTTATAAAGGCTAACATTCGAAACAGCCTGAGAGGATTCCCGGATATGAATCTTAACAAATGCTGGTTTATTTGAACAAAAGTAAGTGATTCCGTCATGTGGGAATCAAACCCTCACATCTTGCGTTGTTTTGTATCCCACAATCCTGTGAATCAGCTGCGGTATGACAGAAAAAAAAAACTGTGTTGAAACTTAATATTTGTTTCTGACAAGAATATATGGGAAAAAATTTATTCTTTTAGCATTTCCTGTAGTCGTTTAATTACTTATTAGAGTAATCCCATTCCACAGAAACTGTTCAGGGTTATAATAATTATTGCTTAATTTATAATTGTATCACTTTAACATACGGATTGATGACAGAATAAAATTTCAGTGTCGAAATATAACATTGCTAATGTTGTTTGCTAGTTTCTGCTAGTTGCAATAATGCTAGCTGATCTGGCACGACTAGAAACTCTTTAGTTGACTTTTTGATTTTTGGTTTTATTGAATGTTAGTTCAACTTTGTGTCAATTAAAATGGCACTGTTTTAACTGTACTATTCGTTTAGTAGAAAAATAAAGAGAATGTAAATTAGTAAAGTAGTTCAACTGTACAGTCAGAAGCTAACTCCTAGTAAGAGCTAGCAAAATTTGGGTGAATGTCATCATTAGCTGATAAAGAACTCCCTGAGCTAGATTAAGTTTACATTTACATTTACATTTGCGGCATTTAGCAGACGTCTGTGTCCAAAAGTACAAAAGTGCTTTAAATCTCTAGCAATAAATAAATGAAAAATGAAAAAACTTTAGATAAACAGACTACTCTTGCTTTTTACAAAGCAAACTTGGAAAGTGCTAATTTAAGTGTTTCAGGAAAGATAAAGGTCTTCAACCGTCGCTTAAAGATAGTCAGGGACTGTTTGGACATCTAGAGGAAGTTCATTCCACCACCTCGGTGCCAGAACAGAGAAGAGCCTTGAAGTGTACTTACCTCTCATTCTGAGAGAAGGTGGTACCAGTGGAGCAGTGCTGGAGGATCTCAGACAGCGTGGTGCAGTGCGAGGTGTGATGAGGTCTCTGAGGTAAAATGGTGTTGGTCCATTTTTGGCCTTGTAGGCAAACATCAGTGTTTTGAATCTGATACGTGCAGCTACTGGAATCCAGTGAAGGGAGAACTTGGGCAGATTGAACACAAGTCGTGCAGCTCTTTTTTTAAAGATTGTTGTTTGGAGCATATCGTAGCCTGTTATCTTTGCTTGAGCTAAAGATTTGCTTTATAGGATCAGTAATTCACTGAAACAGATTCACAGCAACAGATTTGGATTGAAGTGTCTCTCAGGGAACAGTTTCATAACCTTTACAATGATGGAAATACAGTATAATAAATGGGCATTACGTGTTCCCTTAGATGAGCGTGAGGTTCCCTCAAGGTTTTCCTTATACCATCTCAGGAAGCTTTTCCTTCTCACTGGTGCCACTTTGGCTTTCATTGTGGATGAACTTATATTGAGTGATTCCAGTGTTGGACATTAAGAAAGTAAATGTAATTCGTAACTGTACTTAAGTAACTCTTTCACATATCTGTACTTCACTGAAGAATTTCCGTTTGGAAAAACTTTAACTTCACTACATTTCAAAGTCAAATATTTTACTTTTTACACAACTACATTTTGCAAAATCAGTCGTTCCTCTTTTTTTTAAATTAGCGGATAAAAACGTCAAACACACAGCAAGTTACCAATCAGGGTCGAGCTCTGTTTTAAACTTGTTTTGATTGGTGCTTGGAGGTATCTATTACTTTATATTGATTTATTTCTGTAAATCTGCTTTACAATCTTTACTATCACAAGCATGGTTTTACTCTGACGTTGGTGAGATAAAGCTTCGTAAAGAATCTTCTGTCCTACAGATTCAAAAAGACGCTAGACCTAAAATATTTTACCTGGATAGATTCTGGTCTGGAACCGGATTTGTTTCTTGCCTGCAGTACTGTCCTGCTTTGCTGTAAAAAGCCGAGCTGAAAGAATGATGTCACTAATCATTCCGAATAATAACTTGGCACCGAGCGGCGCAGCAGGTGCCATAGCGACCAGCTGTCACTTTGACATGAGTAATAAGTGGCATCACTGCACTGATAATGACACCATTAATTTGCACACAGGCCTGTGACATGGACAGCACTTGGATCAGTGGGAAAAAAATGGCCTGCCTCTTTGTTTTTGGAGTAAATTCAAGCATCGAATGCTTTCCCTCACCATCCTCCATGCCATGACACAGACAAACAAAGACAGCATTTATAGCCCTTCCAGCTCAATTACACATAAAACAAAATGATGGAGGTGAGACAAATGCAAGCTCGTGTCTACACCATCAACCTCTTTCTCCTGCTGGGCTGAGTATAATACCTCTGTCTTAGATATATACTATATGGACCAAAGTTTGTAAACACCTGAATAAGTATGTGCTTCTTTTGTACATCCCACTCCACGTTGAGTCTGTTAGAATAAGCTTCACTGTTCTGGGAAGATGTTGCACTAGATTTTGTGAGGATTTGTGCTTATTAAGCTACAAGGGTGTTAGTAAAGTCAAGGAATTGATGTAGGTGAGGTGAGAAGGTCTGAGCTGCAGTCAGCGTTCACAAGGTGCAGAGGTTCAGCTAGCGTTCACAAGATCTTCAGATCTCCCACTCCAACTCATGTGAAGCAGATTTTCATGGATCTGGCTTTGTACACAGAAGCATTGTCTTGCTGGAGCAGGTTTAAATCTTCTTATTTAAGGTTATGCATCTTATGTGACTTCATACAAGCGTGTAGAAAAGTCAGGTGTCCCAATATGTTTGTCGATAGAGTGTATATTACATTGAGCCTGCCATGTAAAAATATTCTTGGTGAAAATTCGAGGTGGTATCAAAAGGTTTCAAGACTAGTTTTCTAACATGCCAACAGATGGCAGCACAAGGCTGCATGCACAGTCACAGGGAGCACCTGTAGTATTATGTTACTTATGGTAATGTCAAGAAATATACAGTATGCTTAGGAATCTATATTGGGTGTGTTACGGTACTGTTGAAAAGAGGAATAAAAGTTCTGGTAAGAAGTCATGGCCGGCTGGCGCGTGGTCCATTTATAAAAGGTTTATGTTGTACCTATTAAACGACAGAACAGCACCGACCTTCATAAGTCAGTGTGCCAAAAGACATCATCCCTGTGTGCATCAGGAGCCATGCAACTGGTGCTGTTCTGACCACGTGTGCACCATGTAACCAGGCTCTTCTCACACGAGAAACAACATGATCTCACTTTCTGACCTACCTAACTTGCCAGATTTGGCTCCTGCGGACTTCGCCCTCTTTCCGAAGATGAAGAACCAGCTCAAAGGTCGCCATTTCGACACCGTTGCGGAGATCCAGCGCAAATTGCAGAAGGTGCTTGATACAAAAATACTTCAAGACCTCCAGGACACATTCCAGAAGTGGCAGGAACACGAGGCGCTCTGTACTGCTGTGAAGGGGACTGTTTTGAATGTGAGAGTGTGTAAATGTGGATAAATAAAGTACTTTCTTGTAAACAGAGCGAGTCTCCAAACCTTTTGATACCACCATGTACTTGCTTACAAAAGGGAAGGAATCCCATGTGTTTGCATGAAGCTCAACTGTCAAAAAGAAGCAAGTGGAAACTTTGGAGTAGAACACATTTGTCATACTGTACATGGAAGAAGTAAAAAAAAAAAAAAAAAGATATCTCTTACATCCAAACATCTTCCCTGCTTCGTCTGAGTCCTGCTTCAGAGAGCTGCACACCTCAGATGCGGTTAGAAAGTTCTGGAAATTTTGCACACTCCGCTTTCCTGTCACTGTCAAATCTGAATTCCTCCTTTGGGCTCCCTTCTGAGAAAAGAAGTGAGACATGCTTTCTGAAGCCTGTGACAGATGTTTTGTCATGTTTTGTACTTTTGCTGCTTTGTTCTTTTGGGATGACAAAACAGAGACATTTTGGGAGCGTTAAAAGAGGAAGTCTACTTTCTTTCATCGCCTCTAACATGTACCTCTAACGTATCTCTTCAGATCTTCACTGTCTCAGTCGCTCAGCCTTCTCTTCTCACCATGACCTTTCTGCTACCCTCCTCCTTTCTTTTTTTCCCTCTCCATCCTTCTACCCCATGCTCGCTCTCCTGCCGTAACACCAGATATTAAAACAAATCAGGCATGAAATAAGCTCCTTCCTCCATCCTCTGTCGAGCTGTCGAAGCTTGTTGCCATCTACATCGGACATATTCGCTCATTTACCTTCTAACGGTCTTCCTGACTCGTCCCCTCTTAGCTCCCCGTTCCGAATGTTTGGCTTTACTGCTTGGATTTGCTTGGATTAAGAAAAAGAGTTCATGCTAACCTTTATGTTTTGTGTCAAAGGGTCAAAGTGAATGTGAAGCTCCTGTACTTGCTGCAAAACAAAATGGCTACCTTTACAATATTTAGCATTATTTACTATGTCCTTCATGTGAAATATAAAATCTTCTTTCAGTTAAAAAGAACATGAAATGGACCCTAAACAAGGTCAGCTAAAGCTTAGACAGCGAGGGTGTGTGTGTGTGTGTGTGTGTGTGTGTGTGTGTGTGTGTGTGGTATGAGCTTTTGGTTTTGGTGGATACATGGAGTGCCAGCAGTGTGTAAAATCACACATTTACCACACACATCCCTGTGATTTGCTCCAGCTCTTTGGTCCTTGGGGGGATGTTCCCTACACCAAATTTACATTAAACAAATCCTCTGTAGAGAGTGCACATCCAGACGTTTTTTCTCCAGCTGGGCCAATCACAGAAGAGGCTGCAGGACTGCTACAGAGACAGAAGGCAAGGGGAAGGTTCATCGACTCCACGTTAGGAATCTGCACTTCCTTTTCTTTCATCTGTTAGTGGTTGTTTTTTGGCGCTGAACTTCATATTCTCTTATATCTACATCTCTGTAACTGTTAGAGAGCAACAAACACTGTTCTTTCTAAAACAGTCCTTTAGTTGCTGTTTTTATGGCTTTCACATAAAAGAAATCCTATTGATTAGAGTTTTTGAGGCTGCTAATGTCTAATGTTTGATTCACATTATACGAGGTGGTAACAAAACAATTCGAGACTCGATGTGTACAAGAATGTGCTTTATTTATCTATTTTTACACACAATCACCTTCAAAATGCTCCCCTTCCACAGCAATACAGTGCTCGCAGCTTTCCTTCTGTCCTGGGAATCTTCTTTTCGAAGCGGGTCTTGAATTCACTTCTACAACAGTGTTAAAACAGTGACCTTTTAGCTGCATCTTCATCTTTGGGAAGAGGGTGAAGTCCGCAGGAGACAAATCTGCAGAGTAGGGTGGGTGCAGAAGTGGGATCGTGTGAATTGTTCTCGGACGATCGTTGTTTACAAGTTGCTTATTTTCGGGGTGTTGAACTTTTATCAGCGTATGTAGAACGTCTCTCTGGCAGATTCACGCAGAGTTTCACATTTGCTCTTTGTTCTAACTTGCTGTCCATGATGAAATCGCAGACGTGGTAACACACATGGTCCACCAGCTAGCACCATTAGTTTTGAAACTTTTTGATATACCTAATAGAATCATCCATGAAGAGACCATGCTGATTAGTTAAGAACTTGAGAAGAACTTTCTCTGAAAATAAAGTGGAAGCAAAGATATTCTGCATGCAAATGATTTGCAGAGGTATAGACACGAGGGGTCTTTTCTAACACAGTGACACCTATAACCCCCTGTTCTCCTTCCAGCCATGCCAGGAGCACCTTACAGCCACCTTATATTGCTCCCATTGTTTTGCCTTATTTAATTAAAGAGATCTCAGAGTGTTGGCTCTGAATGGGCCATGCCCAAGGGCTGGATTTTGCTGAGTAGAAAAGGCTCCTGTGCCTTGGCAAAGACGCCGGCTTCCTCCTAGGCTGGACTGTGTGGGGAATGCCAGGCATGAGAGGAGAACAAAAGCCTGCACTGTCCCCTAGAGAGAACCAGGGCTCCTGCAGGGCCTCAGCTCAGACCTTGAGACCCCTGTCCACAACATCAGGAATATTAGCCTCAGGCTTGCTTTTCATTGGCCTCCCGAACAATTCAAGTGACCCAGATGATCATGATGTCTAAGAGATTTATAACAAGTCAGCAGAAACATTTGTACCTCTTTGAGATTGTCAGCTTCATTGCTCTTTCCTCACCTCACTCGGTGTCATTCCTTTTCTCCCACTCAGCACGTGCCTACCATTCTCCCACGCCTTGAAGCTCATACCGAGGGAAGGGAATGCTTATTTGCATGGTATCTTTATTAATCACAAGATTCCTTCACCTCCCTCTGTTACTAGCTTTGAGCTTGACATGCAGTCGGAGGAAGTTGCCGGATTCCAGGAACAGAGTCCACCCGAATTTGGAAATTAGATCTACACGAGAGTGCGGAGTGTGTGTTACACTCTTCTATGGCACTGCTCACATTGCTGTCAGGTTGAGTTATCGCTATTGTATAACAACCAACTATCTTCTAGCGTGTAGGTTTTCCCCTTGGCCATCTGCTTATTCAGCGAGACAAGATTTCAAGATCTGATGGAGCGTCTGTAATGTACCTCCTCAAAGAGTCAAGTCTGTGAATTATTATTATTATTGTTTCATTATAAAGAAAGTGGAAAGAGTGGGCTTTCATAAGATATGCTAAGACTTAAATGGTGACACTTTACATAATATCCAAAGCTCTTGTCTATGGATTAGTTGGGATCTGACTAGAGCGGGAAAACCATTTCATGAGCCTAAATGATAATTGCCTTCATTCTGGGTGAAAGAAAGAACCCCTGAGAGTCGGAGGCAGTGCTCTCCTTTGTGACATAAATAAACACACACACACACACACACACACACACACACACACACACACACACACACACACACAATTAATGGAGGTTTAACTGCACACAAGGACTAATTTCTTCCTCTCTTCTACCCCTTCCGACCATGGCTCAGAGACGGGAGAATTTTCTGGCAATTACCACTCGGTTACCATGGTTATTACAAATAATTCCAGGTTATTCATACTCTGCATGCCAATCAAGCCAAAGACTCACCCGTTCATTATCTTAGGCAGGTTATTTTCTCTGACTGCAAAGTGATTTAGCAGGCATGATTGTAATCACAGTACGGGAGCCCTGTAGTTCATCACCAAAATGGATCTCTTTCAGGCGTTAAAATAAAAACAGCAACACTGCCATCTTCTCTGCACGCGACTCGTTATCTTGGTTATCATCTGAAACATTGAGTCCTGATTTTTTTGTAGCAATTTTTTCCCCTCGATTGAAGTTTAATCTTGGACAGACAGGCATCTCTTGGCATTACACAGGAGGCCCATCTGCCACACCTGGACTTTGGCACCTGTCCTGATGACAGTTTGAGACAACGGCCACCGCTTTGCCTGAGCAGCACTGCCTATTTAAGATTTTAATTGTTTTTGCTGACAAAACTGTGATTGCGCTACGTATGCGGCTGCCAACCGAGCCAGCCCTCCATTTATTTTAGAACAATCCTCCACTCCTGCAGCGTCGATCGCATTGCTTGTTTCATCTGTAGAGGAGCAGGTAATCTCGTATCCCTCGCTGCTGTCAGCATTGGTAAATTGATTCTTATGATGTTTACCTTTAGCCCATCGTATTATTTAACCCATTAATTAGCTTCCGAGTTCCTCTAAGGTATTCTGGAAATTAACTGGTTAATTAACTTACTGTGCCTCTGGCTATGAGCCGTGCATTAACATCACGTGTGTAAGAGAGAGACTGGTGGAGAGACGTAATTTAAAGGTAACATCTGTTAACAGCCATAGTGATCGATAGAACAATCCTATCTGGTCCAATCAGCTAACAAGGCAATCTTCTTATCACAGCTTAAGGTAGCAGTCCTTAATCTTTTGGAACAAAGGGTCTTTGTTGAGGGGGGGACAGAATTGTGTCCACCTTGCTGAAAAAACGACAGATTTGAGCTGGTTTATGTCGATCTGGTGGACCAGAACTTCCATTCTGCTTGCTTGCTGTTCATTATGTCAATGATGTCATAATAGGAACCACTGATCTTACTTTGGTGAGTTTTTTCTTTTGTCTTACATCAAATACGAGGTAGCATCAAACAGATTCAAGACTAGATTTGTAACACACCAACAGATGGTAGCACAAGGCTGCACGCGCAGTCACAGGGAGCACCGACCTTCATAAGTCAGCGACCCAAAAGACATCGTCCTGTGTACATCAGGAGCTGTGCAAGTTAGAGCACACTGTCAACAACATGATCTCACGTCCGCACCCACCCTACTCACCAGATTTGGCTTCTGTGGACTTCGCCCTCTTTCCTAAGATAAAGATGCAGCTCAAAGTTCGCCATTTTGACGCAGTTGTGAAGACCCAGCGCAAATAGCCGAAGGTATTCCAGAAGAATGCTGGGAGCACTGGGACTATTTTGAAGGTGATGGTGTGGAAACGTAGATAAATTAAGTACTTTTTTGTAAACAGAGCGAGTCTACAAACATTTTGATACCACCTTGTATATAGGATAAATAGCGATTTCTTTTGCTTCAGCAAAGCAATCCTCAAACACTACAGAAGAAAGCACAACTCAACTCTTTATTTCAGTGCTGGAACTGACAGTCCCAAAGTCAAGGTAAAATGCAGCTCTTTCTGTAGCAAACAGGTTCTTTTCATGCCGGCAGTCAGAGCTCCTAAAAAGCTCTTCTTAACGCCTGTTAAAGCAACACCATAGCTTTTCATTTGATTCCCTCTGCAAATGAATGCAAACGAGCATCTTTATGGACAATGGAAAATTAAACCAAGAGGAAGCTGTAATGATTTCTTTTGCTGGAGAATGCTAAGCACTGCACTGTGAGCATAAGCACAAGTAGATCCAAACCTTGTCTTTGTCTCATTCTTGGTAATGAAAAAATGTCTCCCCATGGTCCTGGAAAAAATTCCAGAGACTCTCATTCTCACCATCCCAGTAATGAGCCAAAGATCCATATGTGGTTTGCATTGCCATCCTGTTGGCCCAGAAACCTCTTATCTCCCACGTGTCATGGGTATAATACTGAGAAACCATTGCACCAAAATAAAAAAAGGGAACGGACGTCACTCACCCGGAGCACTGCCTCCCGCTGTGCACCATAAACCGAGGATTATTACTGTCACTGGCGATGATAGGTGTAGCTTTGGGTTTCCTGTGGCCTGACTGGCTCCACCGAGCTGGAAAGGTCACTGTGAGGGCCTGGTTCTGGAATGATGAGTACGCTAAAACACTTCACCTACACTGAAAAGGGAGTAGAGAACAAACTCAGAATAAACAGAGTCAGCAGAATAATTGTGCAAGGCACTGCAAAATGATATCAAGAGGTGACCAGGAAGGAAGTTTCAATTATTTATTTGATTAGATGAAAAGACACGAAGGCACTAATTAAGTAAAAATTACAATTGATTTGAATCTATCAAACTTCAACCCTTAAATATTGACCAAAATCCAAGCAGTAGCTCTGTGTCTATATGTTTATAATTCAAGATGTCACTTAGAAGCTTCATGAAGCCACGACCATCCTCCACCTCCAGCTTTGCATTTAGACACTTCATCCCAGAACGCGATGGAGGGAGGAGATGAGAAGAACTGATACGTATATCATTCTTATTCTCCCCTTCATCTGTTTGAAAAGCGCATCGTAAAGAAGGGGTGGGGGGATTTTTGCTGGAGTAAATTAACAAGGGCCCTTGATATGCAGATCAGCGCCTATTAATCAAAGAAATGCGATTAGGGTTTCAAATGGGGATGAAGAAAGGCTCCATTATCTCACTGGAGTGTCACATCTAATAACGCGAAACAGCAATGTAATTCGGTGGCACGACAGCCCCGGGTGGAGGACTCAGCCCTCCGTCGGGGCCAGGTGAACGAAGAGATGGGGGCAAGGATGCTTGGAAGAGAAAGAGAGAGACAGTGCGAAAGAGGGCGAAACCGAAAATCAAAAGGATGTTCGTGACGAGTGTGGTTGGTAATGCGCACAAGGCTTTGATGTTAAAGTGGAACTCGTCGCTCGGCACATGAATGACAGAGGGCAAAATGGAGAATAAATGTATGGAAGAGCAGTGGCTGCACCATATATCCATCCAAACACAACACACTGATCATCACAACACAAACACAAGCAAGAGACGGTGCTCCAGTCTGGAGGTCTTTTCAAACCAGGCGGGTGTTTAACCAAAATGTGGTTTTGGTAGGTTTTGCTTTTGGGATGCACTTCTGTGTTTTCACTGTTCTTGTTTACTGCACAAATTAAAGTAAAAAATGTTGATGTCCTAAAAACAAAAACAACAGCAACAGTTTTTTTGCTTTGACAATGAGAAATAGTTTTTTTTCTTTAGAAACGTTAGGTTGCCAAGTAGTGGTTTACAGCACACAGTTCACAAATTCACAGTTCGGTACGTCTCTCGGTTTTTAAGTCATGGTTCGGTTCAGTTTCAGTACAGTTATGGTGAAGAAATGCAAACCGTAAAATTGCTTGTCGTTGTTCAAGTAACGTCGTTGATTAATTAAACAAAATGAAATAAACGAAAACATTTGATTAAATAGTATACGTTTATTAGACCCAATTTAGGTAATACAGATGTGTATTCATTTTCTAAAGATATGTCTCTAAAAGGTACTTATTTCAGCATACTTTTTATTTACTACTACTAATATAATACTATTATAATACTAACTATATAATACTATTTATTTATTTTTTTATTTTTTTATTTATTTATTCAATCAATCTATTTATCATTAATTTCTTCCATCCTTCCTTCATTCACTCCCTTAATTTGCAGAATTGTCAGGAATTTCTCTTTTTTGAAAGAGAAATTCTTGAAGCCGAACATAAAACATCCATATCGCTATACTGTTGTAAAAACGTTGGCGATGACAGGAAGTGGCAGCGATTTTGCGCATGCACAGTACAAATCGTGTACGGATCGTGTAGCCACGGCGACGCTGCGCTTGAAGTGCGAGGCGGACAATAAACAAACTTAATATACGTGCAGGCCATTAATATGGTTAATATACGTGTAGCGTTACACCCCTATTGTAAGTGAAAGATTTGTAATCGACAACCTCTAGTACATACTGTTACCCGAGTAATAAATCGTGTGCATGGAGTTAAGACTCACCGCACTTTTATCTAGTGAGTAAATTATTTGTGTCTTTAATGACAAGGATACAAGCCTTGAATTTTGGCCAGAATGAGGTACCTTAAAGGGTATTTTCTCGATCTGGCTAAAAATGTTGTTTACCCAAATAGCCTGCTTTCATTTGGAACACATTCACACACATTCTCTCCAGCCTGAATAAAGTCGTACGCTTTTTAAACACTGAGCTGTTTCTCTTCTCAATACCAAATTAATTTTGACAATCCTCTTGCCACTGGGAAAAACACATATCTCACCAATGACTGCGGGGCCTGCATTCCTCAGCTCCTCAGGAGCCTCAGAAATTATACCAACATTAATATTTAATGCTGTCAGGGACCTGGGAAATACGCATGTGCACGAAGCCCTTTGTATGGGAGCCAGGAGAATGTGTGCTCTGTTGAGAAGTCTCGAATGTAGGCGTGAGGGGACCACAGAGAGATGGTCTGCTATGGCTGGTTCATTGTGAATTATGCAAAGTGGGAGGACACTGAGCTAGCCTGAGCAGCATAAAGAGGTCAGTTTATAGACCAGCTACTTCATGGAGAGGAGGCAAACACAATCCTCTCTCTGCATTGAGTATGATAATAAAGAAATGACTCCTGGTCCATATATACTACATTGCAAAAAGTTTGCTGGTCAAAAGTATGTGCTGTGTGAGCGTCACATTTAACATCTAGTTACAATTTGCTCTTTTAATTATTTCCATTCTTCTGGGAAGATGTTCCACTAGAGTGTGCTTGTGGACATTTGTGTTCATCAGCCACAATGGTGTTGGTAAATTCAGGTACTGATGTAGGTGAGGTGAGAAGGTTCTCCTGGGGTGCAGTCACATTCATTCCATAGGTGTTTAGTAGGGTTGAGATCAGAGCTCTATAGCAGGCCACTCCAAGCTCTTAAACCAGATCTTCATGGAGCTGGCATTGTGCACAGGGGAACTGCCATGCTGGAACATGTTTGTGTTTCCAAGTGAAAGTACACACCAAGTTTTATTACACACGTCCTATAAGATTGCGTGCCTTCAGCTTTGTGGTAACAGTTTAGAGAAAATAGCAAATATTGTACACACAAGCACATACCTACCTGTCAACATCTTGATCTGTGGTTTTGTGTATTCTTTCTATGCCTTTTAGGACTCTTCCTGGTTTTTCTAGTTTCCTCCCGGAAACATGCCAGATGTGGCGATGAAGTTGAAAAAGTTGAATCTAGGTGTGAATTTGTGTGCATGGATTTCTGCAATGGACTGAAATCCTTCTTGGGGGTGGATTCCTGCCTCATTAATAAGGTTCCAAACCAACACATTTTTTCCAATCAACAAATGAAAAAAACAACAACAAAAAAAACAAAGCCAAACAACAGCAGGACTTTTGTGAGAATGCACAATTGTAAGAAAGTGTACAGACCAGCATCCCTTGTAATGCGCAGGCCAAGGGACAGCCAAAGGCCAGGCAGAATGAGCTCATACTGATGCAATCCCTGTATCTGAAACTTCGCTGCAACCCTCATGCATATTTAAACCTGTAGGTCTTCTGAGTCCACAAGAATTTTTAGTCCAAGAGTGGAGAAATGGCCACCGGGCAAAGGAGGACCTCCAACCAAAAAAGTGTACACACAATACGAGACAATCTGTAAGCAATCATGCAGTTGTTGTTCAGAAAAAACGACCTGTTTTATCACAGCTTGGGGAAAAAACAGGTTGGATTAGATCCTCAGTGCTGCCTGTGGGAGTCTTACAAATTAAATTCTATTATAAAACTCTACAGAAGTCTAATCACACAGAATCACGGTATCGTGTCACATGTTGAACGCTTAAAGCTTTTATAGAGACATTTTTTTAAAAATATTTATGCATTGAAAAATTTATTATCATAAATAATAATAAAAAAAAATAAAAAATAAATAATTAAAAAGGCAGAAGGAAAGCTTTAAATCGGTATTATTTTAGACTTTGGCAAATGTTTTTTCTTTTTATGGTGGCGATACAAAACGATTATAAAGGGAAAAAAGTTCGAAGAACGAAAAAAGAAAAGAATTGTTCACTTTTTATAGCGTAGTGCAGCTGAAAACTTGAACCTGATTGGTCAGAAAATGATGTATATTCTTTAAGGGCTGCTGTGTATTGGTGAAGTGGTTTCCAGTAAGTAAGAAAGTAAAAGTGTTCTAGAGAAGTTTTTAAAAGTTGAGCAGAAGGTTGTGAGTTTGAATCCTAGAATGAGAAATTACCACCCCTGGGCTCCTGAGCAGGGTCGTTTAAATGAGAAAATTGAGTCGTTCTGGATGAGGGTGTCTTCCAAATGCCATAAATGAGTCTCCATTGTTAGTGATTTGTAACCAAAAAGATTACAGAATATTAGCGAAAATGTGAGGTCAGATTATTTTCTAAAGAAAGATTGCAAAAAATGATCAATGGTTGTGATATAAGATGAATAAAACATTGTTTTATTTTTCCTGTAAGACACCAAATAGTTTTTTCCCACCTTTCTTACACATGACCACATTCTAATATCAACCCTTTTTTATTTCATCACTTTCGAGTCCATTTTATCACTCGTTCTTTGGTACGTTCTTTCTCCTGAACCTTCTGCATCCTAAAACAGTCCCTTCTCTCCCTGACCAAACCTCTAAATCTCGCTCGGGCAGGTCTCAGGGTGATTGATAAGCTCTCAGTGATGCTGATAGAGACTCGTTTGGGAGCAGTGAAATGGTTGCTGTCTCCCACAGATGGGTCTCTCCCTTTCACAAATAAATAAGGTAAATCCCACACAGCATCCAGGGAGGTCCCAAGTGAGATAAATTATCAATGAATAAATGGAGAGTCATGCATCAATGAGTTGTTTTTAGTCAACAGATCAACACTAAATCTCTCAGATCTTTAATTAGCAACGGATTTGGATCTCTTTAGAGCCGCAGTTTGATGTTTGTGGCTTAGTTTGACTGAGAGCCACAGATTTGATGTGATTTATTGCTTGGGATGGACTGCATCTCTGTTTTACAGCATTTTGTATGAAAACTTGATCCCGTGTATAAACGCACAATGTTTCACGCAGGATAAGACGCATTCGCTGCTAAAAAATGCGTACGTTCGTGATGCCTTTGAGGCCCCAATCAATCAGACGATCGAAAACATTAAGCTCGTGTCACCAGGGTGCAAAACGAGTGCTTCATCATGGCATGCTCTGCGTACGTGAGTGGGGGAGAAAGGAAGCTTGCCATCCACTGTTTTTGTAACACCCTCACCCCAAAGCTCAGCACATCTTCCTGCCATCCATGATGAAATGCTTTTCACAGCGACGCCGATGCACTGGCCCTTATCTCCAGCTCTGTGACACGACATCCTAACATCATGTGACTCACCCGTAACCTCCCAGGTCTGTGTTTGTTTTCCTTGCCTCTGAAACTGCACATGAAGCCATGAATGTGTCTCAAACGCTCTCTTGGTTTTTTCATGGTGTTTCTAATTTCTCTAACATGTGGACAGACGCAAACATTAGCATTCCTGAAGCTCCTGACGTTTTTAGCAGATAAATGCAGTTTGCTGAAACCCACGTTTTAGAATAACCGCTGAAGTGATTCGAATTAAAGCTATTACACGTGTTTACACTCTTTTCTTCTTCTTTTTTTCAATGGAATCTCCATCCGGATAAAAGACAGGAAACAACTATTTTGAATTCTCAAACCGCTCAAAAACCAGGAAGTAAAAACCAGGAAGCAGGAAACAGGAAGTGAAAGAGGAGGTAGACAGCAAGAGAGAATTTTACTAAGGCCGTGTCCACTCTAATAGTTTTTCGTTTGAAAACGCATATTTTTCTCTCCGTTTTTGTCCACACTGAGACGGCGTGGTTTTTTTTAGCCGAAGTAAACGGAGCTTTGTAAAAAACTCTCCGATTAGTCATGTGACCAATTGAGCCAAGATGGTGGACGGCATTGCTGCGCCATTTCAAAGAGCGTTTTAGTGTGGATGAGCAACTTTCTGGAAACGACTGAAAACGCCAAATATTCATGTAGACGTAGCCTATCTATAACCTGCTAACGATGACATCGTATAGTGATCTTTAAAAAAAAGAATAAAAATATGAAAAGATTTTGGATGCACTTTTTTTTTTTAACAGACCAGTTTCAATATGACAAAAGTGGATTTTATTACAGATTACAGTTCTGACATTGTTGTGCGTGCGTTCTACCGTTTGCCAAAATCATTTTTGACAGGCAATTTATGAAAAACTGAGCTCTATATTGGTTTCAGAGTAAAAAAAAAAAAAAGAAAAGAAAAAAAACCACAGCCCAAGAAAGCTGCATCCTTTAATTGTTTCCCGACTCTCGACCTGGATGTTTTGATTTTCCCTAAATTCAATACAAAGAACGTTTGACATGTTCTCAGTGAAATAACATGCTGAAATGCACTGCTGTATCTGCTACACTTTAGGTCTAAATCCAATCCTGCTGGATCCTCAGAGAACTTCACTAAGTACTATGGGTTGAACTTGTCTGGAAGCTGCCCTTCACCTAATTCCCATTTGATTTGAGTGTGTGTGTGTGTGTGTGTGTGTGTGTGTGTGTGTGTGTGTGTGTGTGTGTGTGTGTGTGTGTGTGTGTGTGTGTGTGTGATTACTGACCAGGACCACTGCAAGATGACCCAGGCCCTCTGAGTGATTCGTAATTGCAGCTTCAAGCAAGAGTCTGGGATTCTCCGGGGAAACTGGGGAAATAACTCGAAACTCCAGGCTTTGCAGTGTTGGAGATGGTTAAATCCCAAATGGCTTTCTGTTCCCTATATAACTGCACTTCAGTGCGTAAAAAAAAAAAAGCCTAGGGCACTATATGTGCATTAGGGAACCATTTGGGAGCCAGTGCCCTACTTCCTAGATCAGTGCACCGCACTACACTGTATAAAATAATGACTCTATGGCCTTGTGCACTGTGTGTCTAATAGGGAAGCATTTAGGATTCAGGTTAATATAGAAAATGAAGAAAAAAAAAATCCAAACATAAGAATGTGTTCTAGTTGGATTTATTCCATCACCAAAATTGAAAGCTGACAGAAATAACGGGAATCATTTACATACGATATAAAACTACTTCAGTATTATAGTATTCTATACACTTCAGTATTCTGTACACATAGATATCCTGTGCGTTTCAGTATAACATACACGATCACATTTACTATTCTATACCATTCAGTATTCTCTCCATGTCACGATTCATTACACTACAGTATTCCATGTTCGCTACGTACTGAATACTTGACGAATTCCGAACTTTATAGTATTTCTTCGTATCCCTTCAACTTCAGTATTCTGTATGCTTTAATATCACAGATTTCAGTATTCCATACAAAAAAAAAGAAAAGAAAACAGTATTCCATATAACTCACCATTCCAACCGTTTCAGTATTCCTTACTCTTTAGTATTCTCTAAACGCCCGTATTCTGTACTCTTTAATATTCCAGAACACTTCAGAATTCTATACATTTGATCAATCCCTATGTTTTATAATCCACATCAGTAGTCCATACAATATATTTCAGTATTCTGTAAACTTTACTATTTGCTGCACTTCATTATCCTGAACATTTCAGCATTCCTTACAGTGTTCTGTAAAATCAGTATTCCAGGTACTTCAGAATTCCATATGTTTCGGTATTTCTTACATTTCAGTACTCTTTAGAGTTTAATATTAACTGTTCATCATCCCACACATGTCAGTAGTCCGTATACCTCTGTATTCTGCAAACTTTACTATTCACCACAGACATTTCAGTATTCTTCACACATCAGTATTCTAAACACTCCAATCTTCTGCACACTTCAGTATTCTGAGCATCTCAGTATTCTTTAATTATTAGTATAATTATCGATAAATAATTCAGTATTCTGTGAATTTCAGTTTTCCATACCCTCAGGTACTTTACATACTTTAGTATTTCATATACTTCAGCATTCTGATCATTTCAGTTCAGAATCTTGTGAATCTACTGACATTATATCCAACTATAGATGTTAAAATATAAAAAGAGAGCACGGATAATTATTTGTTGGTAGAAATAGATTTCTGTCTGGATCTTTTTTTTATTTTCAGTATAAAGTATCAGGTTTGCATACAGTATATACACCTTCTTCTCCTGCGCTCTTTTCCTTAGACAATAAGTGAAATAAAATCTCGCCTGAGTAGGAACGAGTGAGTGAAGGAGGTAGGAAGGTTGGCAGACATTCATCCTGTGTTGTTGTTCTTCCTCAAGAACGCTTCTTTGAGAAGGACATTCACTACAATCTCTGACAAAGGGTTCAGCCACAAAGAATGGCCCACACTTAAAGTGACAGCGGCATTGAGGAACGGCCTTCATGTGGCATCTCTGGGGGAAAGTGACATTTAGCGGCACACCCAGAGAACTGTCAGCTATTTACCGCACACGACTCCGGGACTCGTGCAGGCAGGTGGCCTATTGTAAATCACCGTCGACGGCATTGTGGGACACTCGCAAAAAAAACCCCTCCACAGGCACCTTCTGTCAGCGGCGTGACAGGTCGGAGAGGGACTGCTGTCTCCTTCGTTACCTCGACAGACCGGAGAGGTCTCTCAGACGTTCAGCTCATTTCAGCATTAAATTCCTCAGCGCACATTTAACATTCATAACACACGACATGAAATAAAGAACTCTGAAAAGCTGGCTTTTCAATAGGAAAACAGAGAAGAGTCCACCCGAAACGCGAGTTAGCACTTGACATTTAGAGCCTGCATCGCTTCGGACAAAGTCTATCAAATATTCCAGCAGCTTCCTGGCAGCAATTCCGTATCATTACCTTCCTCCTCTGGAAAAGCGGCTCAGCCCTGCTGTGACACATGCCACTCAGGTGCTAGAGCTGCATTTTTCAAGCACAGCTGCAGGGTTCTTCAAAATAATAACTAGGTTATTTTGCTCTGACTATCCTCCTCCATACAGAGGCGCACACACTGGAGAAGATAAGCAAGATGCTCGGCTTGTCAATCACCCGATACGATATGATTGGCACGAAGCTCATTATCATCTTTTTTTATTTTCATTTTTTTTAAACAGAAGTGTAGAAGCATAATCCTAACTAATATTATACTTTTACACCTGCACACATAACAACTTAGTTTATTAGCAAATTTACCCGATACTTTTATTCTAGTGCATATTTAAACACACTAGCGAGCTAAAATACAACACATAAATGCTAAGGATTTGCATCTTCGAATCATATTTATACATAATTTAGACTTTTATTATTTTATTTAGCAAGTGACCAATAATTTGTAACCAATATTTGATATGTAGATCAATTTCTCGTTGCTGAACTGTATCTCGAGCTGCACCGCTGCTGCTACGTAAATACGACGTATCACAACACTACGGAAGCCGAAGCGTGTCCCGAGAGTCGCATAGCATACAGATTAACATGGCAGAGGTAGAGCTGCATCTTCCTGCAGACACAACAGGAAAAGAACGTCTGGCTTTATTTCGTCTTTTTTCTTTGTTTTTGCACTACAAAGGCGTGTTTGTAAAAGGGCCATGTGTTACAAGTCAGAAGGCATTTAAGCATATTGATGATTTTCTGTCCGTCTGAACAGAAGAAATAAAAGTGAATCGTATCGCATTTGTAGCTGCTTCATACAAGCAGCTAGTGTATTATATACTACTGCACGACCACGCACGGGGTTTTGTATTAACCAGTATACTCACCAGTAACACACACACACACACACACACACACACACACACACACACACACACGCACACTCAGGTTGTGTGAAAGGCACTGCCGATATGGGTGGGCCAAAACCTTCAACTAACCTGTGATTGGTTGCTGCTGAACCTAGTACATGTAAGACAGATGAAGTGTCATGGTGGTAAGGAGATTAGATAAGTAAAGTCCACTCGGGTTTATTTCAATTTATCCTGATCGCTGGAGCGTTACAGAGGTCCTAATGATGGAGGGAGGAGGGTTGTGTGAGGGTGAGGGGTTACTATTACAGAGAAAGAGAGAAATAGTATGTGTGTGTGTGTGTGTGTGTGTGGAGATGTGTGGTTTGTCCCATACACCTTCAGAACAAAGGGGGATGCAAAGATAAACGAGATCACAACCAAACATTTGCATTAAGGCTAAGAGCTAATCTTGCTAACAAATAGGGGAAGTTTAGAACTACCAGGTTATCACTGTAAACTATTAGCAAACTGTATCTGTATCATCGCATCCTCGTTTTAAAACGTGCCATTGTTCAGCGTTTAAAATGACCTGCCGGATTCTGCTTTTTTATAAACATTGA
This sequence comes from Silurus aristotelis, assembly GCF_946808225.1. Classification (NCBI taxonomy): domain Eukaryota; kingdom Metazoa; phylum Chordata; class Actinopteri; order Siluriformes; family Siluridae; genus Silurus; species Silurus aristotelis. The sequence goes on along the minus strand of NC_139595.1, from coordinate 18,595,403 downwards.
AAAAAAGCAGCAGGTGTCAGGTTTGCATTCTCGCGTACAACATACAATCAGAAAGCCTCATACTCGCTCATTTGTATGCTAGTTGATTTGTACACTAGCCCACTCCCCTTAATAGTACTGGTATTCCCCTAGTTACGATTGAGATGCGTCACAATGACCACATCGTAACTTGAAAATATTGTAAGTTGAGACATGGTCTAGCCTACCCAGGAGTCTTAAAGAATGGTGATCAGTATATGCTAACATTCTTGCATACTAGCAGACTTACACACATCCATACTTGGTATCGGTAAACGTGCATAGCACAAACTTGTATACCTCCATATTTGCTTATTAGCACACGTTTATGCTAACGTACGTTTACAGTAGTACACATGGATATTTGCAAACTAGCAGACTTACATATCAGCGAGCACACTTATATACTACATCCATACTTGCACATTAGCACATTTCCATAGCAGTGTACTTGCATACATCAGAAAACGTGTATATGTTTGCATCCTAGCATACATAAATAAATTCAGATAAATAACAAATGCAAATATTTAAGGATTTTTACTTTTGTTTATGCGGTGAATATAAATAATATAATATATGTGCATATTTCACAGCGTACGCGACGAACTAGAGCTCTGATTATATTGAACATTAAGAGTAAGTGCACTTGACTGTAAATAATAGCAGTCGCTGCATGTGTGTGTGAGTGAGTGTGAATGTGTGTAGGGGGATATACTGCAGTAGCAGTATAAAAGCACTAAAATGATTTGTACAGTGTGTTACAGTGCAAGGCTACAGCTCGAAGGAAAAATTAAATAATAGAAAAAAATCTCTACCTTGAAAATCTGTAAGTGTTTTGATAGTTATACACAATTTCACGTTATCAGAAAAAAAATAAGTGCACTACTTCACACGGCTCTGTCAAGCTCAAAATTGTTTCAATAAACCGATTTTCAATAGTTTTGGAGATCAGGTGGTGTGTATTTTGTCCTTGGCCAACACAACACCTCAACTGCTGTAGGAGAAAAGAAGTTTTAGATGCTAGCATCTGGTATGTTTACATGTTAGCACTCTTCTAGCATATTTACCAACTAATACATGTGTATACGGGGCTACTTAAATTCCAGCATGCTTATTGCAAGAATACTATGACATTCGCTTACTTGCACACTTGTTTGCTAGCATACTGGCATACTTGCCCACTAGCACACCTAGATATTTACATGCTAATACACAATTATTCTATCATGCCTACGTATGCACTTAGACACTAGCCTACTTTCATACTGTTACCTGTGAATATATAAAAAAATATCACACATATAGATAGCGCTATCTATTCCTCTTTGCTACTGCAAATACAAATATCTTGCATACTAGATCACTTTCATACTGCAATGCAAGCATATTAGCTTTCTAGCACACTACACAGCTATATACTCTCTTTTGCATCTGTGTATACCTACATAATTGAACAATTGCATGCATTCCTAGGTGCATATTAGCGTACCTACAATATATTGACAAGTAAGTATTGACTTTTCCAGCCATATGTGGTCCAAATTGTTACCACAAGCTTGGAGGGACACAATTGCATCAGACGTCTTTGAAAGCAGTATCATGAAACTTTTGAATTTTACTTGAACTAGGAGACCCAAAACTGTTTGAACATGACAATGCCCCTGTGCACAAAGCCAGCTCCATGAAGATCTGCTGCACGTGGGTTGGAGTGGAAGATCTTCAGATCCTCTCTTATACTAATTGACTAGGGAAGCTTCTTGAAGAATTTATTAGCATAGTTGCACATCAGCTGTATAATTCAGCAGAATGAGATGAGCTCATGTGAAAAATGTGTAATACACAAAACCTCCTGATCACAATATTTCAGCACCAATGTACATCTAATCCAATCTTCTTTTGGTTATCTGGTGTGTGGGTGAGACTTGGTGTATTAATTAAGTCGGTGGTGGATATCTGATGCAAGACGCCACCTGGTGGTGTTCAGTAGAACTGCACGCTAAATTAGAACTCGGTGTTTCCCCACTTCCTGTTCTGTCGTGTGCATTCATTTCCTGCTCTAATGCACTAGAATCATTGCCTGGATCATTAATCCTTCTGTGAGGTTATAATGCATGTGTGTCAGATGGAGATAGTGAGAGGCTTTTACTCGTGACATATACATTACAGCACAGTGAAATTCTTTTTTTGCTATTTTCTATTCCAGGTTGTTAGGAAGCTGGGGTCAGAGTGCACGGTCGGCCATGATACAGCGCCCCTGGAGCAGAAAGGGTTAAAGGGCCTTGTTTAAGGACCTAGTGGTGGTAGCTTGGGGACCTGAACCCCCAACCTTCTAAGCAAAAACCCAGTGGCTTCACCACTGAGCCACCACTAGTGCCATAAATTAGAAGTCTTTTATTTTATTAAAATTTAAAAAACTTCCCAACATTACCATAATGACATTTTTTTCATATTTATTGAACTTGAACATTGTACTTATACATATGCATATGCTAACAAACGATTAGGCTACGCTAACAACTAGAGATCGACTGATAGCGTGGTTGGATCGCACTCGCCTTAAAAAACGTGCCTCGAGCTCTATTAATAACTGAGGGAAATGTTAGTTTGAAAGCCAACCCTCATTATCAAATACAGATATTAAAAATGAATATTTAAAATAAAATTTTTCAAAATATGTCTCTGGCTTTGTTCAGAGGGCTGTTCTAGATGTGGGGGACTGTATTTTGGGGACCCCTGTTTCACAGCTTCACAAAGCCATGACACTGGAGACTTCTTTCATTATCGTCAAGTAAATGTTAAATTTCCTTATAGAACTTCACAATATAAACGATTACAGACTTTATTTGCTGAATATTTTTATGATTTGTTTATGATTGGTCTCAGATTATGTGCATGATTGAGCTGTTACTATGGTAACTAATTAATTAACATTGTAACTTTACAGCCAGCATTAATCAGAACTGAAAATTCCGTGTTGTAAATAGAAAAAAAAAATAAAAAGGTAAAGATTTGCTGAGTGAATAAAAAATTTATTCAGGGAAAAAAATCATCAGCATTCATCAGTATATTTTTGGTATTAACTTTAAAAAAAAAGGCATTTTGTAATGGTCTTTAATTATATATATATATATATATATAAACCAATATACTAACAGTATTTTATGCAGTAACACACGTCACATCGCTCTTTCTGTCAATGCATCTTCACATTATTCTACGTTATTGTACAGAATTCTATATAACCCCATATAAAACATCATACCAGTTCATTAGCAGTTTCAGTGTGACAGGTTCTTGGTTCTCAGTATCTTGGACAGAGCGTGTGTTGGTGCTCCATGCGCTTCTCCTCGACTCAGCATCCACGTGCACACACCGGGTCGGGTTTGATGTACATGCTTCATTAAGAGCATTGAGGAGGAACCCATGACGAGCGTTTCTCCGCCTGAACGCTGGTTATAGACTTACATTTAAATAAACCTACATTTTATTGCAAATAAAGACACACATAGACTACCGGCCAAAAGTATTGAGACACCTGATATTTTCCAGCCATGTGTGGCACACAAATGTATTGGACGTCTCTGGATGTGGTGCCATTACATTTTTCCTTCATTCGAACTAAGAGTCCCAAAACCTGTTCCAGCATGACAATACCCCTGTGCATAAAGCCAGCTCAATAAACATCTGCTTTCTATGGTTTGGAGTGGAAGATCTCCTGCACTAGAGCTCCAACCCTACTGAACACCATTGGATTGAACGTGAACGCTGACTGCACCCCAGGTCTTCTCACCTCTCAGTATTTACAAACGAATCACGATAAATTTAAACGTAAATTACATTTAGATTTAGATGTAGATTTACATTTAGCCACACCCACATTACAGCTGTTGCAGCTCACATGCACCTCAGCCTTTTACTCTCAATCGTTAATATACATTTTATTAATTTTTTCTTAAGGTATAGGACTGCTGAAGGTTGTGAGTTCTAATCCCAGTGCCACCCATCTACAAGTGGTGACTCTGTAATCCTCAATTGCTCGATATAATTTCCGTAAATGTAAAAAAATCGAATTAAATCATCGATTTGTAGCCAATCACCCTTTTTTCCCCCTAAAACAACCCCGTTTCTTGATCCTGGTCCAGGTGTGTATGTAAAAAACAAGGCTTATCTGTGCGTGTGGATAATTGAGAGATGTTCTTCGTGACGGTGAATGTGTTCCTTCACCTTCTTGGTGTTGGTGGTCTGTGTGTTGATTGGCTTTGGGGAGGAACCATTCTGGCTGTGGTTATTAATGTGAATATGATGTTGATCTTGATGATGAAGATGGTGATGTTGGTGCTGCTTGTTGTTGTTGTCAGTTGATTCTGTTTCAGTCATATCCTGCTCAAAGCTTCTTAATGTGGTCATGTTGCTGCTGCTGTTTGAATACAGCTAATAAATAGAAAAGGAAACATGGTTAGCATGTTCATTAAGGCGCATGCTGAGGTGACCAGAGAGACAGTTCCCTCACCGTGCAGTTACAGATGTCTTGGAGGTACGTGGCTCTGATCGCCGCTTCGACGTAGGGGTAGTGCAGGAAACTGAACGGCAGCATGATGTGAAACGTCAGACGGCCGCATCTACTCAGGCAGAACGAGAAAGGAAAGCGCTGAGTGTTTAGGGTGCCAGGTCTGGCTTTTTCACATCACTGTGACCTGCTCAGCCTCGAGGACAGATCAAATCCAGGGAACAAAATGAGAATTTGAAAAGAATCACAACTCTCTATAATTTTACCTGTCATAGACTAAGAAATCGTCCTTGTCCCCCTGCAGCGTGTCCCAAACGTCGTCCTGCAGTGGGCTCTGCTGGTACACAGGGATTCCCTCTGCTGCCCGTCTCTTCAGCTGCCAGTACATGGCTCTGGAGTGAGCGTCCTGTTCATTTACGATCATAAACGCAACGTGGGTCAGGTTTCCCTTCGCCAGCTTGTCACGCAGGCCCCCCAGTCTGTAGTCACAAAGAGAATTCAAAGGTAAACACTTGTTTCACTCGTCACCACGTTATCATTTATAACGAACGCAGGCTATTTGCATGCCGCAGCCAACTTTTGCTCCTATTTCTATATTTATATCATTGCATTAGAAAATCCGACAATTTTCAGTACAGCGAACATTTTATAGATCCAACAGTGAATAAATATAAATACAGAACCTGTGCAGAGTGTGTTTACAATTCCAAACGCAATAACTGATCATCTGTGACTTGCTATGTGTTTAATAAAACAATTCGCAATTTAAACAAAATTCCTGAACTGTTACGCAATACACATGATTGTGCAAGTCTTGTTTCTATATTTAATGTATTAATCTATTTACTTTTGTGTTAATGCATTAAAGTGTGAAAGACCCACTGATAATGGATTACTGAATAATTGAAGAATATTCTATTTTAAAACTAATATCTAATCAATAAAAAAAATAGATCTAATAAAAATATTTACAATATAAAGTATACTGTTACACAGTATACTTTATATTGTAAATATTTTTATTAGATCTATTTTTTTGATGATGTATATAATGTAATAATATATTGCAATATAATGTTTATTCACAATAATAATACATTTTTATTTAATTTATTACATTTTAATTAACACTGTTTATTACACCATTCTTTATTATGATATAAATGCATGGATAAGAGCAGTATTTGTGCTGTTCATTCTTTTGTTATATCATTTAGTTTGATTTGAACTCACTTAGTAGCCTGCGTGAGGCAGAAGTGTCAGCTGGCCTTCAGAAGCGCAACCACCACCACGTTTCCCAACAGCTCCTTCATGGGAGAGTGGCCTTGGATCTCCCAGTTTGGTGCGAGCATACAGATGGTTGACTCGCTACTGCTTCTCTCCACGAACAGTAGTGAAGTCCAGAGCAGGCCCTGGAACGAGGCCAAGCACAGAGCCAGCAGTGCTCGCATGGCTCCGTGGCTGTCCCTTCCTTATGGAAGGAGGTGAGCTCAAATCTCTCGATTTCTAACCTACGAAACAGACAGAAAGAAAAAAAAATTGGTCATATTGTTTGTTTTATAGTAAGAAATCAAACTGAGAGCTGAATACGTACCTCGGTTATCTCACTTACTCCGCGTTTGGAAGAAAAACAAGTCACCGTTCACTCAGGAACTTTTAAAGCCCCGTCCAGGGGAAGGCGGATTCCTCTGAACAAACACACAAACCAATACAGGAGGAGCCTCGTACTGTTCCATCACGAAGAGCCTGACATCTCTTATCACGATCATTGATCCGGCGGAAAAAAAATAAAGCTGCGTACGAACAAAACAAACCAGAAACATTTGGGCGAAAACTCATCATTAAACGTATCAAGAGCGATTAAAAGTGATGAGAATGTAAACGTGAAAGATCGGCAACAGGTGAAAGTTTGCCTGGAACGTTTGTTTGTTTTGGGGGACTGTGGACCATTTTGTGACTGTTTGTTTGAGTTAAACATTTGCTAATCCCCTCAGGTGGAAGGTTGTGTAAAAACAACCGCCTACACAAAATCCCACGCACGATCCATTCAGATAAGATGAACCCAAAACCACACTGAAGTACTGCAGGGGTTTGATCAATAAGATCATCAACCAGTAGAGGAACAGTACAGGAACCCTCATGAACTTCTTTCTAGATTTTACAGTTTGAACATTTATTTTTATGTTGTGTTTATTAAACATTACGGTGTGTTTTAATTCAGGTACATACTAAATCCTGCTTCTGATTCTCTCATGATATACAGAATTTCATCATATTTGGATAATAAAATGATGTAACAAAATATAGAAATAAAAAAAAAAGTCCTGTTCCACAATTTTTTACATAAAATATCATTCTTACATTTTATTTAATTTTTTATTACATATAAAAATATTTATTAATTCATCTGTTAATTTTTGGGTCGTTTACTTTGGGACAAATTCTGTTTTCGCAATTATTCCATTAAAATTTTTATTCCACTTCTTTTATTCTCCCACGATTATTATTTCTTTTCTTCCTCCTATTTCTTTGGGCTACTGTTTCCACTGCATACTTGGAGAACCATGTGAAAAAAAAAACCTTGAGTCATTTAGTTTTTTCCACCATCTTGTATTTTGTTAGAAAACCTTTTTCACGATTTCTCTTACGAAGTTGGTTAAATTGTCGCCAAATTTGGCATACATCATCCTCATCCTCCTCTTCATCATCGTATTTATACAGACATGAATTACTCTAAACAGATTCTCCTCAATGAGCCACGAATCAGACAGCAAAGCCAATCAACAGGATGTAAGTCTGTATCTAAGTGATGACTTTGAAGTAGCTCAGACATGAAGTAGCTCAGACATGAAGTAGCTCAGACGCTACTTTCCTGCATGACTTACATGCTTATGTCTTTGTGCTTTTTACTACTCATCCTCTAAATTTTGTCCAAGCTTCACATTATCTTGAGAGTTGTCTGTATAAAAAAAAACTGATATTCAAAACCTATTCTCCTGTAATAAACTGGAATAAAAAAAAAGGGGAATATCAGGAAACCCCCCCAAACATGCATGGTTTCCTGTTACTGAGAGAACCTCCAGGGGGGTGATGAGTGCTGAACCTTTCCCAACTAGGAGCTGAACAAAATCCACCCCAAACTCCTCTTCCTCCGAACACATTATTTGAGCTGGTGGTGGTGGTGTAGTGGTTAGTGTTCAGTCTCTGCTGTCTGAAGGCTTTGACTCGAGTCTCACCTTCAGCTCGAACTTGTTATAATTAGAGAAAGTTTGTGCAAGTGTGAGATCCTGTGGTTCAAATGGTTGAGCTTTGCCTCTGGATTGAGGGTTCGAACCCTGGCCAGGTCTCCAGGATATGAATACAGGAAGCTGTAAAAGGTTCCGGATGGATGAAGGTAACGGGTGGTTTGAGAGTTGCGTCAAGCAGATAACAAACACGTTCAGTCTGATTAATGTTTGAGATGAAGGAAAAATAAGAGTAAAATTTTGGAAAAGAAGGAACGATGCGGTGGAATTTTCCGATAACCTACAGGGTGTGGATGTATTAAAGACATTTTCGCTCTATTTACAAGAAAGTATTTATTTATCTACGTTTCATCGTATCATCTTCAAAATAGTCCCCTTGCACAGCGATACAGTGCTCTCGGGGTTTCTGTCTCTTCTAGAACATCGAAGCTTGTCAAGCATCTTCTGCGATTCTCCGTAACGGTGTCAAAACAGCAAGCTAGATCTTCATCTTCGCAAATCTGGCGAGTAGACAGGACCCATGTCTTTAGGCACACTGACTTATGAAAGTCGGTGCTCCCTGTGACTCTGTGTGCAGGCTTTAATTTATTTTAGGCTACGCATTAAATGCCAGCGCCTCACACTGGTCAAAAGTTGTAATACATGCTATAAATATTTACAACTATCTGCCGTTTTTGATGTTCCTCCTCTAAATTCAGTCTGGATTGCGCGCCATCTGTTGGTGTGTTACAAATCTAATCCCGAAGCTTTTTGATGTAGCTTTTTGATGTGGGTCGGTTTTGAGTTCAGCTGCTGTTGGAGAAAATTAATCAACTCCTTCCGACCAATCAGAATTCAGAATGGAACAGAGCTGTGGTGTATTTACTGTATTGAAAAAATCTACACATGGAACAGTCTGCTGGAGAAGATGCAGTAGGTTAGTAGTTTATTTGATCAAAAAATAAAATAAAGAAAACACACGCGCACACACACACACACACACACGCACACGCACACGCACACACGCTCTAGCAACAACCCAGTCTTATGTCATGATTCCGATCAGTGCTTCGTCGCTTGTCCCGTTCTCGTCTGGACTCTCACAGGCAGTGATGATCCCCAGCCCGAGTTCTGCCAGATCCTCCTGCATGCTCGCGCTCATCATCATTTTGGGTTCGAGTCGGTTACACAGGGTCCGGTACGAAGGCAGAGGGTAGCCGAGCTCTCGCAGGAACTCGTATCCTTTCACTCCGACGGCGCAGCGGATTTTCCGAGCGGTCAGGACAGTGTCGTGGGACCAGACGGCACGGCGCGAGCGCTTGGTCAGGGTCAGGGCTCGGATCTGGTCCTCGTATAGGAACATCTGCAGGCCTTTTTCCATCCTGCTCAGCCTGTGCAAGCGCTTCTTCATCTCCTCCACCTGCACAGAAAAAACAAACATGATCCAGAAACAGAAGCATGAGTGTTTACAATATCATTTAACTTTAATATCACGAGGATCTAAAAACACACGGCTGTCATGATGCTATAGATACGATGAAGAGAATATAAAAATGATCTGCAGGATGTACGTCTTTGAATATCACCTTTTGATGGAATAGAATGGTACTGAAAACATTTTCCAGTCGCAACTTCTCCTCTATTATTTATAAACCAGGGCTGCGTCCCAAACCGCACTCTATTCACTAAAAGGATCGAGAGAGTGTGGATTGGGACGTGTCCCATGTATTCCTGACCCTGAAGATTAGAACTGCATTTACAGTCAGAACGTCTGCTTTATAACCCGAGCGCAGAGATTTTACTGAGAGAGAGAGAGCTGGAGAGAGAGAGAGATATGGAGAGAGAGAGAGAGAGAGAGGGGGGGGGAGAGATGGAGAGAGAGCTGGAGAGAGAGAGAGAGGGGGGGGGAGATGGAGAGAGAGCTGGAGAGAGAGAGAGAGAGAGAGAGATGGAGAGACAGAGAGAGAAAGAGATGGAGAGAGATGAAGAGAGAGCGAGAGATGGTGAGAGAGAGATGGAGAGAGAGACGGGCTGAAAGAGAGCTTTAATCTGTTGAAGATGAAACTCCATCATGGCTGAATTTTTTTTTTCTTCAGTTAGTTTAAGATCAGCCTTTTTCACTGGTTTCTCTTCTCGCACTCTCACTCTGTCTCCTGATTGGCTGCTGTTTCTGCCACTGTGCTGTTTGGTTTTTGGTTGTGTAGGTGAACAGGAGAAGATATCTGACCTCTCTCTGCAGCCTGGCCGTGTGCTGCTGCTGCTGCTCCAGCTGGGTTTTATAGTGCTGACACAGAGAACACGGCCGATCTTCCTCCGCTCTCTGCAGCTCGTCTTCCTCGAGCTCGGCCCGCGGCTGACGCCGAGCGTAGCCGTGATCCCCGACCTTCAAATCTTTCTCTGCTGAACCAAGTCGAGAATGTTACAGTTCACATTACAGCTAAGAGCCGACAGCGAGATGTTAAAACTGTGTAGTGATTAAAATAAGAATTCAGACTTTAATAAATTAAATACATTTTAGTTCTGAATTGCTCATTTCTTTATATAGTTTTGACTTTTTCTTTCCCATTTTTGATTTTATTTGTTGTAACTGGCATGTTGAAGATGCATCTTCTCTGCTTGTAGCACGTCATAACTGGTTTTTACGTCCTAATGGAACATTTCTGTGACCATAGCGTACGATTGTGAAGTTAAAATCATACATATATATTTCTCCACACAGGTGTGAAGGCGAGTCGTTCACCTGGGTCAAGTTTCAGAGGCAGGGTGGAGTGTGTGTGCTGGGCGATGGGTGAGGGCGGGTTCGGGACGTTGAACAGTGTGGGAACTGCGTTGGGTTTCAGTTTCCTTCCCCCTGTTGGTGACCTGGCGATCTCCTCGAACTGACTCTCCTCAAAATGATCCTGCGTACAATCGGGGAAAGATTTATTCCAGAGCCTAAGCTTAAGACCAGGAGCAGCAGTGCAGCCATCTTGGAAAAGTCAGCTAGACCGTCTCAGGATTTCTAGAGCTCAGGTGATTTGTAGTCTTTGTTCCTACATTTAGTGCAAAATACATGTACATCAAAATACAAACACTGACCACACACACACACACACACACATCCCTGTTACAGCCCTGACATCACACACACACACACACACCACTGTTACAGATGTGTGATAAAGAGAGATGGAGAGAAGAATCTGGACCTTTCCAATATGGCGGCCCGACTTGACGTCTTGCGCCACCTGATTTTGCGTTCGGTTGAAAAACATTCCCCCCCGCTCATGGTTCCACTTGCCTGGCAGAGTCTGGAGCAAGGGGTCGGCACGAAGTCCCGTCGGCAGTTTATCAGCCATTTTCTCATCCGAATCGGATCTTTTGGAAAACGGAAAAGTTGTTTTCCGATGCTTGTAGAATTGGAGCAGTTCGGAGCAGAACATCCACCCATTGTTTCCACCAGAATGAGCTAATCGATGCTTCCTACCCGTATTCATACAAATTCCCGCCCTCGAGTGTTATGATTGGTTGGCGGTGCTCCGAAACGCTGTATGATTGGCAGATGGCTTCTGTGAATGAAATTCTAGCCAATCATATCGATCTTCTCAGAAAACGGTTAGGGGAAAAAAACCGTTAGCGACAATTAGCTAATATCACACACGTCGCTACAAGGCTATATTCTGCCTGTCAAGCAAATAATCTTCTGGATAAAAGAGCTAAAATGTTGTTGTCTTTGAGAACACGCACTACCAACTAATATGTCGGATTATACCTAAATTATACAATATACATTGGAAAAGAAGTGCAACCCTGAGTTTCTTTGAGCCAAAATGGCGCCTGAGTCTTTTTCGCACAGGCGATGTTAATGACGCCCCTCTGTTAGCTGTTCATACTGTTGCCTGAAGAAAAAAAATAAAATAAACGGAAAATATCAACGTTTATAATAAGCCAAGTCCCAAATAACTTATTACACTTTTAATAATTACTGAACGCGTCATTATTTGGTAATACAAATTTAAAAGTATTTTGTTTTATTTAAAAAAAGTTACGGCATCTAGTGTAGTCTGCTTTCTATCAGGACCCCAGATTGAATTACAAATCGCATCAGGTTTTCTATATAGGCTCCCTATGTAGTGCAGATAGAATGCGTTGTTACGCACTAGGTAGGGCGCCTTGTGGTCAAAGTGTGGTTTTAGAATTGAAACACGACCAAACAACATGGAGAGACTCACATGGAGAGGAAGTCAGGCGTGAAAGCGTTGGCTGTTTGATTCCGAAAAGAAACTTGCAGCATTTTTTCCCCCGTAGAATTAAGTGAAAAGAAATATATATTTTTTTAATTATAAAATCCGACAAATGCTATCATGATTGTAAAAATTAATCCGATTTAAATGAGAGGTTTCATTTAAATAACAAACAGCATTAGTGTCTGTATTATTATTATTATTATTATTATTATTATTATTATTATTATTATTATTAATATACAAATAAATGATGAGCTCCTCAATAGTGGTTCCTGTTATAGATGTTCAGAGTAATAACTTTAAAGAATTATGGCCTGCTATGGTGCTTTCCTTTAAAACCTCCTCCTTCATTGCCCTGGACACTGTGAGCCTCCATCACTCACTCCATCATTCACACTTTCACTCTTTTCCCTTCATTAACCACCGGTTTTTCTCTCCTCTTCTTCCTCCAGGAGCTCAGCGGCCTCGGAGCCAGAAAAGCTCTTCTAGCAGAGTGAGTATTAAAGGTATTAAAGGAGCAATCAGTGAATCTTTAGTACGTTTCTACACCTAAAACAATCATTTGATTTTAAAGACACAGCTGGTAAAATGCAGACATGAACATCAGCATGCAATACATTGCTTTAGACCTGTTTATTTCCGGCCCGGAAATAAGCTCCGCCCCCCTGTTTAATATACAAGTCACTTTTAAAGGTGCAGTAATAAGCGTAATTAGTTTCTGTGAAAAGCAGCAACTGATAGACTGATAGTTTTAATAGCAGCAGCAGAGAAGCAGAAAAAATGACTGACAGCTTCTTTAAGGTTCAAATCAAATTTAGTTTGTCAATCAGACATTCATACAGAGTACAACATTGTAAAATGCTTATTTCCGACTATCCAACATGTAAATAGAAATTGTATCTTTACCAATAAATAAAATAAACAATTTGCGGTGGGAGCAGTCGTGACAGCGGTCGATCTCACAGGCGCCACCGTTTGGAATCAGGATCTGTTTTATGATTGTTGGGAATGTGATGGGAATGTGATGGGAATGTGATGGGAATGTGCTACTCATATACACTATATGGACAAAAGTATGTGGTTCTTCTCCAAACTGTTACCACAAACCTGGAGGAATTGGACGCTCGTTTCCATGGAAACGATACACGCCCGAGACGGCGATTCCCTCCCACCGTCTTAAGAATTATTTATTGCCGAGCGAACGTTTTTGCAGATTCTGTGCGAGACGACAGCTGAGACGTTTTGTTTTTCTCCTGCAGGTCGATCGAGGATCGGTATAAAGCGATATGCCACGCCGCCCGGACTCGCTCCGTTCTCTCCCTGGGACTCGCCTGTTACAAGAGACTCGACGGGAAGGTGAGCGTTTTCCCCCGTAGGCCGCGTTCGGCTCCCGGGCTGCTGTGTAACCGGATGTTTTGTGAACATGCGTGTAGACGGACACCACGTACCTGGTGCAGGTGTACAACCTGACGCTGCTGTGCGCCGAGGAGTACGTGATCGAGCCGCAGTCCGTGCAGTTCCTGGTTCAGCACGGCTTCGACTTCAACAAGCAGTACGCTCAAGGCGTTCCGTACGACAAGGGAAACGACATGGTGAGTCGGAGGTCACGCGTCCTGCCGCTACAGCAAAAACAGTCCACCGCGGCAGAACGTGACGAGTCGAGTCTAGTCGCCGTGACGACCCTGCAGTTGATCAGTTTCCTGTTTCAGTGCTTTTTTTAATTAAATTTTTTTATCTGTTTATAGTTACATTTAGTGTTCCTCAACATTCACACACCAAGTGAGAGAGAGAGAGAGAGAGAGAGAGAGAGAGAAAGAAAGAAAATAGAGAGAATATAGAAATAAAAAGCAGGAAAGATGGCGCATGGGTTAGGAAATAGAGAGAGAGAGAGAGAGAAATGACAAAAGAGACATAATAGATTGAATATGGAAATAGAGAAATAAAAAAAGAGTGCGAGCGAGAGAGGGGGGGGGTAGGAAATGGAATAAAAGAATGCAGAGAGAGAGAGAGAGAGAGAAAGAGAGAAAGAGAGAGCGAGCGAGCGAGCAACAATGACTGAGAAATGGAGACGGACCTTTGAATTGGGACAGAGATAAAGTGATTGAGGTTGGAGAAAAAGAGAGAGAGAGAAAAAGAGCGAGAGATTTGAGAAACTGAGAGAATGTGATGAAAACATAAAGTGTTGTGTGAATGTGATGAAAACATATTCACACAACACATAAGTGTTGTGTGTGTGTGTGTGTGTGTGTGTGTGTGTGTGTGTGTGTGTGTGTGTGTGTGTGTGTGTGTGTGTGTGGCAGGGTGGAGAACCTCAGGGTATGACCATGCGCACGTTGTTCGTGGAGCTCCTGAGGGCCAACAAACCTCTGGTGCTCCATAACGGCCTGATCGACCTGATCTTCCTGTACCAGAGCTTCTACGCTCATCTGCCTGAGAAACTGGGAACCTTCACCGCCGACCTTTCACAGATGTTCCCCTCCGGCGTGTACGACACCAAATACGCCACCGAGTACCAACTCCGCCTCACAGCCTCGTACCTGGAGTACGCTTACAAGAAGTGGTACGTAGAGGGAAAACAACAAAACAAACTCGGGCACGTTTCATAAAATTCTGTAAAAATTCCTGGGGGGAAAAAAAGAGTAAAATTAATTATGAGAAAAAAAAAAAAGTGACTGAAAAACAAAAGAATGAAATTGGAAGAAAAAATGTTTTCACTGCACAGTAAAAAAAAAATCCAGACTCCGCTTCAGGATTATAAAATAAAATAAATAAATAAAAACAACAATTACAAATAATATATATTAAAACCTAAAAAAAGATTTTCTGTAAACACAAGATTCAGAAAGAAATTTGAGATGTTTTTAAAAGTCTTTTGTAATCTGCATCTATATGATGCGATTGTGTTCCCGAAGATGATTTAGAGTTTTAGATGTTGTGCTTTCAGTAAGCTGGACAACAGCAGGTCGGTGGAAGCAGCTCAGGACGGACCTCACGTCTTTCTGGAGTTTTGTAATTACTCTGGCCGTCTGCAGAGCTACGTGGACTACAGGCCCTGTTTCGACAGCTATGGTGGTGATGGACCTCCGAACATCTGCCCTCAGTTTTCTGTAAGTTTCTTATTTGGGCTTTTTGGGAAAAAAAATGAATCAGCAGTTCGATTTTTCGACGTCTTCTGTTTTTATCGTGTGACGTCTCTCTCGCCAAACGTGCTCTCCCTCCCCTCACCTGCCTCTTTTAGCACTGAAACTGGAGACTCCTTCCAGAAAGTCTTTTACGAATAAACGAGTTGAGCATCCAGGACGATAAATTCAGCTCCATATGTGTCCTTAAGTGTCCATTTTCCCGTCGCAGGCATACGGATGGTGTCCCACCGGCTCCCGCTGCACCATGTCTCACGACACGGACCTCATCATCCGGCAAGACGAGAGAAGCAAAGAGGATAAGCGGAAAAAACGGAAGCGCAGGAAGAAGAAAAAGGCTGAAAAGGAGAAGGAAGATGATGAGGAAGACGACGGGTCACCGCAGGGTAAGAAGGCTCACGTGGAGGACGAGGAGAAACGAGAACCAGAGAAAGATGAGAAAGTTCACGATGAGATTCTGATGGGTGAAACTCCAGCTGGAGAGTCTGGCGGCGATCCGGACAAGGACGGAAACGACGCTCCTCAAACGCACGATCCGACGGAAAACGAACGTCCTGACACCCGTGTGAAGAAGGCGGAAGGAGGAACGCACCGAGCCGGCTTCGACGCGTTCATGACCGGATACATCTTCGCCTTCGCGAGCATCCGGAACGGAGACGGATCAGAACCCTGGATCCCATCATGCGCCAACAAGCTGTACCTGAGCGGCAAGAGCCTTCCTCTTCACATCGCCAAGAGCACCTTCTCGAAATCCTCCAGAGCCCATGTGACCAAGATGGAGCACATCTGGAAAAAACGATTCCCAAAAGAAGACGAGAGCATGTGACACGTTTTTTTCCCGATATGGTTTATATATATATATATATATATATATACACACACACACACACGATTTTAGCAAAATCTTTCCTTTCAATGGCGTAATAAAGCATTCAGTTTTTATATACAGATGTGAAGATGTGCTTTCTTACTGTTTCATGCTGCAAATGTGTTTTTTATGCAGTCGAAGTGCATGAATTTACCCCAGGAACGCTCCGGGGCGTCGCTGCAGGTCGACGTGCTCACACACGCTCACCATTTCACGCTTTTGGGAATTTTAATAAACGTGGAAAACTGAAACTTTAATTTCATACAGTCTTTCCCCCCCCATTGGGACTTGACTTGATTCAAGCCCCGCCCCCTTTCATATGACACATTGAAGTTTGAAGAGAAAAAAAAACTTAAAAAAGTATAAACGACACAAAAGCAAATCATTTATTTTTTTTTTTAAACAACTATACATATACATACATGCACTTAAACATAGAAAAACCTCCAAAAAAACATACGAATAGAACAAAACAAAACAAAACAAAAAAGCAGGTCCTGATCCGTCTTTGGTAGAAATGATACATCACACGGTTGACCAGCAGGAAAAATAAGACCTCGTAAAATTATTTTTCTCCCTCATAAATATCAAAATAGAGCCTCTCTCTATATTAATATAAAACTAGTCTGCTTCAGTTCATTTTATTGCATAGAAATGTAGTGACATCCAACAACAACAACCAAAAAAATAAGCTTCCAAAAAGAATAATTCATCAAGTTCATCGATTCAAGTGCAATTTACAAATTATTAAGTAGTTACAGACACGGACACTTTATTATTATTATTATTATTAGAAAAGGTTTTTATCTCTGCAGAAATACTCGTTTGAAAAGGGGTGAATTGGCGTATGGAATGTTTCTCTCCCAGCGATCGGGTGCTGATGAAGAGGAGCTGCAGACAGTGCAAACAATACGAGTGAATAGCTGAAATAACGCTTAAATACCCCAGGGAAAGGAAAAAAAACCCAAAAAAGAATTCTGTTCGTTCTAGCTTTCATGGTTTTTTCATGGTTCGCCGTTGTGCGAGTCACGGGACGCGTCCGTTTAAGATAAATACATTCGTTTGATCTTCACCTGCTCGATGATGTTTTTAGGTACGAGTCTGGTTTATCAGATGTCACACCGGGACAGGAGGTCGGGCGAGGCGGGCGCGAGGACGATGGAGCGATGTTCCTTCGCGTTGTCCCGCGCACTCGGAGGAAGCGGGTTCCTGCTGTTCAGCGAGAACAAACCGGCCGCATTCTCTTCATCCTCGGCTTCCATGTCCTCTCCGTTTCCGTTGGGCATCTGGTTCTGCTCCTTGTAGTCAATTTCATCAAAGAAACTCCCTCTGCTGCTCGAGCAGTCCATGGCTTCCTCGATCTCAACGGAGCTCTCGTCTGACTCCACCCCCGCCCTCCGTCTGGAAGCCGGTTTGGGTCTGTAGGCCGGGATCTCGGGCACGGCGTATTTCCTCGCCCAGCTGCTGAGCGCTTTAGGCCGGACGTCTCCGCCCTCGCTCCTCGCCGAGCTAAAGGCCTCGGACAGCACGTGCTGCGGAGACACGGGCAGGGAGTGGCAATGTCGTCCCGGCAGCTGCCACAGTTCGGGCCAGGAGCTGGCGGCGTTGGTCTGAGACTGGTACGAGCTCATGCTGCCTCGTGGTGAGTGCAGGTCAAACATGAGCGAGAACACCGACTTGCTGGGCATGTCAAAGAATTTAATCTTGCCGCCCTTGAGGTCTTCGCGAGCGATGAAAGGGTTGACCTTGGCGACTCCTCGTGGTCCGGGATTGTAGTACGGGTCCTGGACGTTGACCTTGCGGCCTGGTTTGCGGGAAAAGATGTCCGATTGGCTGCGCGAGAGCCAGATGTTGCGCCTTGGGCGAGGCGATTTGGGCGGGATTTTATCGTCCTGTAGACCCAAAGGGTTCAGCCTCTTTATGCCCTGGAACTTATCACCTAAACAAGGACACACAGAAGCAAAAGGCTGAAAAATGTGTACTTTTATTTAACTAAAATACCACAGCATTTTGCAGTGTCATGCCATTGCATTGGAACCATCTTTTGTTTTCCAACAAACCCAAACACACCTCTAGGTTATCTAAGTGTTCAAGAAGAAGAGTGATGGAGTGCTGCATCAGATGACCAGGCCTCCAAATCTAAATCCAGCCGAGATGGTTTGGGAGGAGTTGGACCAAAGAGTGAAGGAAAAGCAGTCAACCAGCACTTAACACCTCTGGGAGCTCCAAAGAGGGTTGGTAAACCATTCCAGGTGACTACCTCATGAGGCTTCCTGAGAGAATGGCTGAGAGTGTGCAAAGCACTCATTAAAGCAAAAAGGGGGCTACTTTGAAGAATCTGACTCCGTATTTGTTCTATAATAACTTTAATGTCTGCAGTCTTTATATATAATGATTAAAAAACTATAAAAGTAAGTAAAAAAAACCTTGGAACGTTCTGTCATCATTTGTCTGCGGTATATTAGTAAAGTAAAAGTAAAGGTGTGTCCAAACTTTTGACTGGAATTGTATAAATACGTTTTGATGTCATTCACCACCAGGGGGCGCCACGAGCTAAAAAACGAATGCGTCCTGGATTCGGGCCAGGCGTAAAGGTAAGTGCGTACCAGAGGGTTGAACCTCGAGACTGAAATCGTGGTATGTGTGGAATCTCATGCGTTACAAACATTGTGCCATCGCTCAGCCTTGTTTGGGATACTGCTGAAAAAAAAGAGCAGATGTTCGCTCCGGCTTAGCACATGAGCAGAACCCAAACAAAAGAGAAACGGCTGCTCAGGTGGCAACAACACCGAAATGGAACAGAACTAAAGGGATGCTGAATGATTGATGGGATGTCCAGTGAAAGCGCTGGCCCTCTCTCACTTCCTGGATTTGGTGCCACAGGAAATTAGAGATCAGGCTTTAAAATCACGAGTGTAACTGAACCTGGGGGTCGCCGTGGATCGAACCCCTGCGACCCTGACGGACAGGAAGTGGTCCTGCATGTTATACAGCTTCATAATTCTAAAGAATGGTGAGAGGTTAGAAGGAACTTTAATGCTGAACGACAGGAGCGCTCTCCATCTGTCTGAACATTCCATATGTTCTGGTTCTGATGAATAATTGATGCACACACATTTATTCCTGAGTATTATCAGCAAGTGTGTGTGTGTGTGTGTGTGTGTGTTGGTTACACACCTTTAGGGATGTTCTTTTTATCCATCTCTGCTGGTATATGGATCCTCTCCCTTTCAGCGTCTTCGGCTTTCAGACGCCGCTGGATGTCCTCCAGACGCTTAACGTTGTCTGAGAACGAAGGTCTGAGTTTCGGGTCCATCTGAAACAACGAGCCAACGAGGTGAAAACCCTTCAGGAAACGTGTAAAAATGTTTTTTTTTTTTCCTTTTTAATCCAAATATAGCAGGTCAATCGGTGCATTATGGGACGTGAAAACAATACACAATAACAGTGTGGGTGTGCACAACTATGACCTTTAAATCATTTCCACCATTTTTTTCCTTCTTTAAGATAAAAATCCAGTGTTGGTCATACACACTAAACGATCCCTGAACACAGCAAAAATGCCACCATCTTCATATGACAGTCATAAGGCAACATTAATGCCAGAGGTATAAAAAGAAATTAGAGTTAGCGAACCAGAAATACGATCTGTAGCCTTTTTTTGCGCATGTGCGAAATCGCTGCTACGTCCGTTTTTACGTCAGTCTTGCGATATGAATGTGTTCTTTTGCCTTTGATGTCCAGCTTCAAGAATTTCTCTTAAAAGGAGAAAATCCTGACACATACACACACATCTGTTTTACCCAAATGGAGTCGAACAAATGTTCACTATTTAATTACATTTTCCCATTTATTTAATTCGATTGAACCGAACTGTACGGAACCGTGCATGTTGTGTACCGTTACACCCCATTTCACACGTTTACAGATTTCTGAGTTTATTGAAAAAGTGATTCGAGACTGAGCAGAGAATCTCGGTGCGAGACGAAGCGTTGAGTAACGGCACGTACGTTGCAGCAGTTGAAGGCGAGCTGAAGGAAGTCAGGAGGGCAGTCTCCGACCATGTGCTGGAACGCGTGATAATCCAACCCGAAGTTCTGCCAACACACACACACACACACACATGCGCAAGTTTTAAACAAACTTCTTATGAAATTAGTTACAAATACACTCTATGGACAAAAGTTGTTTTGTGGGACACCGGACTTTTCCAGCTACATTTACATTTAAAGCATTGCGCGGACACTCTTATCCGAGCGACTTACACACTGAGTAGGGGGGTTGAGGGCCTTGCTCAAGGGCCCAGCAGTGGCAGCTCGGTAGTGGTGGGATAAACCTGTGACCTCTTCCCAGAAAAGTGGAATTTATCATAACAGCAAATAGGACTAAATATGGAATAGAATGTTCCAAAAAGCATAACAAAACCTATACTCAGGTGTCCACAAACTTTTGACCATATAGCGTAGGTCTACGATGCATGATGGTGTGATTGTGTATAAATGACACTACAGGATCTGATGATCCGAACTGACTTCGGTGCGAGGCAGGAAGTCGGGATCGGCCTGTATCCTGGCGATGATCTCACACAAGATGATGCCGAAGGAGAAGACGTCGGCCTGGAGACACGGAGAAACCAGCGTGTTATCATCGCCCTCGTCGGCTAATTGTGATGGACACAAGAGGTGTTGTGCGTTCTGGATCTCACCTTCTCGTTGTACGGTTCGTCTCGCAGGACCTCTGGAGCCATCCAGAACGGAGAACCTACAACCGACAGCTTCTCTCCGTCGCCACTGCGAACACGAGAGACAGAGATTCTGAACATTCTCAAAGGAGTTCACACACGTTCCTCCATGACGAACGCCTGGAGGTGAGGAGGAAGTCTTAGATCATGGTAATGTCAGTGGAGTAGTGCATGAGAGAGAGAGAAAGCAACTGTGTGTGTATGTGTGTGTGTATGTATGTGTGTGCGCGCGCTAGGAAACTTCTTTAGCTGCTTTGGTATTATTAGCTCTGCTATTAGTTCACTTCTGAACGCTATGTTCTGCCAGATCAGATGCCCTTACCAGCCCCACACATACATACACACACACACACACACACACACACACACACACACACTTTACCTTTATTCACCGAACCCATTAAAGTTGCTTGCTTGTTAATCTTGGCACTGAGCAAGACACAGATCCCATATTAGCTAGGTGGGGCAAGCTCTGTGAGAACACACACACACACACACACACACACACACACACACACACACACACACACACACACACACACACACACACACACACACACACACACACACACACACACACAGATAAAACTATCGGTCACTTACTTATGACTAGGGATTTTTTCTGCAAGCCCGAAATCTCCAACGATCGCAGTGTAGCTGTTTTCATCTGATTTGACCAGGCAGTTCTGCAAACACACAACACACACACACACACACACACACACACACACACACACACACACACACACACACACACACACACACACAAAGTATGGTGATGTAGTGGTAGAACTGATTATACAGTCCTCTTTGTACCTTGGGGTGAAGTTGGGGTAAAAGTTTTGGCACCCCACACAGTATTACAACTCCATTGCATAAGTGTGAATTACGCGTGCGCCAGCGGTAAACGAGTGGAGGGCGGAGCCGGACTTAACGAGCAGTAAGAAACACCTGCAGCTTATGAGACTAATCAGGGTGCTCTGTTTCAGTCCGGCGTCCCAATAAAGAGGAGAGAGACGCCAACCTCCGAGAGCGAGCCACCAAGCAGAGAAGCGAGAATGCGCACCGATCCGCGAGTGAGACGGGCGGACGCCGAAGAAATGCGTGCCGATCCGCGAGTGGGCGCGGGCGGACATCAAAGAGGAAAGGCGCCCCGAAACGCAAGACTGTGGGTGAGCCCCGGCGTTAGAGCTGGAAAGGAAAGCACTGGGGTGAAAACCGAAGTACATAAAGGAAGCTCTGTTTGATTTCATATTACAAAATTATTAGCCAAAATGTTTTAAATGTCACATGGTGTCTCAAAAAGCTTTTTTTTTAAGAGTCCAAAAGTAAGTACACCCGCTGACATGCTGCAGCAAACCGATCCTCATTCCTGCATTCCACGTTTTTTCTTGATCACCGATACGATCTGGATAAATCCGTTTTCGATTTCCATGCGGGACGTCAGCAGGTCACGTGTGTGTACGAAAGCCGGAGCTATTTGTGGTTTTGCGTTTGATTATTCTGTAAAGTATGTGGTTCGGCAGGATGCTTTATCACATCTAGACAAACAGAAAAGAGATTTTTGAATTCCAGGCATTACAGCGAATTAAGATAGCGTGGACCGGTATTTTTTGTGTGAAGCCATAACTGTGTGAATGAATCCACAAAATGAGGTGTGCTCTCTGAGTGGGAGGAGCATCACACCATCTTCCATGTCAATCACAGTGATGCTAGCCAATCGTGTGAGAACGGGTATGTGGAAGAGGGCAGATAGCGGTTTCCTTAGTGTTACCTTAGAGGTGAGGTCTCTGTGGAAGATGCCCTTGGAGTGCAGGTAGGTGAGACCCATGGCGATATCTGATGCCAGTTTGACCCGTGTGGTCCAGCTCAGGTACTTGTTGCTGTCCAGCAGCTGCTCCAAGTTTCCACCGTTGATGTACTGCAGAAAAAGACGATTCACAGACATGACCAAGAAATAGCATCAAGAAATTTCCCCACTGTGGGACGAATAAAGGTTTATCTTATCTTATCTTATGACCACAACTCGGGATATTTATATCTGTGCACGAACATCATCTTTAATATTTTAACTAGTAAACATTTCTCATTACTTATTAAATAATTATTATTTAATTATTATAATTTTTATTATAGGTATTATTTTCAGATTAATAAATTTGATTTAAAACATACATTTAGACTTTATTATTATTTGCTACGCTGTTTATAACTGTATTGTATTTTTATTTTACTAGTTTATTGTTGACTGGATCTTCTTTCACATTATTTTTACCTTAATGTTTTTTAATATTTATTTATTTTTTTTTAAACCTTTTTCAATTATTATACATGTCAGAACATTTTCATATATAATTTTTTTAAATTTATTTTTACAAATGTTCTATTATTTGCCAATTTTACTATTTGCTCTTTCTTTTTAAAGTTATAAAGCAGTTTAATTGTTCAGTTTATTATGCAATAACATTTGGATCATTTTTATATTTTGTGAAATATATGTGAAAAAGGATTTTGTTAGAAAAAAGTATACATAAGACACAAATAGAGAATTTTGAGGTGGCGTTTTTGGCTCTTATTCCTTATAAAAAGAAAAATTCTGAGGTAAATTTTACAATCCTGTGGGTCAATGCTGCTGAAAATCCATCTAGCTGTGTGTGGGACTGATTATACCGAGAGGAAGAAGAAGAAGAAAATAAATAATTACATGAAAATAATACAAATAAAAACAGATTTCCAGACAGAAAATCCCATTTTTCAGTGGTTAAAATATCTGGTTTCTAAAACACCTCAGAACAGCTGCTCTATTAATCCGCCTCCTGTGGCGTGACCCAACCATGAGACAAAAAGGCTGTCCCTCTTAGTCCTACTTTCCTGATTGCCTGAACTCCACATGAACGCACAATTTTTTTTTACATTATTACACGTGAAGTTAAAATGAGTAAATCGGTGATGCCTCCTCGTCTTCCACCTCCTTTGTGTTCAGTAAATATGACTTCTTCTGAAGCCTTTATCAGTTCATCTCCTTTATCTTTCGCTCTTTAATCTGTCCTAATGGACCTACTGAAAGGAGCTAAAGTTCATATTCTATATACAGTGAGGAAAATAAGTATTTGAACACCCTGCTATTTTGCAAGTTCTCCCACTTAGAAATCATGGAGGGGTCTGAAATTGTCATCGTAGGTGCATGTCCACTGTGAGAGACATAATCTAAAAAAAAAAATCCAGAAATCACAATGTATGATTTTTTAACTATTTATTTGTATGATACAGCTGCAAATAAGTATTTGAACACCTGAGAAAGTCAATGTTAATATTTGGTACAGTAGCCTTTGTTTGCAATTACAGAGGTCAAATGTTTCCTGTAGTTTTTCACCAGGATTGCACACACTGCAGGAGGGATTTTGGCCCACTCCTCCACACAGATCTTCTCTAGATCAGTCAGGTTTCTGGCCTGTCGCTGAGAAACACGGTGTTTGAGCTCCCTCCAAAGATTCTCTATTGGGTTTAGGTCTGGAGACTGGCTAGGCCACGCCAGAAACTTGATATGCTTCTTACAGAGCCACTCCTTGGTTATCCTGGCTGTGTGCTTCGGGTCATTGTCATGTTGGAAGACCCAGCCTTGACCCATCTTCAATGCTCTAACTGAGGAAAGGAGGTTGTTCCCCAAAATCTCGCAATACATGGCCCCGGTCATCCTCTCCTTGATACAGTGCAGTCGCCCTGTCCCATGTGCAGAAAAACACCCCCAAAGCATGATGCTACCACCCCCATGCTTCACAGTAGAGATGGTGTTCTTGGGATGGTACTCATCATTCTTCTTCCTCCAAACACGTTTAGTGGAATTATGACCCAAAAGTTCTATTTTGGTCTTATCTGACCACATGGCTTTCTACCATGACTCCTCTGGATCATCCAAATGGTCATTGGCAAACTTAAGACGTGCCTGGACATGTGCTGGTTTAAGCAGGGAAACCTTCCGTGCCATGCATGATTTTAAACCATGACGTCTTAGTGTATTACCAACAGTAACCTTGGAAACGGTGGTCCCAGCTCTTTTCAGGTCATTGACCAGCTCCTCCCGTGTAGTTCTGGGCTGATTTCTCACCTTCCTTAGGATCATTGAGACCCCACGAGGTGAGATCTTGCATGGAGCCCCAGTCCGAGGGAGATTGACAGTCATGTTTAGCTTCTTCCATTTTCTAATGATTGCTCCAACAGTGGACCTTTTTTCACCAAGCTGCTTGGCAATTACCCCGTAGCCCTTTCCAGCCTTGTGGAGGTGTACAATTTTGTCTCTAGTGTCTTTGGACAGCTCTTTGGTCTTGGCCATGTTAGTAGTTGGATTCTTACTGATTGTATGGGGTGGACAGGTGTCTTTATGCAGCTAACAACCTCAAACAGGTGCATCTAATTTAGGATAATAAATGTAGTGGAGGTGGACATTTTAAAGGCAGACTAACAGGTCTTTGAGGGTCAGAATTCTAGCTGATAGACAGGTGTTCAAATACTTATTTGCAGCTGTATCATACAAATAAATAGTTTAAAAATCATATATTGTGATTTTTGGTTTTCTTTTTTAGATTGTGTCTCTCACAGTGGACATGCACCTACGATGACAATTTCAGACTCCTCCATGATTTCTAAGTGGGAGAACTTGCAAAATAGCAGGGTGTTCAAATACTTATTTTCCTCACTGTATATATATATATATATATATATATATATATATATATATATATATATATATATATATATATACAATCAGTTCAAATACTTATTTTCCTCACTGTATATATATATATATATATATATATATATATATATATATATATATATATATATATATATATATATATATACAGTGAGGAAAATAAGTATTTGAACACCCTGCTATTTTGCAAGTTCTCCCACTTAGAAATCATGGAGGGGTCTGAAATTGTCATCGTAGGTGCATGTCCACTGTGAGAGACATAATCTAAAAAAAAAAATCCAGAAATCACAATGTATGATTTTTTAACTATTTATTTGTATGATACAGCTGCAAATAAGTATTTGAACACCTGAGAAAGTCAATGTTAATATTTGGTACAGTAGCCTTTGTTTGTAATTACAGAGGTCAAACGTTTCCTGTAGTTTTTCACCAGGTTTGCACACACTGCAGGAGGGATTTTGGCCCACTCCTCCACACAGATCTTCTCTAGATCAGTCAGGTTTCTGGCCGGTCACTGAGAAACACGGAGTTTGAGCTCCTCCAAAGATTCTCTATTGGGTTTAGATCTGGAGACTGGCTAGGCCACGCCAGAACCTTGATATGCTTCTTACAGAGCCACTCCTTGGTTATCCTGGCTGTGTGCTTCGGGTCATTGTCATGTTGGAAGACCCAGCCTCGACCCATCTTCAATGCTCTAACTGAGGGAAGGAGGTTGTTCCCCAAAATCTCGCAATACATGGCCCCGGTCATCCTCTCCTTAATACAGTGCAGTCGCCCTGTCCCATGTGCAGAAAAACACCCCCAAAGCATGATGCTACCACCCCCATGCTTCACAGTAGGGATGGTGTTCTTGGGATGATACTTATCATTCTTCTTCCTCCAAACAAGTTTAGAGGAATTATGACCCAAAAGTTCTATTTTGGTCTCATCTGACCACATGAGTTTCTCCCATGACTCCTCTGGATCATCCAAATGGTCATTGGCAAACTTAAGACATGCCTGGACATGTGCTGGTTTAAGCAGGGGAACCTTCCGTGCCATGCATGATATCAAACCATGACGTCTTAGTGTATTACCAACAGTAACCTTGGAAACGGTGGTCCCAGCTCTTTTCAGGTCATTGACCAGCTCCTCCCATGTAGTTCTGGGTTGATTTCTAACCTTACTTAGGATCATTGAGACCCCACGAGGTGAGATCTTGCATGGAGCCTCAGTCCGAGGGAGATTGACAGTCATGTTTAGCTTCTTCCATTTTCTAATGATTGCTCCAACAGTGGACCTTTTTTCACCAAGCTGCTTGGTAATTTCCCTGTAGCCCTTTCCAGCCTTGTGGAGGTGTACAATTTTGTCTCTAGTTTCTTTGGACAGCTCTTTGGTCTTGGCCATGTTAGTAGTTGGATTCTTACTGATTGTATGGGGTGGACAGGTGTCTTTATGCAGCTAACGACCTCAAACAGGTGCATCTAATTTAGGATAATAAATGTAGTGGAGGTGGACATTTTAAAGGCAGACTAACAGGTCTTTGAGGGTCAGAATTCTAGCTGATAGACAGGTGTTCAAATACTTATTTGCAGCTGTATCATACAAATAAATAGTTTAAAAATCATATATTGTGATTTCTGGATTTTTTTTTTAGATTATGTCTCTCACAGTGGACATGCACCTACGATGACAATTTCAGACCCCTCCATGATTTCTAAGTGGGAGAACTTGCAAAATAGCAGGGTGTTCAAATACTTATTTTCCTCACTGTATATATATATATATATATATATATATATATATATATATATATATATATATATATATATATGTATGTATGATTGGTCTGAAGGTGTCGATTCGCTGATCCCTAACGATAACAGGTTCTTATCGTTTCTATAGTAATGAAACAAATTCACAAACAACTGCACACAATCTGCTGTTCATAAAAAAAAAAAAAAAAAAAGCAGACTCTTCATCCCTCCCTGCTGTTTACTGATTTATGACATTATACAGCATGACATTTTACACCCGTCCTATCGTTTTGAGTGTCCCTGTTTTGTTTAAGGGTATCGGCTTTCTACTTTCACAGAGTGCTCCGATGCAAATATCGTCTCTGATGTCCACTCTGGAACCGGAGACGGTGACCTTCGAGGTGACGTTCCACGCTCTCGTTTTTTTTTTTGCGCAAACCGTTGTCCAAGGCAAATTAATTACAGGTGTTTTGAGAGAGATGAAGGCAGGTGATGTGACGGCTATATATAAGTGGAGGTTCTGGTGTACATGGCTTGCTCTGTCTCTCTCTCTTGTTTTAATGGCAGACAGACAGCTCCGTCCATCTACAGGCTAAATATACAGACTCCTTACCAGGACGTGGCTATTTATGCCCTGAGGTGTTTAGCCGCCTCAAGTCATAATCAGTTAATCAAAGTGAACAAAATGGTAAATTTGGGTGTGAAAATGTATATACAGTATATTTTTTAATTTGTATTGAATGGACCGACTGGTCCCTTTATTTTCTTTCCCACCTCAATATAGGATTAGTTTTACCTCAAAGTCTACATGAAAAACACACTTCTTTATTACCTTGATGAATATTTTCCAGCATTACCCACAATGCCATGGTGTTCATGGTTCAGTGGAATCTAGTCCTTTTTCATGGCTAACTAAAGATAACGATGCAGCGGCACTTTAGTCCTTAAATCAATCCAGCTGTCAAACACCATCCAAAGAGTCAACTTTGACGCCGTTGTGTTTGTTTTAAACCGAAGGCAACGCTGTTTTCCGGTTCTTAGAGTCCGGCTTCTGCAGCAGCTTCTCCAACGTTCCTCTAAATTACATTTATATTCACGCCATATGGTTGACGCCATTATCCAGGGCAACTGAGCAGTTAAGGGTTAAGGGCCGTGCTCAAGGGTTCAGCTTGGTACAATGCAAGTCCGATGCTTAAACCATTGAACTTCTAATTTCTCATTAAAATAACTACATTCACTAAAACACATTATAAATATTATATAAACTTTTTCCATCAAGTTCAGAGCAGGTACTGAAACGGGCCGCTGTTCAGGACCAAAGGACCTGCGATGATTATTTCAGCCATCACTGCATCGGGTCGGGAAAATTCCAGGTGGCAGACGTGAGGCGTGTATTATTCAGGGTTGCGCCGATGACAGACTTCTGTTTGTTTATAACACTCCGGAGGCTGCGTTCGTGAGTGTGTTAACGCAGCACATGGAACTGGATCTCGTCCGGTTCTCAGCATGTTTACCTGAAGTTTTGGTTCAAACAAGTTCATGCTTCAGTTTCTTTACACCTAAAATCTGTCAATCATTTATCTAATCAGCCCAATGTACTCTTTAACCCACCTGATCAATAGTAATCTCTCTCTCTCTCTCTCTCACACACACACACACACACACACACACACACACACACACACACACACACACACACACACACACACACACACACACACACACATGCAAAGTCAAGCCTGGGGCAGGAGAGGTAACAGTTTTTGTTCTCTATAAGAAATCGCCCTGAGGCTGTATTGAATAAAGACTTAATTGTTTTTTTTCTTTTTCCACACTGAACCAGATCAGAACGTAACAATAATCCATGCTGTCAAGTGGAAACTTCGCTGAACGTTTTTTTTTTTTTTAGATGGAACTGAAATTGCAAACGAACAAACCAGGCCACCTTGTGTCAACCACTGTAAATAATCCAGCTTTATATTAATAAACTAGAAAATGAACCTGCGATATTAGAATCGAGATTGGACCGGGTCCTGACAGAAAGCAGCAGGGTGATGGAGTTTCTCCTTATAAAATTAGAGTGTGTTTGTGGCGATTCATTCAGCCACAAGGGTGTTAGAAAACTCAGGTACTCATGTTGGTGTGATCAGGGGACCTGGGTGTAGTCAGCGTTCACATTCATTCACGTTCTACAAGGTTGAGGAGGTAGCAGGAGATCTTCCACTCCAACCGATGTATCTTCATGGAGCTGGCTTTGTGCATCGTCATGCTGGAACAGATTTGGGTCTCCAAGATCACTTGAAAGGAAGATTTCATGCTCCGGCATTTCGAAGATCTCATACAAATCAATATCCTGGATATTTTTTGATGAAATTTAGTTTCTTCTCTCTGCCGACTATCGTTTGTCACTTCTCACTCCGCTGTCCGGGTGAGAAGTGAAATAAAATCCCCGGGTTACACCGTCGAGAGACTCCTGTTTGTGTATTAAACACCAGAGGTGACGACAAGTAGGTGGATTACAGAGAGCTCATCTCTTTATTTGATACAAATGCTCTAATCATCATCATTAATAATAACAATAAGTTTATCAATAGCTACCTGTTCACAAAAAACAGAATTACACGTAAATCTGCTGTGTGCACGATGACGTCCTCCTGTCTTCAATATTGTGACATGAATTTTTGCACAACATGCACTAAATCTAATGTCCCCGCTTTTTTAAGGAACACATCCTTGAGTTGTGTGTGTGTGTGTGTGTGTGTGTGTGTGTGTGTGTGTGTGTGTGTGTGTGTGTGTGTGCGCGTTTTGAAACTCGCATTCCTACTCCTACTCACCCGCTATACACACAAGGCTAACTTTTAATTAGCCTGCTCCTACAGCTGCTTTTATATTTAACTGCCAATCATGGCCCGATTATACAACCACACACACACACACACACACACACACACGCACACACGCACACACGCACACACGCACACACGCACACACGCACACACGCACACACAAACACAAACACACACAAAGCAGGGAAACTCCGTCGATCTCACTGCATAAACAGCCACTTTGACCTTTCTTGACGCCCATTTGAGGAAAAAAAAATTCATCTCAGTACGACGATCTAATGGCTGCATTTCGCTCTTAAATGTAGAAGAACCATGTGTTCACACACGTCATGCACAACTCGCCGTACAATCCGGTCCCCAGCAGGCGTTCCTACTAGCAGTTGTAGCTACTTGCTGAACCGAGTTGCTCCATATTTGCATAAAGTTACACTCTTCTCTGGACACGCCCACTTCTGATCTCAAACGTTCTTGGTCGATCACGTGTCTGTAATGTGGCATTGAAATTTTTTTTTTAGTGTATAACAGTGATGTATGCTGCTATAACGTGGAAGTTGTAGCTCAGTGGTTAAGGCTCTGGGTTACTGATCAGAATGTCTGGGGTTTAAGCCCTGGTATCACCAAGCTGCCACTATTGGGGCCCCTGAGTAAGGCCCTTAACCATTCAGTGCACCAGAGGCTCTGTATTATGGCTGACCCTGCACTTTGACCCCGGGATCACCAAGCTGCCACTCTCGGGGCCCCCGAGCAAGACCCTCAAACCCTCTGTGCTGACCCTGGGGTTCCTAACGTCAATGGGACATGCGAAGAAAGAAGAACTTTTCTTTCTTTCTGTAGAGTGACTGTGACTATCAAGATAACAAATATCAAAAAATAAATAGTAATAAAAGTAAACGAACGAACAAATGAAAGAAACAAAGAACTTTTTTCCCTCTCTTTCATAAGACTGAGGAAATTTGAGCATATAAGCACGAGGTGTTAAATGTATTTGCACATGCAAATAAAAGATCAATAGTCATTCAGTTCATAATAAACAAAATATAAATAAAAGATCATTATTATAATTATTTATTTATTCTATTTACTAAAATGTGTTTCCACGTTTCATGTAAAGTGAAAATGAGATGGCGTGTACAGTCTGTTGTAGGTGATGGTGTCAGTGCATCTGCGTGCCTGAACCTCCTCAGAGGCTCCTCTTACCTCAGTGAGGGCATGGAGCTGACCTTCCTGCACGCAAACACCCATGAACCTGCAAAAAAAACGAAATAAAAAAAATCAAGGCACAAAAAAAGATCAACATATCGTTTTATTCGGCAGGACGTCCTGTTTCTGTGAACCAACGCTGTGTCTCTTTTACTTTACCGCAGCAAGCTACGAAGAGAAAGAGAAAATCTTCTCCGGCTTCTAAACAATGTCCCTTTAACAAGTTCAGAATGATCTGCTCCAGATGGAGTACGTCCTGTCATTTGTCACCGAGGATTAGCGCGCGACAGCCGGAGGAGATATGATAAGTGAAACGAGACTTTAGGAAAGACCACGTACTCGGTGTAGAGCTCCTGAGGGGATCCTGAGGGGAAATAATGCACAATGAAATATGGAGCCCTGAGAAAAAGATTTCTTTGTGCTTTTTGAACAATTAGTCTTCATTTGCACTTAGAATAACCTCCACTCTTCTGGGAAGATGTTCCACAAGATGGTGTTTGTGGAGATTTGTGGAGGTTCATTCAGCCTCAAGGGTGTTTAGTTAAGTCTGGTAGGTGAGGAGGTCTGGGGGGTTCACATTCATCTCAAAGGTGTTCAGTACGGTTGGAGCTCTATAGCAGGAGATCTTTCCATGTGAGGCAGATCTTCATGGAGCTGGCTTTGTGCACATGGAGATTGTCATGCTGGAACAGGTTTTGGGTCTTGTGATGGGAATATTTCCTGCTACTGCATACAAACACATTGTATACAATCGTGAGCCTCCAAGTTGCTAGTAACAGTATTGAGAAGAAGCAGATCCGGCTGGAAAAGTTAGGTGTCCAATTACTTTTGTGTGGGTCGGGGGGTGGGGGTGGGTTTTTTTGGGGAAATGGAGGTAATTCCATTAATATTCTTTGCTATTGACCAGTAACCAGAGACGTTTGAAGCCTTTGCACCAGATTCTGAAGACGTTTCTGTCGTACCCAAGTGAGAGACGTCTAGACGAATGCCAACAGACAGCAATGACACACACTCACACACTGCTGATGGAGAACACTCACAGCCTGCTAACACATCGCTAACACGTCGCTCTCTCTCTTCCTCCGCTCCCTCTCACTCCGTCTTACACGTCGCATGGCAGCTGGAAGACTCTATTTCTGAAACTCTGTGTCTGAGACAGGTTTATTGTGCTGCGTGTTAGCGAGGCCTCGAAACTACGTGATCTCGCAGTCACGTTCCAGCTGTACGCATGCCAGCGATCGTCAGGGGAGAGCCGCTAATGCCTTCTCAAGAAATCGCTCAAAACAGCCAGAAGACCTTGTAGAGTAATTTCTATTTATTTGAAGAGCTTTTTTGTTGTTGGACATGGCATTGCCTCTCAACTATTTATTTAATAAAAAATTAAAAATAAACGTATTTCTGTAAATGTAGTAGTGAGAAGTGTTATAACAGACATGATGCGAAATGGTTATGGATTAATAATCTTTTATTGTAAAAAAAAAAAAAAAAAAGAAAAAAAAAAAAAAAAAAAAGAACGATTGGTCAATAGTGGACAATAGTGATCAGTGATTGGTCACTGGGAAACAATACTAATCAGTAATAGGTCATTGAGCAAAATAGTGATCAGTGATTGGTCACTGAGAAACAACAGTGATCAGTAAGTAGTCATTAGGAATCAACGGAGATCAGTGATTGGTTGCTGGTAGTAATGGTGATCAGTAATAGGTCTTTAGATAAAAATGATAATCAGTGATAAGTATTTAGGAAACAAAGGTGATCAGTGTGATTGGTCAATGGGAAACAACAGTGATCAGAAAATAGTCATTGGTGATCAATGGTGATCAGTGATTAGTTTATTGGTAATAATGGTGATCAGTGATTGGTTTATTGGTAATAATGGCGATCAGTGATTATTGGTAATAATGGCGATCAGTGATTAGTTTATTGGTAATAATGGCGATCAGTGATTGGTTTATAGGTAATAAAGGCGATCAGTGATTAGTTTATTGGTAATAATGGCGATCAGTGATTATTGGTAATAATGGCGACCAGTGATTTTTTTATTGGTAATAATTGCGATCGGTGATTAGTTTATTGGTTATAATGGCGATCAGTGATTGGTTTATAAGTAATGATGGCGATCAGTGATTGGTTTATAAGTAATGATGGCGATCAGTGATTGGTTTATAAGTAATGATGGCGATCAGTGATTGGTTGTTAATAATAGTGATCAGCAATTGATCTTTAGAAAACAATAATGATCAGTGAAAGTGAACACAATAGTGTTGAATCGAGTGAATCTGTTTGTAAAACCAGCAGCTATGAAGCGAGCAGCAGAACTGTATCCAGTGCAGGAAAGTCTTTACAGTATGATAAAAAAAAATCACTAGATTTATTAATAAGCTCTTAAAAAAAGCCATTCGTATTATAGGTCTATTTAAATCTACTGTCTATCTATTAGAGCCTCTGATCCCCTGGGTCCCCCGTTGCCCCACCCGGGGCAATTCCACACCACACCACACCAATTTAGGAGTGACTCCGGGGAGTTATGGCGTAATAAACTACAGGTCTGACATTTACTCGTTGGGTCTTTTTCCAAATAACAAAGACCCCCTTAGTCAGCGCTCGGGGCCTTTCGCCCCCGTTCCAGCAGGACACAACAATGACGTGATTGTGAAAAACACACACAAGCCTCCCCTCCCTTTCTCTCTCTCTCTCTCTCTCTCTCTCTCTCTCTCTCTCTCATTCTGCTGTACAAACACAGAGCACGGAAATAGAGCGATCCTGAAACGAGCCGTCTGAACTGCGGTTCCATTTATAGACAAATGTGCACATCTGGGGTTTTTTCTTTTTCTTTTTTACAAGACTGTAGTTTTCCACAGATGGCCACAAAAAACGGCAGACGCTACAAATCGAATCAACAGACGAGGGATGAGAATCGGAGCTTTACGATGCACGTCTTCCCCGAAGCTTTCCAGTGTTCTCCGAGTTAGCTCAAGATTCGTCTGTACTAATGACCTCATCCCTACTTACAGCACTGACCAACCACTCTATATCTGTATATACTGACCGATATAGACATTCATGTCTTGTTTCTTTAACAACGAACTCTAAACTCTAAAATTAACTCTATTACATGTAGGATTAAAGTTTACAAGGTATCACACCATCCAAAAGTATTTGCATATCGTATGTGATTGGCTAAAAGCTATAAAGCTTGTTTTGTGACATCACAAACAGGGCTTTTTATCTATATTTAATATTATGTTTAGACACTTGTGCCTGCAGAATAACAGCAGGCACATTTCTTGACTATGACATGGTACCTTGTAACCTTTAACCTTTAAGCGACTCTATTGTGCGACTCGACCTGAGAACACCATCTGAACATTGAAGCATGGTGGTGGCAGCATCATGTTGAAATTGACCTCATGGTTGCCTCTCTGACTTCTCTGGCACTTAAATTTGGTCGACGGTTTTCCATTTGCTTATTCTTTTATAATAACGAGCTCAAAACGTTTACAAAGACCTCTTTAAAATCCATTCGGAAGGTTTTAGGATCATGTTTTGGTCATGAGGAGATTAAAAACCGCATCGACTTTCTAATTCATTTTATGTTGATGGAAAACCCCTGTAACGTCTGAAAGTCTAATCCAGAATTTTATATGATGCACCATGGCTTCTATTATGGATATGTGTGTGTGTGTGTGTGTGTGTGTGTGTGTCTGACCTGAGAATGTTGGGGTGTGAGAGTCGGTTCATAAGTTGCACTTCTCGCAGCATGTTGGCTCGGTTGCTGCTCAGCTTGTTCATCTTCAGAGCCATCACCTGGCCTGAGGCTTTGTGACGAACCTACACACAAACACAAACATATACACAATATATACTTGTGCTGATGTGAATCGCATCAACAGAATAGAATAATACACCGTGTCATGCTTTGTTTAGAGAAAACTAATCAACCCCTTCTAACCAATCACAATTAAGAAAAAAAAACAGATGGAAATAATGAATGGAATGGAAAAGGGTGAGGACAGGAGGCAGGGCATGAACGTTTTTAAGACTTTCTTCAGAAACTCTGACTAACAACACCGATTTTGATTCCAGGAGAACCTCAAGTGAAATGCTTTGTGCACCAGCAGGCTGAGAAGATCTCAATCCTCCAGCCTTCTTCACGGTGATTAAAGCTTGACGTGGAATGACTAATCGTTCACAGTGCGTGAAACCTCTCTCGGATCGTCAGATAACCTGCTCTCAGTCACATTTCTTCATTTCCTCTTCATGTCAAAGCTTCTTTCATGGACTAAAATATGTCGAGCGATAAAACCACAGGAAGTTTCGTTGACAAGTGCGTGAAAAGAAAAAAAAAAGTAGAATCAGTCTTGGCCAGAACTTCTTAAGCAGAGCACAGAAGAAACTCTGTGGTGTGTTACAAAAGAAATTACCAACGCTAACAACCCAAATGACTGGTTAAGGTCACAATATGTCATTAAATTGATGCTAGTTCAGAGAGATTTGCGTCTATACACACACACACACACACACACACACACACACACACACACACACACACACACACACACACACACACACACACACGATTGAGAGTATGGATTGCATGCTATTCATCTAAATTGTTTCCACCACAGCTAGAGAGGAACTTCTTCAGGTATTACAAACCTGAGAGGAACTTCTCTCCAGAAAGGACACACACACAATAATATAGTAATTGTTTGAGCTATTATTAGATTAGATTAGATTAGATTATTAGATTAGCATTTCGTAGCAACTACAAACTCACAATCATTGGAAATAACAAAAGCAAAAGCGGTGGAGGCAAAGCTTTAAGAACGTCCACCTCAGAAACATCCACCGGTTTTAATGAAATAAAGTGAAAGACTTTGGGACTGAACTCCACACATATATCTCAACAATTGGCGAGTGGTGATGAAAATGTCTGGATCTGATTCTGGTTCTGAGGAGAGGACACGAGGAGTCAGAGGGCCATGTATAATGTTCTCATGCTGATCTACAGCCCAACTGCAGAGCGAGCAGTCTGGTGGAAACACAAGCCCAGACAGTCACTCTATAAAGTATACAGTGGTCCAGACGACCTGCTACACAACCATTCTAGCTAACAGTTCACATGTGCGACAGGAACAATCCATTATATGCATCATACCAGAGTGTAAAGCAGAATATTGGACTTTCCCTTTCTTCAAACCTGTGTGCTTCATACACTATACAGACAAAAGTAATGGGACACCTGATCCTTCCTGCCATATGTGGTTCTTCTCCAAACTGTTACCAAAAAGCTGGAGGCACACAATTGTACAGGACGTCTATAATCAAATTCGGCTTTAACTTGGGAACCCAAACGTGTTCCAGCATGGCAATGCCCCTGTGCACAAAGCCAGCTCCATGAAGATTATTATGGTTCACATGGTTTGGAGAAGATCTTAAGTGGCCTGCTATAGAGTTTTGATCTCATCCCTACTGAACACCTTTGAGATGAATGTGAACGCTGACTGCACCCCAGGTCTCCTCACCTACATTAGACTTTACTAACACCCTTGTGGCTGATGAACACAAATGTCCACAAGTACATTCCAAATTTTTTATAAGGATTTATAAGAAGGATTTATATAGGGGAGTGGTGGCTCCAGCGGTTAAGGCGCTGGGTTGCCGATCGGAAGGTCTGGGGTTCGAGCCCCGGTATCGCCAAGCTGCCACTCTTGGGCCCTTGAGCAAGGCCCTTAACCCTCTATGCTCCGGGGGTCCCTTATGAGGGAAATATCAAGGTCCGTGACGTCGGAGTGACGTGGGGCCGCCTTCCCGTGGGCTCACCACCTGCAGGAGGGACCGTAAGGGACGGTGCTGTGAGGATTGGGCAGCAGTCGAAGGCGGGGGCCTGCTTAGACTGCTTCCCCCGCGACCCGAATTACGGATAAGCGGGAGAAAATGAATGAATGAAAGGATTTATAAGAAGCAATTTGGACTAAATGTGGAATGTGATGCTCAAAAAGCACCGAATGTATGACCAGGTGTCTGCAAACTTTTATGTAACGCAACATAGTGTATATAAATCAGCTAGAAAACTTATTTATTAGAAATGTATTCTCTTTCTTCAAACCAATGACAATTTGGTCCCAAAGTCCACCTCCAGGCTTACAAACCAATCCTTTCCACCTTGGGGATGTTTTTTACCATGGAGATCTGTTCAAACTCTGTCTACCGTGGCCATCTGGTTCAATCTCCTGTGAAACCTTACTACCTAGGTATCCACTTTCCTGTCTTAGGAAAACATTCAACCATAGACATACATTCATTCAAATGATTTCTAAAACCATTCAAACATGGGTATAGGTTTCATAGCGTATTTGAAAAAATCAGTTTGGGATCTGATATTAAACCGTTCCACCATGGTCATCTGTCCGGATCAACAATGAAACCATTCAAGCATGGCCATCTGATCAAGTTTCAGGCCATAATAAGAATTAATGCAATCCATGTCCCATTGTTTTCTGTTTGTTTTAAAGGTTAAGCCACTTGTTTCTAAGAGATTACTTGGGTATAAATGGCACACTAAAAAAGCCAACAATAAGAAATCATGGGGCGAATAAATGCCATTGTTAGGGATGCAGATAAAAATCTAACAGGCTAGACATGGGGCAGTTAGAACAAAACCAGTTCTTCACATGCAATGGGGTCCTGATCGTGTGAAATGGTCTTCAACTCTAACAGTCGTTCCTATACCACCTCTCAACCTCCTGAAGCATAAACAGTGGCGTCCACTTCCAAGAATCTCCACTTTGAGAGAGGATGCAGGCGAGCAGCTCTGCACGTCCAGCAGGGATGATGAGATTCCCTGATTTGTAACGGCGCATCGCCATTAAAGTTAACAATGTGATGCACCGCTTAAAAGAAAGAGTGTGCATCGTTTTTAAACGAATTTGCACCGGTAAAAACGATTTATTGATATATCATTATTAGTAGATGCGCTTGGTTTTTATAAATTTAGAAAGTGACCGATTTTGTGACCAATATTTTAGATGTAAATAGATTTTCTCGTCGCTAAACCGTCTCTCCAGCAAGTTCTCTCAGCACCGCTGCTGCTACGTGAATATGACGTATCGCAACGCTACGAAGAGAGAGGCGTGTCCTGAGAGTCACGTAGAATACAGATTAACATGGCAGAGGTAGAGCTGTAACTTCCTGGACATCTTATTTTTTAACATTGCATCGTATTGCTTCGAATCACACTGTTGAATTGAATTGAAATCTGATCGTACCAGTAGCTGCTTCATATCTATCTTTAATGTATCGTTGGCTATGCATCGAGATGCAAATCACATCGGCCTCAGTCATCTAGACCAGGGGTCATTAACTCCTGTCCTTAAGGCCACCTGGCCCGAACAGTTTGTTCCTCCTACCTTCAACATACCATTCTTTTCCAATGATGGTGAAAGACGCAATTACCGAAAAACCCTTACGCGTCCACACCTTCCAGCAGGTGTACCTCGAAGATCAAAGTCCAATGCGTTTTATAAAACGAGACCTTTAAGAAGACCAGAAGGTACTACAGGACGTAACGTTTGATCGACCTGCCCAGCAGCATAAACAGAACAAAATTCCGTTACCTTATAAACCTCTGAGAAGAACCCGGAGCCGATCCATTCGCATATAAAGTCATCAAGGCGTGTCAGGCAGGAGAAGGCACTGATGAGGGCACGGTAGGAAGAAGGACACACCCTGTCCGTTTGGGCAGGACCTGTCTCTGCCTCGAACACTGCTCCGTCCAGGTCCTCCAGTCGATCAGGCCGCCTGGGGAACCCAGCAATGGAGTTGCGCTTGCTCCTCTCCATTGCTAAGTGCTGCACGACTGATGTGGCGGACAAGTCTTTAATCAGGCCTTCACATTTTCTACGCAGTGACGGTCTTCCTCAGACCTGTGAAATCAGAAGAGACAGAAATCGATGTTATCTAGACATTAACTCACTCTCGGTCACATTATTCCTCATAACGGAGATGTAAAAAGGCTTGAATCATGAGGGGGAAAACATTTGTTTTAAATACCAAAAATATGAGGCATTGTTTCATTTTTATTTTACGTAATCTGAATGACGTAAAAATATTACTACATTTGAAAAAAACACTGACATTTCCTTTAATTGTGAGAAGGATTGTTTGCTCAAGAACGAGAAGATGAACTATGGGGCAACATGAACTGATGTCATAAACAAACCGAGGCAAAAAGAGCACATTTTTTCGTAGCTGAAAAAGTAAACTTTGCTCCCTCTCTGTTTACAGATTGATTACAGCCATCTTGAGTTCTATGTGTTTGCCTGGACGCGGTGCTCTTTCAAAACAGGAACGCCCTTGTGGTGAGATGAATATTTACTTGAACCCATCCTCGAGACTCTGGTAGCGTAGTGGCAATAATTTCTTTGTCATCAATAAGTAAGTGGCTTGAATGGCAGTAAAACCGTTACATTACAACATTGCTCTTTACAGAGTAGAACAAATAATATGTGATCAGTGAAATAAACTGCACCGGACCTCGACTCGACCCCTGAGGAACACCTGGTTCTGGTATTAAGTGTAAAAATGTCAAGGCTTTTCCACCTATACAACAAACCTGACAAAACAAATTATTATTAGCTGAGTTGTTACATTATTATCATTAAACTAAAAGTTACCACTTAGCCTAGCTATACTGTATTGCCAAATGTATTGGGACACCTGACATTTCCAGCCATATGTGCCTCTTTCCCAAATTTTGGCACAAACAAAGTTGGATTGTATAGAATGTCTTTGGATGAAATTTTCTCTTCACTTAAACTAGGAGATCCGAACCTGTTGCAGCATGACAATGTCCCTGTGCACAAAGCCAGCTCCATGAAGATATTTATCTGTGTAAAGCTGCCTTGAGACAATGTTCATTGTTAAAACCGCTATACAAATTGAATTGAATATTCTCTACATGGTTTTAAAGATGTGGAAGATCCCCAACTATAGAGCTCTGAAATGAACACTTTGGGATGAATCCGCTGACTGTTCTCACAAGCCTCCTTACCTCACCTCAATCAGTATCTGACCTTACTAACACCCTTGTGGCTGAATAAATTTCCACAAAATTTTGTGGAACATCTTTCCAGAATGGTGGAGGTTATTATAACAGAAATTAGGGACTAAATGTGCAATGAATGGACATTCGGGGCCACCCAGATGAGGATGCGCTCCATTTTTGAGTCTGGTTCCTCTCAAGGTTTCTTCCTTATACCGTCTTAAGAGAGTTTTTCCTTGCCACAGTCACCACTGGCTTGCTCATCAGGAAAAAACAATTACTACCTTCTAGGCAATAAACTTACACCAAACAAATATAATTGAATTGAACTGAATGTGGAATGGGATGCTCAAAACAGGACATGCATACAAATCCTATGGTCAGGTTTCCACAACTTTGTGTGAATGAATGCCTACAAATGATGATGATAATTGACAGAACGGGTTTTGACGCAACCCTAATCAATCCAAGGTAACTAGTCTAGCTAGCGCATTTTTACGACGTCCCATGTTTCCGTAACAGCACTGGTATTGGTAGCGTTCGGGTTGAAGAAAACGCTATCGAGGTTGTTAAATTGTATTTAAATTGTATTCAAATTTTCACTCAATAAAAAGTAGCTATCGTATAATAATATATAAACGTTGGTAAATTGGCTGCTGGCACAAGTGTTTAGTTTAAATTGCAATCAATTTAATTACTAAATAATAAATTCGTGGTTGTACAATTTTAATTGTTAACAATATGTTACACAATTATTTTTACTGAATTTGAAATCGCCGTTTGTTTTATTTAAAAAATATATAAATAATATCACAATACTGGCAAAATCTCAAGAAAACGTGAATCATGATATCATTATCACAATATATATATATATATATTTATGTTATATATTATGATATTATGTTATGACACCCCCCCCCCAAAGAAATTTTTATTTTTTTCCACTGACCAGCATCTTGAAATGCATTAAAAGCGATGTTGCATTTGATTTCCACCACGCACCAATGAACCAAGCGTTTCCCCTCATTCATCTAAAAAAAACTCAGTATACGGATGAACTGCGGCGCCGTAACGTTTTATTTCTGAACGGAAAAGAGAAAAAAAAAACGAGATAATGTGCAGCTTTGCCAGGACCTAAACACAAGCTTCTCTCTCAGTTTCGTACCGCACCCCAATTTAGAAGCAAAAAAAACGTGAAAGTTGCCAGCATTCCTCGAGCTGTTCCTCTCAAGAGGCCGGGTCAAACCGATCGCCGAGCGGGTAAAAGTGCATCTGACATGGATCCTCTCGTACTCTGGACAGAGGAAGCAGAGAGCGGAGATGGTGCAGCTGGAGCAACACTGAAGTCTATATTTAATCAGGCATCTCACTCCTATTTTTCACCGACTTTACTGCCAGAGTGAGCACGGTGTTCGGTTCTCCGGTTTTAAGAACTGGGCTGCGTTTCCATTTGATGAAGGCACGACGTAACGTATTTAGATGTGCGATTCGACTCGACTTCAATCGAATGTGTGGTGTTCCTCATGTTGGTGTACAACAGCACCGTTAAGATATATCCGCGTTCACGGCGTTAAAGTTCTCGCGCGGTTCTTCAGGCAGAAGGGAATTGAGCAACCGAACGTTTCACGAGAAACCATTTGTGATTCGACTCAAATGTGTCGTGCGTCACGAAACGCGAGTTGCTAAACTGAATCGCGCAGAATTCACTACATTTAGCGAGATCTTCTAATTCAACTCTTGTAAACCATATCTACATGTACCTGGCCTTGTGCACAGGGGCAGTGTCATGCTGGAACAGGTTTGGATGAAAAGGTGAGAAAATTCCACAAATGTCCTTTACAATTGTGTGAATACTTTTGATACATCAGTATTTTTCACCACAAAATACAAGAGGAGATGAAGCTGGAGAAATTGGTCAGGATTATGACACCATCTCTACAAGCTGGGATGTTCTGTATGTAAAGAAACAGATAGTCAGCTGTCTATAGGATTATAATGAACAAAAACTCATCACACAGCAACATAAACATCTACAAACACCTTCATGGCGTTCGAGTCAGACTGCATCTACAGGAACGCTTCGGGTCAAGAAACTTTTTGGATTGAAATCAGTCTGTAGCCAGTGAATTGTTCAGATTAATGCATTTTAATAAAATATCTTTAATGTCAGAAGTTTTATAATAATAGCGACACTTGAATTAAGAAACGTGACTTGTTTGCTTGTACACTTCCCCAAATCCAGGTTTCAGAAACTGGCTGCGGATGTCAACACAAGTCATGACTCTGTGATGTTTTTTTTGCCCTGACATGTCTCCGTGGTGTTTCTCAGAGACTACCTGAAAGTTGCAGGTGTTTTTCTGGACTGAGCTGAACAATAACATACCTGGCATTCCCCAGATCAGAACTGAGATTTTGATAAGCATCCGAAACTAAATCGTCTGCTTGTACAAACACGTTGCGAAACACATCGGATATTTCCTTTTCTGAAAAATGTCAGAGTCAGCTTTCAGAAGATAAAGAAGTGTCTATCATGTATGCAGGGCCCATATGATGAATCTCCCACTGCAGATTAAAGCTCAGGAGAACACCATGGCAGCCACGGTGCGAGCGCTAGCAGGAACGAGTGAAAGAAAATGACAATCGGGAAACGAGTTCACACATTGTGACGGTGGAGAAGTGAGAAGGATCCTGGATTATCACTCGAGGTGTTAAATCGGCACCTACAGCAGTAAATTAAACTCTTTGTGTCCATTTGGACTTATATAACCCGACTCCGCTGTGCAGTGAACCGATCCAACCCCTCAAAGGGCCACCACACACCCATGAGCTCGTCCAAATATATAAAAGCTAAATTTAACGCTGTAATGAGCAAAGCGACACATCAAGGGCTAATTCTTCCCTGTAAAAACCTTCCAAACACTCTAAAGCCTGGCTTAACAGTGATGTCCCAACCAGGCACTCCAGAGTCGTAGCAACTCTTCACTTAACACCATCAGGACTGACTCAACACTAACAGAGGGCTTATCAACATTCTAAAGGGCACTCCACGAGTCAAGGGCTGACTCAACACTCCTCAGGGACAACAACAGTAAAACAGCTGATAAAGTCTCGACCACTGTAAAGCGACATTTCAGCACTCATTTAAACACAATACAACCCACCCATCCAGAGAAAGATCAATTCAACACTCAAAAATAGGCCAACTCAAAAGGTTAACTCAGTCCTTTTAGTGCCAACTCAACCCTCAAAAGGTTAACTCTGTCCTCTCAGTGTCAAGGCAACACTCAAACTGTGAACTCGGTCCTCAGTGCCAACTCGACCCTCAAGGGTTTAACCCAGTCCTTTTAGTGCCAACTCGACCCTCAAAGGTTTAACCCAGTCCTTTAAGTGCCAACTCGACCCTCAAGGGTTTAACCCAGTCCTTTTAGTGCCAACTCGACCC
Organism: Silurus aristotelis; assembly: GCF_946808225.1. Classification (NCBI taxonomy): domain Eukaryota; kingdom Metazoa; phylum Chordata; class Actinopteri; order Siluriformes; family Siluridae; genus Silurus; species Silurus aristotelis. Next base: position 18,551,692 of record NC_139595.1, on the reverse strand, counting down.
TCAAGGGTTTAACCCAGTCCTTTTAGTGCCAACTTGACCCTCAAAGGTTTAACCCAGTCCTTTTAGTGCCAACTTGACCCTCAAAGGTTTAACCCAGTCCTTTTAGTGCCAACTGGACCCTCAAAGGTTTAACCCAGTCCTTTTAGTGCCAACTCGACCCTCAAGGGTTTAACTCGACCCTCAGCACCAACTGAACCCTCAAAAGTTTAATCCAGTCCTCATATCACTAACTCAACCGCCAAAAGTTGAACTCAACCCTCAAAAGGTCAACCCAGTCTTTTCGGTACCAACTCAACCCTTTCAACCCACAAAAAGCCAACTAAACTCCTCAGAGACTCAAAAGCCGGTTCAAACTTTGAAACACCAACTTATAACACTAACACTCAAATTAACCAAACCTTTAACAATTTAAACTAAACGCACCGACTCTAAACACCGTACACACCACCACCACTCCACACTCAACTCAAAACCTCTCAAAACCAATTCACACCCCAAAGACCAATTCACTAACTCAACCCTGGAACCTGCAAAAGGTTAATTCCCCTCAACCCAACATCATAAATCAACACTCCCCAGGTGAACTTTTACCCACATCAACACTGCAGTCCAGACCAACAAATACATCAATCTGACCTGGATGTCAAGAACCAACTAAACCAACTAAACTCTGCTGATCTTCATCCATTCAAACTGTTCATGTGCTGATTCCAGTTATAATGCAACCTCTTTACCAAGAAATACCTAACCATGATTACGCTTATTGCAGGTACATGACTGAGGAGTTCATCAGGAAATGAAAGTTAAGATCTGAAGAGATGCAGAACTTTATGGTTCTTCATCAAGTGCATGCATCAGGAGGATAGTCTGCAGAGCATGCACAAAATGCACAGTGCTGCAGATTAATGGTCCTGGAGAACCAGAAGCATGCAACAAGTGAAACACACACACACACACACACACACACACACACACACACACACACACAATATCTTGCATTAAATGGAAACTGCAAAAGTGCAATTCTTGTATTCCTAGTGCATGGCTTCCAGACACCTGGGGGTATTACCTTGATTGTCCGTCTTGTCCTGAAGTTGTGCGAGTCTTTATTTACTCCCATTGCACTTCAGGGGACGACATTATAAACGCGTTTCTCCTCCGAATGGATCCATAAACAGGGAGTTTCTCGTGCACTACAGAATTTCAGCGAGGCGCGAGCGCAACCAATACAGAAGAAAAGTAAACAAAACGCGACGGCTCTTTTTTTCCCCCGCAGACTTTTTCTTTTGTTTCTAATTACATACTCCTTTTTTTAACATATAAATCAAATTTTCCAAATATCTCTAAATCTAAAGCTGGGTAAGAAAATCCACCACTATAAAAAACCGTTCTCTCGAGTCCAATCTGCGTCAAAACACAGCCGAAGTATATCCCCGACTTCAACCCCTTTCTGCAACTCCGTGAGCTGTATCCCAAATAGCTCACAATTTCCAAAAAGAGTGCACTACGTTTCCTCGGTGCGGCTTTGATTTCATACCCTAGCTAGTGTACTAATCCAGGAAGTAAACTTGCATTTGATCTTCATCCGGCCGCTCCCCCTTTAACACCAAGTCGCATTTTCGGAGCAATCAAGATTGACAGTTAAGAGAGCCAATCAACATCGAGAACAGGGTTTGATTGACGTGTCCTGTATCCAATAAGCAAAGAGACGCTTGCCGATTTGGACCAATCAGATCCTTCATTGCCTGAACGTCTGAATAATAATTTCGACGTCGTTTTCGCCTGAACGTTAGCAAACAACTCACATAAACTAGCATAATAAATATGCGTTAAAAATGAATTAATATGAATAAAAAAACCGACTTTCTTTTTCAGAAAGGTACTTCAGGAGACATTTTTATTCTATATATATGAATTCTTATACGTTTTGTGGAAAAAATAAACGATAATATTTAACTTGTTAAAAATTCGTAAGAAAAAAAAAACTTTATTTAAAATTAGGTTAGGCTTTAAAAAAAAAAAATCATCTTTCTAAATAACAGCGTTTACTGACTAAATAAAAATATTAACATTAATAAATTACCTCCCTTAATTCAGCTGTAAACTTCAAGGCCGCATCCCAAATACTCTTTGTTCCCTATAAAAGCGCACTACACGCCCTTGCTTGTTTGTTCTGTACTATAAAGGCGCCTACGCCCTACGTAGTGCACTTGGAAACCATTTTGGATTAAGCCAGTTGCAAAGCTTAAACTTGAAGGCCGTAATAATGGCTTGATCTTTTCAAACGAGTCACAAAGCTTCTAAAATCTTGTGTGAATTAAAATATTTGATATTTATACATTATACTGATGTGAAACTCAAAATATGCTGCACTTCATGTGATTCTCATGGCAGCATGTCAAACTGTGAACAGCGTGTTGTCAGCGCCATCTACTGGTCAAAACAGCATTTAACAGATGGACAGAAAAACGTGCAAAAGTATGGAGTTCAACTTTTCCACGTTATTTGTCTCATAAACATGAAGAACAAGAACGCTGTTACTGCTAATTATTCTAGTACAATAAATAAATAAGTAAATACAGAATAAATATAAAATCAGTAAACAAAATAATTCATACATACATGTATATTTTTCGAGAACACACTTTCAATGGCTTTACCTATTAAAAAATAAGATACACAATACATTTGGTACTAATATACTATACATTATTATGCATTTATATAGAAATAAAATAATCGAACAAGATAGATAGATAGATAGATAGATAGATAGATAGATAGATAGATAGATAGATAGATAGATAGATAGATAGATGGATAGATAGACAGACAGACAGACAGACAGACAGACAGACAGACAGACAGACAGACAGACAGACACAGGCACGCACAATAGGACCAAAGAGCTGCCTCAAGGCCTCATCCGTCACTAATCCCCGGGTCTAATCTGGTCACTGGGTCAGTAACAGTGTTCTGCCTAATAGCCATTGCCACATCTCCGTCCTTCTCCAACACACTCTGTTTCATCATCAGACGCCATGACAACCGCCAGACACTTCATCTTTTCAGGTAGGCTAAAAATAAATCAGTGCTAGACTGCAGAGCACCGAGTGACATTTATTAACACTTGGCAAAATTCATCACTGCTCTGATGTCTACTGTGAAATTGATTTATTTTTATTTGTTGATCTCGCAGGGCTTGTAGTGAGCATAACTCTTGCAGCTGCATATGTCGAAGAACTCGATGAAAGGTACATCAGAATTTGTGTTCATACAGCATCAATACAACTCTAATACGACTCTATTATAACTCTATTACAACCCTAATACAGCTTTAATACAACTCTAATACAGCTTTAATACAACTCTAATACAGCTCTATTCCAACTCTAATACAGCTTTGATACAACTCTAATACAGCTTTTATACAACTCTAATTCAGCTCTAATACAGCTCTATTCCAACTCTAATACAGCTTTAATACAACTCTAAAACAGCTCTATTCCAACTCTAATACAGCTCTAATATAACTCTAATTCAGCTCTAATACAGCTCTATTCCAACTCTAATACAGCTTTAATACAACTCTAATACAGCTTTTATACAACTCTAATTCAGCTCTAATACAGCTCTATTCCAACTCTAATACAGCTTTAATACAACTCTAATTTAGCTCTAATACAGCTCTAATATAACTCTAATTCAGCTCTAATACAGCTCTATTCCAACTCTAATACAGCTTTAATACAACTCTAATACAGCTTTTATACAACTCTAATACAGCTTTATTACAACTCTAATACAGCTTTTATACAACTCTAATACAGCTTTTATACAACTCTAATACAACTGTAATATAGTTTTAATACAACTCTAATACAGCTCTAATACAACTCTAATTCAGCTCTAATACAGCTTTAATACAACTCTAATACAACTCTGATACAACACTAATAGCTCTAATACATTGCAAATTCATGTAATAGCTCTGCAAACTAAAATAATAAAATAATATTATTAATTTTATTAATTATTATTAATTATATTAATTATTAATATATAAATTAACAGATAATTACATTTAAATGGAAAAATTAATTATACAAGTTTATTATTATTGTTATTATTATTATTATTATTATTAGTAGTAGTAGTAGTCGTCAAGTGGCTGAATGTGTACTTTCTTTCTCTTCATTACTGACGGTTGGAATGTTTATGTACGTGATGTGTTTATTCAAAAGCAGGATGTATAGTTATAATATCATATATTTCTCTGAAAATATAGATTTAATGAGATGCGTAAGAGTGAACCCTGGCTGGTCGAAGTAAGTGCATTTTTTAATTCCAGCATTTTATTTCAAGCAGAACATGCAGCTTGTTCTTGGTCTGATCTGATCTGATCTGATATGTGTTATAGTTTTACGCTCCATGGTGTGAATACTGTAAAACATTCGAGCTGATCTGGTACGACGTTGCTGCTGAGCTGAAGAGTCGAGGCTCTCACATCAACGTGGGAAAAATGGACACCACTGTTTACGCCGGTGAGTCACAATAAACACAATAAACACAAGAATAACTTTTTTTATCAGATGCATGAAATAATCCCTGAATACCCAATCACATTGTCTCACAACAGTCTATAGTCTACAGTCTATAGCCATTATAGTGTACTCTATAATCAGATTAGTTACGAGAGTCTCAAGCCTTCAGTAAAGAGCTCCTGCTCTTCAATAAGCTTCTTCTCATTAAGCACCAGATGGACAGTCAGCATTTTCATTTACAACTTGAGTTCAATGATTTCTTTGCAATTTGTTTCAAAATAAATTTCCAGGCTTTAACCAATATAATATAATATAATATAATATAATATAATATAATATAATATAATATAATATAATATAATATAATATAATATAATATAATATAATATAATATAATATAATATGGAATGCTTTCATGCAATACCAAGATTTTGCTACTTTCCTTTTTTCTGGTCCTGAAATTATAATAATATAAACTTCCATAAAGAAACAATATGGACAGACTTCACCTTATTGTAACACTTACGGTTATAAAAATTAATTTGCATTATTCAATATATCCACCCATTTTTTTCCTTATTTGGACACATGCTAATTCCCTATCAAATGAAACAGAACGTCTGTCTACACACTCGAAACCAATGTCTGCGAGTTCATAACACACTTAAACTATCTGCCCTCTTTCTCATACATGAGCTCACAGACACCTATGATTGGTCAATGGCTCAGTGATTGACAGGTGGAACAACATCCTGGTTGAGAAATTGCTGCAAGTGCACTATTAATGCACTATTAATACAATGCACTATTAATGCCATATAAAGAAAAGTCACCTTCCCTTAACTAATTAAAAACTCAAATATCCAAGTGGTTTTAATTCTTGTTCCTGTCTTTTTTTTTAGATGCGGTGACAGACTTTAAAATTCATGGATATCCTTCTATAATCTTGTAAGTGTATAATCTCAGAATAATCTCAGGATTATGTTGATCAAATATCATTTTGAATAAGAAATGAAATCTCCAGCCTTGCATTTCTTTATCAGGATTCTTTCCTTCCTCTGCCGTGACAAAACCCAATTTCAGATAGAACATCACCTTTCGGCCGGTCGAACGTTAGACTTTCTAAAATTAGACCAGCGCTAGACTCTACCTGCTACAGATGCAAACAGCTTCGAGTTTGTTCTGCACTTGTCGAAGATTGCATCTTTTTTTTGGAAAACTATTTTTGACACATGCTCTGAAACAGTCGGGGTTCCGATCAGCCCCATTCTCATATTCATCGCCGTATTCGGCTCACACCGCAGAATAGACCGCCTAAGCAGGTACGATAATACAGCTTGGCCTTCAGAAGATTCATTCTGGTTCAATGGAAGGACTTTCTCGTCTTACTAATTTAAATAAGTAGATCTAGATCATGCAACATCTAAAATTAGAAAAAGATAAGATTTCCCCTCTATACAGGCGTCTGTGAGGAAATCCTACACAATATTTTAAGCTTTCCTTTTCTTTATTCTTCTGGAAAATGGAAATAGAAAATACAACCCCATAATATGTGTGTTTATATATAATATGTATATAAATATTAATTTTACTTGAAATTTGTGTGTTGGGGTTTGTGAGTGCATCATTTCCTTTTTGTCTTCTGTGAAAATATGAAATGAACATCGGATAAAAACCCAGCGAGAGAAAAACAGTACAGCTGCATGCTGTATTATCACTTTAAACTGGATATAAAGCAGAAAAAACACACTACAGGATGGAGATATGGACAAAATGTATATTTGCAACTCACATTATTATCTGACTCAAACTAATTATCTGCTGAATTCATCCGAACTCACACTCAAGATCTGAGATGTTTTTTTTTCTTTCTATAGTTCACACATGTTTTTCAGACCATTTCCAGGCTCATTTGCATATCGAAATCTTCTGCAATCTCAGTGCTGCTACTTCTTGATGGAAGTCATTTACAAACGATTTGTCATCGAGCAACAAAGTGAGCTATTTTAGTCCGAGGATAATACTGCACGGTGTAATCGCTCTATAATTGTATTTTATGCTTTATTATCTCTCTACAAGTATAAAAGGAGAGAAGTATTTTCACTTCAATGGCCCGAGGACTAAAGATGCAATCGTCGAGTTCGCCAGCAGGGTATCTGGGTGAATATCTAAACTTTTTTTTAACATTATTGTATGTTCTAGTTCATATTATTAAATTTATTAAATACTTCTATTTTCACACTGCTTAAGCAAAACAAAACATACCCATCATTATCTGGGCTGTTATTCTAAATCCACTCTCATACTGTCCACATTGTCTCACATTGTCTTGACTGTTTTGTCTCGTAGAGTCCAAGCTGAATGTATAGTGTTATTTATGTCTGTACTTTGAGAAAAAGTGTTTAGAGCGTAGAGGAACTATAATAACTGACAATGTTTAAGAAAGAAAACCATCTTCTCGTGGATCATTACGTTTTCGATGAACCTTTATGGAAGGAGTCTCCTGTGTTAGTGCTTAATAACAGTTTTTGTTTGCATTGTTAACTTTAAGGGAGTGAAAAGCGCGACGCTAATGAGAGAAAACTGAGTCGCTATAATGTTAATGAGACCAGGATCTGGCCTCATAGACGTTCTACAATATTAATTATGGGCAGAGAAAAGTCAAACAAATGGTCGTTACTGACAAATAGTTACAGTATAAAAGGACTCACGGATATGCTGTTATGGAACCAACTAATTGTACATCAGTGTGGTATAAAGTGGTTTATTCCCTGCATATCGTCTTTAAATGATGTACGGTAGATGTACAATCGCTTCCCATACTTCTGAGAATCTTCCTTCAGTATTAAAGTCAGTTGACTGCTTTATAATACACTAGTGTAATGATTTCTCCATCTGTGCTCAACGCAGTCCCTTCGTGAGGGTCCTGAGCAGCGTCCGGCTCTTCCAGCACGCCCTGAGCAACCATCAGCTGTTCTTCCTCTACGTCGGAGGGAGGTCACCACTTAAGGTAAAGCCTCTGCAAGTATTTTTTTGCATGATAAAAGAATTTCTTCAGATTTCTTTGAACACTTGTGACACTTACTGAAGCATCACTACAGCAAGCTTTTCCATAAGAGCCAGCTTGAGAAATGTAACACGACTTTTCCAACCATTTGTGGTTCTTCACCGAACCCGAGACATACAATTTGATCGGACGTCTTTGGATGCAGCATGAAATTCTGGGAGATCCACACATGTTCCAGCATGGCAATGTGCACAAAGCCAGTTTCATGAAGATCTTCTTTACAAAAGCTGGAGTAGAAGATCTTGATTAGCCTGGTATAGAGCTCAGACCTCCACCCTATTGAACACCTTCTCACCTTCTCACCTAAATCACTACCTGAGATTACTAACACTATTATGGCTGAATGAATCTCCATAAAATCTAGTGGAACATCTTTCCAGAAGAGTGAAGCTCATTTTTTACAGCAAATATGGGACTTAATATGGAATAGGAAGTTCAAAAATAAGCACAATCGTATGCTCAGGTGTCCACAAACTTTTGTCTGTATATTGTTTATGTGTAATATTATAAATATTTAGTGAATGAAGCACAGTAGAATAACGTTACATTATAATAAGTTTTATACAGCACTATATTTGGAAAGCAGTTTGAAATCTATTTCATATGAGCGTATTTTTATTATTATCTTGTAAGTAAGTAGCTGGTTGGTTTTTTATTATGAAATAAAATTATATATGAAATGATTGAATAAACAGGCTATTTACAAAGTCCACAAAGAAGAACATGAAGGAAAAAAAAAGTTGTCATTTTTTTTTTATGTCTGTTTTTTCAGGGTCAGTTTTATAAAGTGGCATCCGAATTCGTCATCCACAACTATTTTTTCGCAGCCCCCCCGGATGTCCTCCCCCAGGTGAAAACCTTTTTACGTCACATTTCCACTCGGTATAAAGCTCCATATCTGAGTTGATTTGTTAAAAAGAAAATATGTTGAATTCCAGGCAGTTGCGTTACAGGACGTCCCCTCCGTCGCAGTGTTCAAAGACGGATCGTACGTCGTCTATGACGGTGAGAACTCCTTCAGAACTTCTTCAAACGGGTCGGTTTGAGGGCAGCGTGCGTTGGCGTGTCAGCTGTAATCGGTTTTCTCTCAGCGCCTCTCGGATGGTGCCGTCCCAATTGGGCTGTGGAGGAAGCTGGTAGTGAAAAACCAGAGCGTCGAGACAGAGGGTAACGAGGAACGGGCTCAGGTAGTAGTCGTTAGGGAGGCGTGAGCAGCGATGAAGCACCCTGAGAACGAAGTCTACGCCGTGGCCGTCTTCCTGCAGCACGACGCTCGTCTGCTGAACCTCGCCGTTATCATAGAACACCTTCTGGAGCCAGAAGTTCAGCAGAAAGTGATCTGAGCACCGCACCTGGATGCGGAACACAGCCATGTCGGAGGAGTTCACCACGACGTGGATGGTCAGGACGTCCATCATCGGCGCCAGAGTCGCGAGTTAGCGCCCGTCATCCCAACAGAGAACTCGCTTTCCTACGAAAAGAGACAAAGTTATTCTGCTTCACGTTTGCTGAGTCTTAAGAATATTAGCAAAGCAAATACTTCACTGGTATCGAAGGGGACAAACCTTCTAGAGCGATATATCACCAGTCCTGAAGAACCAGTTTGTCTTATTTGACTTTTTTTTTATATTATATTAAGCTAATAGACTACAGTTCACCCTTTATACCGTTAATACACCACTTTTAAATATTCACCCATCTACGATCAGACAACACATCACCCCAGACGCATTTCTCGTAACATACGATCACGCGAATGATACGTGAAATTTAGAACCCAGAAATTCGAGAAAATCAAACCTCCGATTTAAAAGAAATCCTGTTACAAAATGTGAACAATGATCACGATGTTTTCCACTGAACTGGTCTGAAAATCAACCAGTCATCTGAGACAATCATGTGTTATATTTATTACAAAAAAATAGGATAAAAATGTGGAAATTAAATAATCCGGCAATAAAATTGTGAATAAAGGTGACAAACTAAATGCAGTGCATAGAAAAAAAAAATGCGGAAATATATAAATAATGAAAAAGCACAAAAAACAAAAAACTAGCAAAAAAACCAAACAAAAAAAAAAACAATATAAAAAAATACATGTATATACAAATATAAAAAAATTTACATGAAAGTAAATGCATTCTGACAAAAACAATGTTTACATGTATATAAAAATCAATAAAAAAAATAAATAATACAATTCAACAAATTAACCGATATGGAAAGTAACTTCAGTGAAACCTACATTATCACATTTTTATTCCACTTCTGTTTACATACCTTTAAACTTCCACAAATTTCACAGTTTACATTTGAATTAAAAACGTATTTCCTCTCGCCATCATATCAGGTTGATTTGTGTTTATTTCCTCACGGAGATCGGCGTATCATCAGCAAAAAAAAAAAAAAAAAAAAAAAAAAAAACACGTCGTGACCTGAACCGTAGCAAAAGTTGTGTCTGGCTTCATCTCTCATCCGCCCTCTGAGTCAACTGACAAACAAAGTATCCTGCTTCTAAAAAAAACTGTTTCCTTGTGTGGTTTCAAGTCATCAGTGACTGTTTACTCGACACGCCGCTTTAATCGCTGCCAGCTGCCGCATTGCTGGTAATAAAAGACCGTTTGATAAGACAGGGATCAGATCCCATTACCTGCTCGAGGACGTCTTCATACACTATTTGAATTTACAGCCATTATGTCAACTTTAAATAATAATGAATCAAATAGTAACAGCAGCGAATTGGAGAATAACCATGTAATAAAGGTTTAATTATTTACTTAGAAAAAAATATTTCCCTCCAATTGTTCATTCACTTAAGTACAATTTTAAAACCCAGAGAAAGGATTTGAAAAACTTATACATATTACTAATCTTTTGGAAGCATATAGTAAAATTATTTTCTTATCACAGAACCAAAGATCATCAACTTTATTATTATTATTATTATTATTATTATTATTATTATTATATAACAATTTCCACATTTTTTTATTTTTGTTTGGTTTGTTTAAATTCCTATTAAATAAATAAAATAAAATGAAATAAAATAAATTAAATATATTAAACTAAATTCCTAAGTATAAGTGTTTCCCATCCATTACTTTTTTGTTGATAGCAGAGACACTAATAAAGTTGTAAGTAAATATTAGCTGTAAGTAGCTTGGACTGTTATTAGAGCAGAAATTCTTTCTTCTCGTAACTTCCCAGTTAGGAATTTGCGGTTAAAGTGCAGGGTCGGCCATGATACAGCACCCCGGGGGCAGAGAGGGTTATGGCTTTCTCAAGGGCTGAACAGTGGCAACTTCTCAGTGCTGGTGCTTAAACACCCAACCTTCTAATCCCCAACCCAAAGCTCTAACCACGTATACATTTATCCCATTTTAATTTGATTGAAAAATATCATAAGCAGCAGGTTTTTAGTGCAACTTTCACATGAAGCAACTTGTCAAAAAATATATTACTTTACTGTTTTTCTACATAATCTTCTCCTTTGCTGTTTTGCTTCATCCAGAAGTACGTGAAGGCAATCTATCCTCCTGGGTGGAGCGAGAACGTTTCCCTCGTTATTTCCTGATGGACAGCTTCTCTTTGTACCAGATGGGAGAACGAAGTATGATCGCACGCTAACACGACATGCTTAGCATTTCACACCGTCGCAAAGACGGCAGTCGTTCTATATCCAAAACAACGCAAACAGCGTCTGCAAAAAAAAAAGGCTACAAACGATTACTAACATTTTGGAAAACTTTTCGTAAAATTTAATGGCTTGACCAAAGTAAAACAAATTTACATTTGGTAGACGCCCTTTTTCTAAGAGACTTATAATTATCTGTTATATAACTGAGCAATTGGGGGTTAAGGGCCTCACTCAAGGGCCTAGCAGAGGCAGTGCCCAGATTAGAGCTCACAGTCTTCCAAGCATAAATTCAGCATTTAAAACACTGAGCTACAACGGCCAATTCCATAAATTACAACAAAAAATGGTACACACAATGGTACACACAAGGCCTGTTGCGTTCACTACAAACCCATTTCACTTTTTCCAGACGTCAAGATAATCTCATTATTTTGTGCCTTGCATTTTCCTCACAGCGAAACTTGTAGCCGTAGCCGTGGTGGATGAAAAAAACCCATCTGCAGAAAGTATTCGGTAAAACCGAACCTCTTCTTAGAGCACATTTCTCCACTAATAAGTATCACATGCTGTGTGTTGAGTTGTACACTACGATGCTCATAATGTTTATTAATATCTACAGTCATAAGAGCCTGGTGGAGAAGGTGGCCACCGAGCACGGCGAGCGGTACAGCACGTGAGTAGGCGAAGAAATAACGAACTGCCGAGATAATGGAGGATTTGGGTGTAAAAAAAAAAAATGGCGACTGTGTGCATTACAGGAAGTTTCAGTTCGGATACGTGGATGGAAACGACTACATCAATGGTGTCATAATGGGGTGAGCAGGAGGAGTTTGATTATGGGAGCCTCTTTGTTGGCAGTTATGGATTTTTTGATATTTCTTTTTGTAAGTGAATTCTGGAGTGAAACTGGACATTAGAGGTATAATTGTCAACTAATAGAAATTGCAAAAGAAAATTTAGGTGAATTATTTAAATGGAAAAAGAAGTATTTAGTTGCCTAACCTAATAAATAATATCATAGGTCTGACATGAACACATGACGCAAGATATATCTCAGTAAATACATCTGCTGATGCTTCAAAACCCACCATCCGTGACGTTCCTGGAATTTTTAGGAATTTTTCATTCCCCCTCCTCCAGGCTACACAGACCCCAGCTTGCGTCCAGATGTTTAGCTAGCTACTGTTCCGATGAACGTAAGCTCTAAGCCTCTCCTACAGTGCCTGACATGTCGAGGGCTCCAGACAGACACTGAGAGGCAAAGCCCTGGTGTTAAACATCTATTGGCAAACATCTCAACCTCAAACCGGCCCACTAGCATTCGCTGACCAGACCTTCGTACTTGGCAAGCTTTCTTACAAAAGAGCTGTGAGCTTCAGCAGGACAACTTGTGTGGAGAATGCAGACAGCAGAACAATGTGTGGTCTCGTGGTGGTAGATCTGAAGCTAAGGAACATGCCACTTGAGGTCTACCAATACCTTCTGGTGTCTCACAGAGCTTCTGAGGATGTAATCACTGTGGGGATGTGGTTTTTTGACACTACTAGCTCTCATGAATGGGACGGTGGTTGTGTCAAGTTCATGGCTTTAACAATGACCTTCAGAAAATCGATTTATAGTTTTTCTCATAATGGTTTTGACCAGAAGCTTAGGATATGAGCTATGGATTCACACCATGAGCACATGTAGATTTTGTGTGATTTAGCTTTTATCTTCTATAGGTTTTTTTATGTTTTTGAAATTCTGTTGATGGAGCATATTGTAACGATAATCATCAGTGTCATTGTTTTCCTTTCCTCAGCGACTTGCCAGTGCCTTCAATCATTGTATTGAACATGTCCATTGATGGATATTATCTTCCTGGATCCACAGTTAAGACCATTGAAGAGCTTCTCGAGTTCCTCAATAGCATCCTGACTGGAAGATCTGAGGTCTGGTGATTTCCACTGTACTGTTTAATCTTTACTCAGCTTCACGTTTAACACAAACTGTGTGCGTTTCAGTTGTTCGGAGGAAACGGATTCCTGCAGCGGATAAAGAGACTTTATTATCGTGCGACATCCGCATTGAAGGTGAGGCTCTGCATTATTAATGAAGGTGAACTGAAGATGCTTCTCGCTGCACAAATAGTGGAGAAGTAAATATTTGACATGATCTTTAAGAGATTTCTCCTTCTCACTCAGACGAGCTTCGCATCATCTCCCTTTGGTACGTGTTTTCTTATTTCCCTGCCGTTAGTCGTGATCGGATTCGTCGCCACGGGAATCTGCACGGCCGAGCGAGTAGATGATGAAAAAGCAGATGATGGCCCTCATCCTGCGGTCACTCGCAGGAAGAGAGCAGCTGTGAAACACTCGGAAGCCAAGAAAAAAGATTAACCGGACCACAAACACTGCAGTGGATCCCAGCTCTGATTCTTCACAGCCATTACCTTGAACATTTTCCTGTTTTCTCTGGTCTAACACACACTCATCGACTCAGCAAAGGGCTATTAGTTGACAAATTAGTTTAATTAACTGTGTAACAGCGGATAACTCAATGAAACAGGCACCAGTGCAGGAGACCAGTGTTTACCGAATTACAATTCATCCCTCGTTTATGAAATCTCATATGTTCAAAGTCTGTTAATAAAAACCCACTCGTAATGTATTATTTGCCTTTTGTTGCATTGTTCTGAGTAACGTTGGAGTATTATGGGAAAATAATCAAGGACAGTCTGGTGTAATGATGCATAATTTCTTTTATCCCCCAAAACATCACAAATAAAAGTGTTTTATTCCTTTAAAAGCACAGCAATTTCCCAAACACTAGCAGACTTCTTTTTTTTCTATGCATTTATAGTCACATTTAATGTTGTGAAACAGCCACAAAGTGACTTGGTTCCTCACCGCTCTTTCTAGCCACTTCAGAAGGTAACTTATTATTGTAACTGTATGATGTAGCTTGTAAATGTAGTGTTTAATTGAACTGTATACAGTGCACTGTGCTTTTTTAATGCAGAATTTCATTTAAATGTTTATTATTATTGAAATCGAACTCAACATAGAGCATGAAATCTAGTAATTATGGGGTTTTAAATGACGTAAATCATCAGGATACCAAACAGAACTTTTGCTATGTTTCCTCACGGACGGTTTTAATTGCCGGATGTGTGCGTTTTAGTGACTGATATGAGACTTTGCACATCGGTAAAACAAATGTTTAGCGATTAAAATGTTTTTAAGTGGAGTTTTTGAAAAATACCTGAGTAAAGAAAGGGTTTGTCATGAATAAAAAGGTTTTAATTTCTCCTTTTTTATATTTATTTATTTAGGTTTTAATAAAAAAAAAGGTCACAGAAATGCGCAGCGTTGATCGCACGTTAATAGAATTAGTGCCGTTAACATTCATTTGCATTAATGCGCTCATTTTTGACAGCCTCATATATATTTATATATTTTATATTATATATATATATTTTATAATATATATATATATATATATATATATATATATATATATATATATATATATATATATATATATATATATATATATATATATATATAACTTAAATGTTTTCTTTAAATACAAATAAATATACTGCAAAACAATTTATTACTTAATAATAATAATAATAATAATAATAATAATAATAATAATAATAATAATAATAATATAAATAAATAAATAAATAAATTATCACGCATAGGTCACGAGGACATGCATTTCCGGTCCCCACACGCCCCCTATCGACAGGAAATAATATGCCCGGTTTGGATGAAGAATTCCTATCGGTTCACGAAATTGATATTAAATCAACAAAGAAGCCGAGAACCTTATAAATTTATACGATAAAAAATGTTTTAAAGAATCTCGCGTCTAATAATACACGCATTAATCTGCGGTTTCGCCTGGACGTAACTTCCGGGTATCACTCGCCATCATTTCTCTTTCTGATGTTTGAGCGCATTTTTTTTTTTTTTTGATTTCTTCTCTGCTTTTTGGGGTGAATAATTTTTTTTATAATTTTTAATTAATTACCCCGTGAGTTGAAACGCGGGTCATAAAATCGAGGGAAAGCGATTTCTCCCGGCTTTTTGTTTATTTTACGCCGAAATAAAGGGACTTGTTGCCGCGCATGCGCACAACGAAATCAGACGTGATCACCGAGAGGCAACAGAGCCGTGCACGCAAAACAGCAACGTGAGATCATCTCAGAAGGAACTTATTTACCGGTTCAGATTCACCTACAGGAAATAGTTGTTTTTCTTTGTTTTTAAAAACACCGACTCCATGGAGACAGTTCATGTAAGACATCAGCAGATGAAAGTGAAGGACTTGTGGTGTCAAAGAAAAAGGATTCAACACGAGAGATAGGAAAGAACATGGGCATGTTCAGTCATGGATGATGCATGCATTGCAGAAGCTTTCTCCTCAGAAGCAGTGTTTAGGACTGACACGGGGTCACGTTTGAATAATCTAGAATGAAGGAAATCATCACAAACCTGGTGGTTCGGTGGTGGTGGTGGTGGTGGTCCACCTAGATCTGTCATTTTTGAACTTTTCCCTCCTTATGTCTTCAGAACAAGTGATTGGACCAAGAACTTGGCAAGAACCCAGATGTGAAATTCCTCCTTCCTGAAAGTAGGATCTACTGGAGTTGTCGTAGACGTGAGTAGAAGTTACAAGATTATTTATGTTGTGGAAGTAAAAAAACAAAAAAAGAGAGAGAGAGACAAAATAAAATAATCACACGTCTGTTTTTTAGATCATGGCTGTATGTGTAGTGAAGCCTGCGCTCCTGCTGTGTCTGGTGAACTTGGGATTTTCCTTCTCTGGGATATTTGACCCGTCAGGCAAATACGGAACGGCCAGCGAGCATGACGAGCGAGCCGATTTCCATACAGACACCAACGCCACGACAGAGCGAGGATTTCACATGGCGTCGAACGTCCACCCCAACCTTTATTTCGACTTGGCGGAAGTGCGGCGGCTGAAAAAGAAAGCCGCCGGGACGCACGCACAGGTGTTTAAAGTTATACGGAACGCAGTAACGACCATGCTCGAAAGCCCGACGCTCTACCTACCACCCACGAACCATGAGGAATTCACAAAGAAATGGAACGAGATTTATGGCAACAACCTTCCACCGCTGGCGCTGTACTGCCTACTCCAGCCTGAAGATGGCGCCGCTTTCCAGTTTTTAATCAAATACATGGACCGTATGGCTGAATATCCAGATTGGATGGTGACTAGCGCACCAAACGATGAAGTTCCCATATCCCATTCCCTCACTGGCTTCGCTACAGCTTACGATTTCATTTATACTTATCTGGACAATCGGAGAAAGGTTCTATACCTCAAGAAGATACGTTTCGTTACAGCGGAACTTTACGAACTGTCCAAGCATAGAGGCTGGGGTCGGCAGTTTTTACAAAACCACCAGACTACGAACATTCTTGCCATGCTCACGGGAGCTATCGTAACCGGTGTACATAAAGATCGCGAAGCCATGATGTGGAAGCAGGTCGCCGTAAACTACATGGAAAAGACCATGTTTCTCCTGAACCACATTGTAGACGGTTCGCTGGACGAAGGCGTCGCGTATGGGAGCTACACGGCCAAATCGATCACGCAGTATGTTTTCTTGGCGGTGCGGCATTTCGAAATCGACAACAAGCATAACAACTGGCTGAGAGCTCACTTCATGTTCTACTACGCCACCGTGCTCCCTGGTTTTCAAAGAACCGTGGGCATTGCAGATTCCAACTACAACTGGTTCTATGGGCCGGAGAGTCAGCTGGTGTTCCTGGATGCGTTTGTTCTTAGGAACGGCTCAGGTAACTGGCTGGCGCAGCAGATCAGAAAGTGTCGGCCCAAGGACGGGCCCATGACTCCATCCGTGGCGCAGCGCTGGGCTACTTTACACACCGAGTTCATCTGGTTTGACGCAGAGCTCACTCCTCAGCCGCCACCTGCTTTTGGGAAAGCAGACATGCATGTTTTTTCAAACTGGGGGGTGGTGACATACGGCGCGGGGTTGCCGTCGGGGCAGGACAACACTTTTGTGTCTTTTAAATCGGGGAAGTTAGGTGGACGAGCGGTGTACGACATCGTCCACGCTAAGCCTTATTCCTGGGTCGACGGCTGGACTAACTTCAACCCGGGTCATGAGCACCCGGATCAAAACTCCTTCACTTTTGCACCAAACGGACAAGTGTTTGTCTCTGAAGCGTTGTACGGTCCAAAATACAGCTATCTAAACAACGTCTTGGTGTTTGCACCTTCCCCAACTAGCCAGTGCAATGCACCATGGGAGGGGCAGCTAGGCGAATGTTCCAAATGGTTAAAATGGGGCGAAAAGGAAGTAGGAGACAGCGCAGGTGAGGTCATCGCGGCGTCCTCGCACCAGGACACCATGTTCGTTAGCGGCGAAGCGGTGTCCGCTTACTCGTCCGCTATGAAGCTCGTTAGTGTTTATCGAGCCCTGGTTCTGCTCAACTCCCAAACCTTGTTAGTGTTAGATCACGTCGAAAAGCATGAAAAATCCCCCCTAACCTCAGTAAGTGCCTTTTTCCACAATCTTGACATCGACCTGAGATACGTCCCGCACAGGTCTTTGAATAAATACAGCGGCGCGCTAATGGACGTATGGGACGCTCATTACGAGATGTTTTGGTTTGACAGTCAGGGAGCCAGTCCCGTCGGTAGGATACAAGAAGTAGAACAGGTCGCGGAGTTCAAAAAGAGGTGGACGCAGTTCATAAACGTTACTTTTTCCATGGACGGTGTAGTCAGTAGGGTGGCCTACCTGATGCACGGCCCGTTTGTCAAAGTATCAGACTGCAGGTTTGTTGACAACAGCAAAAATGGAGTTAAACTGTCACTTACCCTGAATGACACAGAGACCACCGTGTCCATTGCAACAAACTACAAAGACATTGGTGCCAGACTCACCTACTTAGGCTTCGCAGGATTCGCAAAAGCAGAGAATAAACACAGGATTATTAATTTTGGTCAGGGAGTTCAGGTTCTACCCAGCCAGGAGAAAAAAGACTCCATGTTTAACTTTGGTTTCATGATCAATGTCATCGCAGTGTGGATTCTATGTTTTGCCATCGCGGTTTTGACCATAAAGAGAAAGTTTAACGTCTCCTCCCGGAAACTTATCCGCTGCACGGTCGTTTCAGTGCTAGTTTTCTGGGTGTTTGAACTCTTAGTGACGTCTCATCGTTGTCAGGAGGTGCTGTGCGGCATCATGTGGCGGGATCTCCATGCCTCCGAGGAAGCCGTCACTCGATCCACGTTCCCTCTCGATCACTCCCCAGACCCTCTTCCTTTCATTATCGTCACTTCGCTTCCCGGCTCTGGAGCTGAGATCCTTCAACCCCTTTTCGACAACAGTTCCGACTTTGTGTATCTTAGTGTTCCCTCCACCTACCTCCGTATCCCTGAGACCAGTTTTGCCCCGGACTCGTTTGCAGACGCTTGCGAGTGGTCCAGAGCGGATGCCCAGAACGGAAAGTTTCGAGCCATCCAAGGATGGTTCCATTCGATGTTACATGGTATCAGACTGCACCTGCAGAACATTCAGCTCTACAAGAGCAGTATCGAAGCGGTAAATAAGGGAATAAAGAAGAGACGGAAGCTGCTGATGGAGGTGAGCGAGATCAGAGACAGGAGGTCAGCAGTGAGAGAGGTGGAGTATATCAAGGAGTTGAGGCAGCACTTGACGGACTTCCCGAATGCCTGCCCTGTGCTGAACCTTCGCAGCGGGAGCTGGTCCTTAAAACTCCCATTCCTTCAAGAAGTCATCGGACACTCGTTGAGATCGGTTCAAGTAGTGCGTGACCCCCGGGCGTGGCTCTATCTCATGCTCTACAACAGCAAGCCGAGCCTGTACACCAGCAAAAACATTCGAAAACACTTGCTGAACATTTTGAACCAGCGTAGCGACAGGGCAGGACAGGCGTGCACCAGGTTCGACGCCGCATTTCGGCCGTTACGAGAGATCCTCGCTCAGCCAGACGCTAACCCCGTCCTCCTGCTGGCTCATCTCTGGCTCGCTCACACTTCTGCCAGTCTCCGAGCGAGCGCCGACTTGCCCTCGTACACGTACCTCCAGGTCAAATTCGAGGATATCGTGAACTTTCCTGAAGATACCGCAGAAAAAATACACAGGTTTCTCGGCGTTCCTGTCACTCCGGCCGCCATAAACCAGCTCGCGTTCGCCACGTCCACGAACCTGTATCACATAGTCTACGAAGGAGATGTATCACCTGCCAAAATTAACATGTGGAAAGAAAACATGGCTCCTGACCAGATTAGACTTGTAGAACACGTGTGTGGGACCGTCATGGACGTCCTCGAGTACAAAAGATACGTGTCTGTATGAAGTAAACGGATTTGCTGTTTGTATCAATGCAAAACGGTTTATATATAAAAAATATATCTACATTTAAAAACGTGTTTTTTTCTTCTTCTTCTATGGAATGTAGATGTTTATTATGCAATTATTACTGTTTTGTTTCAATCCCTGGTATGACGATTTAAAAGTTTTGGCACCCCACACATTTACAGGTCAACTGAGGACTAAATCATCTTTGTACCAATACATGAAATACTGTATATGAGAAGGAGGAGAGAGAAAAAAACAGCGCAAGCAGGCCTGCTGTATGACTCACTTTATGAGAAATATCTTATTGAGTTTCCCGAGGATGGGAATTCACATGAAATTGTTTTAGGATTAGATTGCTTTTATAGGACGGAGTGTTTAAAATGCAGGATATTTTGGGAACGATATAAAAAAAGAAGAGTTTATAACGTCCAGGCAATGACGACATAAGTGCTTCAGCTCATGTTCAATTTTTCTCGCTCTATTTCCAAAAAGCATCTTATTCAAGTCAAGAACAAGAAGCTACAAGAAATCCATCTACATTCCTGGTGAAAGTTTGTGGTCACATCCCATTCCAAATCCAGTCTCTGTTAAATGTTATAAGACCTCCACTCTTCTGGGAAGACGTTTCACTGGATGCACGTACTGATGTAGGTGAGGTGAAGAGGTCTGAGGTGCAGTCAGCGTTCACATCCGGAACTTAGTGGTTCTCACAAATCTGGTGGAACAACATCTCAGAAGAGTGAAGGTTATTATAGCAGCACATCGGGACTGAAAGATGGAGGGGATGGAATAGAATCTTATGGGCAGGTGTCCACAAACTTTTGTCTGTATCGTGAAAGTTAATGTGAACCAATTCTCAAAAGCTTTAACTGGATTCCAACGAGTGCATTAATATAAACAAATGGTTGATGAATATGCACAATATTTATATCGGTTAAATTAATAATTAATGATCTGCGTGTTAAAAACATTATTCACATTAGACATGCGCATGTAAACCAGGTCTGTGAGTATCATGGAGAACGTGAAGAGACTCACATGAAAAACGTTTCTGCACAGAGTAAAGAAAACATTTTTTTTTTTTTACTTTAGACCATCCCGGACTTGCTTTGCAATCAAACAGCTGTAACGTCTCAGGAGAGCGAGAGGAAGAACGAGGGAAAAATTGGCCAGACTTCAAGATGTAGCAATTTCTGATTTGTCTGTTTTCACTGGGTGTTTACCGCAACAGCAATCTCAAAGTAAGCGCATCGAGGCCTGTATAATCCACAGAGCAGAAAACAGCTTTATTCTCCCTCTCTCTCTCTCTCTCTCTCTCTCTCTCTCTCTCTCTCTCTCTCTCTCTCTCTCTCTCTCTCTCTCTCTCTCTCTTTTGTGAAGCACAACACTGAAGATTTATCATTTAAAGTGCAATTTTTTCCCAGCGATCATTTGGGCAGTAGAGAAACCATCACTCCTGCGCTAAAATGATAGAAAGTAATGTACTTTTAGTATAAGTGTACAATTTGTCAGGAAAAAAAAAAAAAACGCTCTCATAGAGGAAAACGATGAAGCTGTCGGAGTCGGAGCGCGTATATGACTCGGCCTTGAAAACACGGTTTGTCATCTGCGGTTATTGTACACTAATAGGACAAAAGCACTTCACTCTACTCAGAGGTTCGTTCTGTTTCAAGCGACGCGACGTGACGCGTATCCCCAGTGCACGTGAAAATTAGATGGTTTTTTTGTTCTCTGGACCTCCTGTGATGATGAACATCGTGCTGATATGACTGCAGCGTTACCATGGTGAACACCACACACACACACACACACACACACACACACACAAGCTGGACGTACGTCATTCTCTCCATTCCTCTGACCTTTAATAATACCACGTCTCAGCGTTCTTACACCACTGCTTCTCACAGCTGGATCTAAAATTCTATTTTAATTACAGTAATAGAAATCACATTATAACAGCAAAATACTATAATATACAATGAAATGAGTTTTAACACGCCATCTTCATGAAGATCTGCCTTCCGTGGCTTGGAGTGAAAGATCTCCTGCTATAGAGCTCAAAACCCTATTGAACAGCTTCTGGGATGAATTCTTCATGCTGATGGAACTCCAGGCCTCCTCACTCATCAGTAGCTGACTTTTTATCGTGTGACACGAACACACACAATAATCAATACTGTAGAAATGTATATCTTTCATCCACAACCAGGAAGTGGTTATCAAATGAGTGATATCTCTTCAGAGGAGAACTGAGAGAAGTTCTGTAGATCTGCTGTAGTTATGGGACAACATTTGGAATGCATTTTTTTCATGCGATTTATCTGCACCTGCAATACATTAGCTTAAGTGCTGCATTAAATAGTGGCGTAAACATCAGGAAATGGATGGAACCGGTTTGGAGAGGCGATTTTTTTCCAACCTGAATGTAAAGGAGGAAAAAAACGAAGAGGTCACTGCTGAGAGATTACGTGTTGGCATTGACACGAGAGTTAGAAAAGTGTTTCGAAAATGAAAACAAAAAAACAATTCTTTAGCTTTTTATATAAAGATACACTGAGATACACCGATCAGGCAAAACATTATGACCATCTGCCTAATATTGTGTGGTCAAGTGTTTAATGTGAGTGAGTAGATTTTTGCTAGGATTTATTTAGTATATTATTATTATTATTGTCATTATTATTATTATTATTATTATTATTGTCATTATTATTATTATTGTCATTATTATTATTATTATTAATATTATTGTCATTATTATTATTATTATTATTATTATTATTATTATTATTATTATTACTACTGCTACTATATTGTATTGCCATGTCTTTTTTCAGCATCACATTCCAAATTTAGTCCCAATTTGTTCCTCCACTCTTATGAGAAGATGTTCCACTAGATTCTTGTTTGTGCTTGTGGACATTTGTGTTCATCAGCCACAAGGGTGTTACTAAAGTCAGGTAGTGATGTAGGTGAGAAGTTGAGGATGTTCTCCTGGGGTGCAGCCAGTGTTCACATTCATCCCAAAGGTGTTCAGTAGTGTTGGAGCTCTATCGCAGGAGATCTTCCTCTCCCAAACAAATAAACCAGATCTTCATGGAGCTCGCTTTGTGCACAGGGGAACCGAAGTTCAAATGAAGTTTTATTATACCGCATCAATAAAATTGTGTGCTTTCAGTTTTGTGGTAACAGTTTGGAGAAGAACCACATCTGGCAGAAAAGGTCAGGTGTCCCAATACTTTTGTATATATAGCGTAAATGCTACGTCAATGTTTTACCTCGTCCACCAGAGGGCGCTTTGACACCGCGTTTGATTTAATATCAGTCTTTCTCAGCATTTACAGCAGGTATGGATTTTTCTGTTCAGAAGATATTTTATATTCAGAGGTAATGTCGAAAGGTTATTGTTTACTCAATCTATAAATTCTTATATTTATGACGATTATGTAATGTCCAGATTATTTTCTACACTGTATCGTGACGTGTTTTTCGCTCTTGGATCTGGATGAACACATTATTATAATTATTTAAAATTTCATCTGCTTTTTTTTATCTTAGACATAAATACATTTATAAATACAGTCTGATTCTCAGATGTTTAAACTGTGTGTTCTGCGCTTTTCCTGCGTTAATCGAGCTCGTCGCTACTGATGTTTCGCAGCAAGATCACCTGTGTTACATTAACACCTTCTGGTGCACAGTAGGCACGACTCCGAAGCGTACACCTCGGATCACTTTACACCTCAGGTGATAACGTCGGTGCATTATAAAGTCTCCTGAAGGTTGCTCTTGAAGATCGTGTTATGATTTTTTTTTTTTCTTTTTAAAAGCAGACACCCTTTATTACAGCTTTATAATTAAAACCTGATGTTCTAAGTTGTCCATGAACTCTTCTTCGGCACGTTGGTCTATTGTTGTTTTGTACTACGCCTTTGTCTACGTTACCCACAATGCCCTGTGAGTACCTGCCGGTCGCTGTAAAGCATTTTTACTTACAGAGGACGATGCGGCGACGCTTTAATACTTACATCTTCACACTTTCTCTGTATTCGAAACACATCAGCTTTCAGCTTTTCACCCTAACATCATCATGTTCTCTTAGATAACCAAGTCACAACTCGGTGGGTAGACCCGCTTCAGCCATACGTGATTCTTCTTCAAACTGTTTCCACAAAGTTGGAAGCCCACAGTTGTATTTCCTTTTCTTGAACACCCGTTCCAGCATGATGATGCTCCTGTGCACAAAGCCAGCTCCATAAAGATTTCCATAGGAACGGAAGTGTGTGAAAGATCTCCAGCTATAGAGCTAGAAAACCTATTTGGGATGAATGTGAACACCTTCATCAGTACCTGATTTTAATAACACTCTTGTGGCTGCAGGAATTTCCACAAAATCTAGAGGAACATCTTCCCAGAAGCTCATTATAGCAGCAAATTGAGATTAAATGTGAAATAGGAGGTTCAAAATGGAGCACACACCGATCTTATGCTCATGTGTCCACAAACGTTTCTCACACACGTGTCTCAGGATGGAGTTTCCCTCCAAAATAAAACAAAACCAAAAGAAGTAAATAAATCTATAAAACGTCGCAGCCTGCAGTGCGTAAACTCGCGCTCTATCTACGCATGAGTCATTCTGAATTATATTACGCCAATCCTTTCTAATCGTGACAGTCCAGATGGGAATCTAAACCTGGTTTCGTTCCAGACCCCCTGCGTTCCCCGGAGGTTCCTGTAACGCATGCGGAGGAACCGGGCTCGTGTTTGAACATTCACCCCGAGTGCCAAACGTCTTCGGCGTGATTAGTTTACTCGTAGCCGAGACTTTGATGAATTATGTTGCGTCGTGAGACCGGGTGCCATTTATTCTTCTTAATGTCAAGCCCTGGGAAAGTGCACGCTGATAGAAACGTGAAAGAGAGAGAGAGAGAGAGAGAGAGAGAGAGAGAGAGAGAGAGAGAGAGAGAGAAAGAGAGACAGAGCTGTGCTTAATACAGTAAGGAGTCCACAGAGGTCTGACGGAGGAGGGAGGATGGAGGGTCATGTGATTTTAATGTACCTATGCTTTGATAAAATTATCTTTGGGGAAAGAGCGTTATTGTGAAAACACGGAAACAAGGTGTCCAACAGTGAGATGATTCTGATGATGAGGTTGTTGAGAAAAGAACCTTCTCTATAAAAGTGCTGAGTCACGGACTCCTTCCATAATTGTTAAAAAAGAATCACATTTACCTCTGGTTCAATCAGGTTACAATTCAGAGATCTGGCAAAAGGGGAAAATCATTTCCATTGATTAATACAAAATGTGTTTACAAGTCAACAATTATACAGTAGCATGAAATCACTTGAACTTGGGAACCCAAACCTGTTCCAGCATGACAGTGCCCCAGTGCACAAAGCCAACCTCATGAAGATCTGGGAGTTACATGGGTTGGAGTAAAATATCTCCCGCTATAGATCTCCTTCCCTATTGAACACTGCATGAATGTGAGCGCTGACTGCACCCCAGGAGAACCTTCTCACCTTCTCACCTCCTCACCTTCATCAGTACCTGATTTGACCACTTTTTTCTCCCTAAACTCTAGTGGAACATCTTCCCAGAAGAGGTTGAAGTTATTATAACATAACATTATAAATGATAACTACATTTGGAATGGGATGTTAAAAAGAAATGCTATTCTCATGCGCAGGTGTCCACAAACTTTTGTCTACGTAGATGCTCGTAACACTTTTAATCTCAAAAATGAAGGTGAAGGTTTGGAATAATATTGTGTAAAAATGCACTGGATTTCTGGACCACTGGAGAATCCTTGAAAAAAAACGGTTTACATGTCAAGTTAAAAATCCTAAGAGAATGTTCCAGAATATAATCGAGACCTTCTGACCAATCAGAATGGAGCATTTAACGACACTGCTGTTTTTATGTGGACCATATGTGGATCATATGTACATTTCAGTATTATTTTAATAAAAATGGAAACCTTCACCCCAAAAACCGTTCTGGATTCAGATTAGATACAAATACGTGGCAAAAGTCTACGTTAGGATAGAAAACATTTGTACGTCTAGAGAGAGAGAAAGAGATTAGAGGAGAAACCATCTGAACTCTGGAGCTGGACAACTATTCTAACATGAGGCAGAAGATGGAACAGGAAAGGTTCTTCTACAGATTCATAAGAACGAAAAAGCAAAAAAATAAATAAAGCAACCACAAAGTTTGTAGAAGCACCACAGTGTTCCATTTGGGGACTCTTTCTATTCTTCTGACGTCTCCTATGTGTATAAAAGTCCTCCATTCTGTCGAATCAAATACCTTCGGGAGTTGTTTTTGAAGTGGTGCACAGTGAAGTTCGGAGCACACACTGTAACAGAACCCAGCATTAATATTCAACGTTATTCAAACTCAGAGCTGCTTTTTTTTTTCTTTTTTTTTTTTAATGAAAATTCCTCGGTTAATCCTAATTAGCGTCCGTGCCTGACCCCTTTTTATCAACGTAATAGGGCGGCGAAATTAATAACAATTAGCGACTGAATTCAATAAGCCAAGCGCTCTGACTGGGCATGTAAACGTCTTATCGAAGAGCTAGTAATGAGCCGCAGACGTCTTTCATCTCTCGTCCGTCTGCTGGCAACGCCGTCCGTTCGGCCTATGGTAGTCCAAGGACGATTGATGTGGAGAAGAAGAAAAAAATACAAGAGGTGGTTTCGAGCAATTGGATCCATTTAGGTACAATTTTCCACACCTTGAGACTAAACCGTTTGCTTTCGAAGCCATCACTGCTCTCTTCCTTTCTTTCAAATCAGAGACGATACAATCTAAATGCTAATCAATTCCAGCAACGAAGCCGCTTTAGCGACGACGGGTTCTGCACCGCCCTCCCACTGGTCCGCAGGGACAAGGAAGACGAGGGGGTTTGTTAGCACGCTGACATTTAGTGAGTCCCGTACGTATTAAGCCAAACCGCTGCTTATTAGATTACGGCTTGATGGGCTTACGGAGTCGAGGAAAGAAAAAAAATAGACGAAAAAGGAGTTCCACTTTGTCTAAAGCAGTTACAAGCAGTTCTACAGCTTATATACAAAGCAAAGTGTTATAGCACACATAACTCAGAATTACTTTTCCTTTGGCACTGTTTAGAAATCGGCTTGGCACAGGTTATTGTACTCAGACGTACAGCACACAAGAGGAAGCTTAAGTAGTGTTGAGTTTTCCGTTCTGATCGGCCGTAAGAAAACCGTTTCAAGATCAAACACGTGGGTAAATGAAAAGTATAAGAATAGACATAACTGTTTTTGGGAAGGAGTCTCCAGTGCCAACGGTTTCTCGTTGCATCACATAACATTATTAAACGGCTGAAAATGATGACACGTCGGAGCTAAATTAGACATGCTTTCAGCGTGGGAGGGGCAAAATGTTACACCAGCCCAGTGGTTTTTCAAATTGTGGTGTGCTGCCCTCTAGTGGGCAATAAATTACATTTCATTAAATATTTTCATTTGTTCGTGGGCTTTTCAGATGTTGCATCACTGAAAGTACGGATCACAGCTCAATATTGAACACGACCTGAGAGTGGCGGTATCACGCCTGCAACCCAGTTTTAAAAAGATGTGCAGGGCAACAAAAGGCTCATTGCAGATGCTAATGCAGTGATAAGACTCACTGTTCTTTTGTTCTTGTTTCCTCGTTCTCACCAAATGTGTTTCTCTTTTGTTGCACACATTGCAAACTGACAGTAAGGTAATGTGATAACACAAGTACACTTTGATTTTCTCTATTTTTGAACTTTATACTATTTGATGTTACTGATTTACTTGATCGTTCAATAAATTTAACTTGTATGTAGTATTTCATGGGTGGAGGATTTTTTGGGGGTGATGGAGGACAGATGGGACTTAAAAAATCAACAGTGGGGAATGGAAGAAACATTTTACGAACCACTACACCACTACCAATCATGAAAGCTCCTGTATGCAGAAGAGGGCAGATAGCGCTGTTCTCTGAGTGTGCTGTGTCCCCCCCCCGAACATTTCCTTCACCCATTTTTTGTTGGTAGATGTTCAGAGAGCAGGTTAATGGATGAAATTTAGCAGGTGAGGAATTATTATCAATATCATGACGTCGTTTTTAATAGAATAAATATCATATGTGCAAATTGATGTGGAAAATAAAAGAGGAATGAAATGCTGTGAATCCGAGGTTGCTATCCTTCTCTATCCAGAAATGTTTGCTTTGAGATCATTTTTTCTGGATCCTCAGTGTCTACAAGATGTGAAGAAGTGTTAAGTATGAGGTCTCAGCACAAGACCTTTTCGAAAAATCATTGATGGAAATTTGATGGCAAGAGAAGATGAGGTTTTAATGACATCATCTTGATACATAGAAAACCATGTTGAAAACGTATGTCGATAGATGATGAAGTTTTAATGATGTTTAACGATAGTGGGTTTTTTTTCCAGCCGTGGCTTGGAAGGACCAACTGTACCAGGAGATACCAGATTTTTTCCGTCAGGTTGTGGGAAAAGTAGAAGAGCTGCTGGTCTGAATTCACACCGTGGCACATGACGGCCTCAGTAAATCCACAGAAGATACATCTAAAGGTTTCTTTAAACATTTGAATGGTTAAAGTTGCTATAATACCTGTTATTTGAGCCACTTGACTGACTTACAGCACACAACAACTAATATAGCTCATGATAAGCCACCTTTCAAATTTCAACAAAATAGTCCTTAATGAGATCGCTAAAAATGGAGAACTACAAGGAGATTAATGAGGTCCTTTTACTTATTCATATTAATGAAGCCCCAATGATGTATAAAGACAGAACTGCTTTTCTAAGTGACATACAACAGCTGGTAAAACACCTCAGGAAAAAAAATATCACCTGTCAAGACCTGTACAAATTCTTCCCCCTTCAAAACACATGAGGGAATAGTGTGGGCAGGAAGACATACTGCCAAAATCACACAAACATACCACACTTTTAGTTGCAAACAAGCTACTACTATAGAGCAAGACCTTTATTTCTAGAATGTAATTGGATAATCGAACATTTTACCTCAGGAAATCTTTCCGGATGATTTCCTCGGACCTCTAAAATATTTTTCTTTGTATCTATGCTACTTTAATTTCGATTTCATGAATGGAATTAGCATTATTACAGAGCTAGCTTCCTAGCGAATCTGTTCCTATTTAGCGTGAGACTTCGAATAGATTCAAATGATTTTCTTTGGTTCTGTAATAAATGTACTTTAATGTTAGCATTCTATCCAAGAGGACGACTCTGGTGTTAAATTTCTCCAAATGCGTCAGCACACTCTACAAGATCCAGGGATAAAGAATGCGGTGTTGTTAATTATTAACAATTCTGTAAATATTAATAATTAAAAAAACGTAATAGGAGCCCTAGAGGGACACTTATGTGTGTATCATTTCGCTGAAGGCTGAAGTGAAGCTGTGTGAGCTCATGGATAAACGAGGATTCGTACTCCATTTTGGAAGATCAATGCTCAGCGGCGTCCTGATGAAACGGGAGCTTAAAAAAACAAACACCATTAGGGGGTTTGGTTTCCCAAACACTTCAGGATTTCGTTGCATAGCACAAGAACACTTCAATACACTTTATGAGCAAAAGTATTAAACTTTTCCAGCCATATGTATATGTTCTTTGACAAACTGTTACCATAAAAAGCTGAAGGCACATAGTTGTATAGGACGGCTTTGGATGATGTGACTTGAAATTGTACATTTACGGCGTTTGGCAGATGCCCTTATCCAAACTTACAGTTATCTCATTTCTACAGCTGAGCAATTGAGGGTTACTCCACATGTGTATTGAAGACAAATTGAAAGCAACCTCGCGTTAGAATTCTCTACGAACGAAACGGTGAAGCCGCCACGTTCTGTAATTAAGACGACGATCGCACTCTTAAATGATCTCCAGTTTCCTTGAGGTGCTTGCTGTTCTTTAATTTTTCATCAGGGTCCCTTCATCCCTTACCTCATTTCAGCGCTTTTATCAACTTCCAGACAAAGGTTTCCTCCCTTCACCCTCTCCGTAGCAGTGGCGTGACCCTCGAGACTCACAGCAGGCTTCAGCAATCTAGTAACGATTACCTGCTCCGAGAGAAGCCTTGCCTTTTTTTCAGGCCTCTCAGAAATGTCGACAGTGAAACAAGAAGCGAGTGAGACCCCTGTCACGGACATTATCGACCTCGGCAAGACTTCACACAGGTGTCAAGAGGATATGTCAATAACCAGACCGTCTTTCCAAGCCAGGAGGCATTATGCTAACTTTTATTACAAACTTGTACTGAATTTGTTTACTTTTTCCAGAGGAAACAAACATGTGGGTGGAGATTAAAATAATAAAGATTATTGATTGGTTAAAAATAATATTCCTGATAAGATTAGATAAAATTATTTTATTCCAAAACGATTATTTTCTAGCTTTTTTTGACATCATAGTTTTCTAATACTATCGATAGTGCTTAATCGTTCATTTACTTATTTAGCTGAAGTGATGTTACTGATTATGACGTTTTCTTCATGATTCAGGTAAAAATCCACCATCTTTCACTTAGGTCTGATCAAATATGGCCGCCTGTTTACTGTATTTGCTCACTGTATAGGGTGCATGAAATCACCATGGAGGAACCATGAAGATGGATATGGACTGTAATTAATATGAACAGTTCTGCTAGAACTACAATTGTCATGAACATTAGCACTCAAAGATGAGTCTCTCATGATTTCTTTCTCATATCGTTTTTTTTTTTTTCATCACCTCTGGCTCACTCATTAAAAATAAATGTGTAGGAACTAATTTATGACTTGTGGAAATGTATATCTGTAGTGTATTTATTTCTGTAAATCTGCTCGGGGTCAATGTGTGTTGGTAAAAGTGCTAAAGAAATAAAATTATGAGTGGAATTGAATTGAACTTCTGCCCCAAGAGTTATAAAGAAATTTGAAGAAAAAACTGTGCCGCTCGTTTTAGGTTTTGTTTTATATAGATTTTATTTAGATTTTGTTTTATATAGATTTTATTTAGATAGATAGATAGATAGATAGATAGATAGATAGATAGATAGATAGATAGATAGATAGATAGATAGATAGATAGATAGATAGATAGATTTTGCTAGAACAATACGTACATACTACAAATGTTATTTCTTTCATTAGCTGAATTTTCTAGCAAATGTGTGCAAATGACTCGGCCATGTTTTAGCACGTTGGTACCGCAATAGTCCAAAAACAGCGATAACAATCACTATGAAGTATAAAACTTTTAATCATAACAGGGTGCCAAGAGCTCAGTGTGTCCCCCTGAAGTTACAATTAAACCAGCCATATTAAAGTAGGCGTAAATAAATAGTCGGGTTTTTCTCCCGAAGTATTACTAGAAAAGACAGAACACAAAAAAAACAGTATCATTAAAGAAAAACAATTCCACATAATTCTTTTTACTTCTTTCTTTTATTTCTTTATAATAAAAAAGAGTAAATTAATAATTAAAAATAAAATAAAATAATAATTAAATAAGAAATAGTAAATAAATTTTTTTAGTAATTAATACATTATATATCAATAATGAATGTTATTAATTTATAATATTAATAATATATTAATACACACACACACGGATGATCCGTTTTCTTTTTTAATACATAATTAACCTTTAAACATTGTGAGGTCATGTGATTGTTCATGCTCATAGACAAAAAAGGAATCATTAAGGTTTATGGGTGGCAATTCTTTTTTCTTTTTTTCCCTCTTATTTCTCTACTGAACACCCTGCTATTATATGAGAGCTGATATCTAGGAAGGGGAACAGGACTGCGATTCAGGAAGATGTAACTCGCTCACAGGAAAGTGCTGTCTGCCGTCTTCCACATACTCGAGCTGATGATTGGCTAACGGCTCTGTGATTGACAGGGGATTACGTTTTACGCCGTTCTTCCTACCCTAAGGGCACATCCAATTTTCTCATTTGCCTCTGGGGTACGAAAGGCCGTGGCACTCGCCAGGATTCAGATTTGTAAACTCTATTCTGTTGCGTCACTCGGGAACAGGGGCGATGTTATTCGATCGATAATGGACACGGGTATCCAAGCAGGACACGGGTGAGAGTCAGCCGACGTGGGTTTTAAGCTCGCTGAAGTGCCTGGAGCTCTGCAACAATATCCACAAAACATCTTCAAGCTGGAGCTCTCTTACAATCAGGTTTTATTACTCCCCAGCTTAAAATCAAGAGGAATTAAATTCCAGATCTGGCATCCTACTTCTCATCTACTCCTTTTTTTAACACATCCTAATGAATACATTTGTATGTTCTGTGCCTTTCGGCACGTTTGATCTCCTTCTCTTTGGTCTACATCTGTGTGGAAAACTTTTTCTTTGAAAGTGTGTTCTTCTACCCATGCCTTGAGAGAACGAGTGAATAATTAAATCTTGCAACAAAAAAAAAAGAGAAGAAAGCCAAATTATGGCCTTTAAACACAAGCAGGGAGAAATCAGGCACAGAGAAAAGCAAATTACTGCTCTGTTTTTTTTGTGGGGGGGAGAATGACGTTTGTCTAAGATGTAACAGGTGGCACTATTTGTACGCCGACCGCAGGGTAATTTCGACAGGATCATAAGTGTTTGTGCTCGAGCTCGCTGGATACGAGGGGAGGAAGAAGCAGTGGTGGTAAATCAGTAGGAGAGAACAGAGAGAACACCACACAATAACACCTCGAAAAAGAGAGAAAGAGAAGGAAAAAGAGAGAACGAGAGAGAAGGAGGAAAGAAAGAAAGTGAAATCTTTATTACCGGCTCTGTTCACAGTTAGCCATCAATCACAGAAGTTGATGAGTACGAGCGATCGGCTCTGCGGTCCCAAAGCACATCACACTTACAGCTGGGTATTATGGAGCACTTTCACGACGCCATAATGCTGCTATTTTTTTCCCCTTGGTGATTCTCTGCTCCGGAAAAAAATGCCTCCTCGGATTTAGCCGTCTGTCCAAATGTCCAAAACGTTCCTCATTTTCATTGTTCATGTGGGACGTTTGTAGGACGCAGACCATGCGGCAGGAGCCTGTAATGCGACGAGCGATAAACATTACGCTAGCGTAGACGACTGAGTAAAAATGCACGTAAATGTCGTTTTTTGCGGTTAATTGGACACTGCAGAGCCATAAGACAAAAAAAATTAAAATAAAAAAACGATGTCAAAGAAAACATTTATCATGAAACCAATTTTTGGGGCTTTATTTCTTTTTTTAAATAATGCGGTCAGTAAACGACTTTAGATCAAACAAATAGCTTTTAATTGATTCATGTGATTTATGTAATACATTTGCTATGTTTATATATAATTTATTATATTAACTACTATTATTGTAATTAATTCATTACTTTACACTGCTAGTATAAGAATATATTTTTGACACTACTTTAAAATGTTCGTTTTTTTTTTCACCTTACAGTACATATTTGCAATGATAAAATTGCACCATTAAATGATGATGATTGGTCAGGGGTCTGAACATTGCTTCCAGAAACTTTTTTTCTAGGTTCAGGAATTATATTTTATAATATTTCCTTTTTTCGGGCCGAACATATTTCAGAGCTCAATGCTAACAATTTTGTACATTCGAAGATGAAATTTGTCAAAGTTATTTCAAACCGAACATTTTTTAATACACTGAAACCAATTCAGCTGAAATATTTGTGTTGGGTTGAAAGACTTCATTATTCCTGTGAGACGTTAGCGGTGGTTTGTCCCGCTGACTGTACTGTTAGTGCTAGCTCATTAATAATGGCATTTAATCCAAAAGGAAAATTATACAACCCTCAGTTATACATTGTATGGCAAAAAGTATTGACATACTGTTAGCACAAAGTTAAAGACACATTTTTATGGGTGCAGCATTAAATTTCCCTTCACTTGAAGACCCAAACCAGTTTCAGTGTGACAATGACCATGTGACTGGAGCTTATTATAAGAGAACTAAATGTGGAATGAGATGCTCACATCTGCCTTATGCTCAGGTTTCCAACAAATTTTGTCCACATAGTTCATGTTATATTTCCAGAATTCACTGCAGCTGTATCACACTACAGTATATACAATTAAAACTTCTCCTAAGGCTGAAGTTCCAATAACAAAATGAAGTGTCAGAAAACTTCTGCAGGTTATATGGAAGACGGTGCCGTTCCTTTTGCCACGAGAGCTGGTTATTATGAAGGTTAGCACTTTTGAAAGCTTAGAAAGCTTTTCAATAACACCAGGCTCTCTCCTGCAGATCGTAGCAGGCCATCCAGCCAGGACTTTTTCATACACTGTGCTAAAGCAGGGCAGTAATGGTCCAGTTTAATGGCTTTAAACGACTCTCTGTTCATGATCAAAGTTTCTCACTGTTCCCCCGCAATGACTCACCTCACCCAGCAAATCCAAACCCTTTCCTCGCCCCAACCTGAGAGGTCGTTACTGAGGTCAAGAAAAATGGAGGTTGTGCCATGCCTGGCTGTGCTTCATCTCCTGACAGCAGCTTGAAACTAGTTTTGGAGAAAGAGCTTTGGTTGCCAATCAACATTGTTGGGAAAAGAGTGTTAAAAGTTTTAGCAAAGCTACAAGTTACTATATTTATATATACAGTATCTGTCTGTATTTTTTCATTTATGAGGTGATATAAAAATGTTGTGAGATTCACTCTGTTTACAAGAAAGTACATGTCTATGTTTCCATACTATCACCTTTAAAATTGTCCCCTTGCACAGCAATACATTGCTCCCAGCATTCCTGCCACTTCTGGAACACCTTCATGATTCACGCCGGATCGCCGCAACGGTGTAAAACGGCAAACTTCGAGCTGGATCTTCATCTACGGGAAAGGACGACGTCCGCAGGAGCCAAATCTGGCGAGTAGTGTGTGTGCGGAAGTGAGAATATGTTGTTTCCGTTGAGAAACTCACATGTGAGGAGAGCTCAGTGACAGGGTGATGCACGTGGTCAGAACAGCACCAGTTGCATGGCTCCTGATGTACACAGGACGATGTCTTTTGGCACACTGACTTTATGAAGGTCGGTGCTCCCTGTGACCGTGCGTGCAGCCTTGTGCTGCCATCTGTTGGCATGTAACAGAACTATTCTCGAAACT
The DNA here is from genome assembly GCF_946808225.1 of Silurus aristotelis. Classification (NCBI taxonomy): domain Eukaryota; kingdom Metazoa; phylum Chordata; class Actinopteri; order Siluriformes; family Siluridae; genus Silurus; species Silurus aristotelis. The sequence continues at coordinate 18,516,913 of NC_139595.1, read as the reverse complement.
TTTTGATACCACCTCATATAAACATGACATAGCTAAATTTATAGTTTTGGAACATCTGTGAAAAAAATGATTTCAGCTACAATCAGTCGTTCCATCACTGTTTAAATTTTTTTTTCTTTTTCTTGAAGTCAATTGCACAATGTCTCCTGTGTCTGACTGACACTGGAGATCTTCTTGCTGAAAACATTCATTTTGACATTCTTTCATTGCTAACAGAACTTTTTCAGAGGTCAAGAATTTGCAGTAGAGGTCCTTGTGAATGACCTGTTGCTATAGAAACAATTAGAACTAGCCGCCAAATTATATATATATATATATATATATATATTGTGATACTCGGTGAAGGTGGATGAAAGTGTGAATATTGCAAACATTAATTAGTACAAAGACATCAAAAACACAAAGTAGCAAAGAGACAATAACCTGTGAATAAAGACGAACACAACAAGTACAACAACAGCAACAACTATGGAAAGACAAACATGAGACAATGATGGTAGTTCCAGATGAATTTAAGTGCAAATTAACAGTTAACATGCTTCAGGTGCAGATAAACATGTGACAAGTTGAAGGTGGCTGATGGGAAACACAGTCTAGAGCTTAGAGTCTCTCTCAGCATAATAAACCCAATACACACACACATATAGAGTAGCTGTTAAAAATGTGGAAACACCTGGTCCTTTATGTTCCATGCATGTTCCTTCTGTTTCCATCATCAAACTTAGTAATGTAGCGCTTTGAAGATTTACTTTGACCAAACAAATCTATAAATGTCCAGATGTTCCACTTTATCTCTTGATAAATTCTCCCTCAGCATCCAGACTCTTCGTTTCTTCAAACATTCAGTAATACTTTCTGTGCCTCTTATAAAATTCGCCAAAGATGTTCTTCACTAGTTGGAGATTTCCTCTTCATCCCAAAGCAGTTTAGTGGGATTAAGGTGCGGCGACTGGGCAGGTTGTTCCATGATAGACATCACTCCAGACGTCTTTTTGCTCTCTAAATATCACTTACAGAACTCAGTAAAGTCGGTTCCGATGAGCCACAGTCCAGACGGAACTGCATGGTGTTGAAGTATGGAATGGGAACCATGTTGGTTCAAGCTTCTACCTCCATGTGTGAGTGTGGGGGTGATGAAGTCTGTTCACATCTTCCCTCCTCTTCTCTGTCTTACACAAGTTCTTCTGTTGGAGACAAAAATGTCCAATTTGGACTCCACAGAACTTTCTTCCTTATCCAATTCGCTTGTGTGTTTTTGCCTTTGACTAAGTTTGTTCCAAGAAAAAAACCATCACATTAACAGCTACTGTAGGTGTGTAATTTGGATTAATTTCCACTGCCCTTCAGCGCTGGATTTCATCTGAACGTAAAGTGCTAAATGTTAATGTTAATGCTGTTTTTCCCTTCTGAGTTACACTTTAGTGCGAATCCAAATCCACACTCTTCACACACTGGAGTTAAAACAGGCTCAAAAATATATATCTTGGGTTTATTATTATTATAAGTCATAGTATTGGATTCATTTAGTAGTAGTATTGTTATTTTATTGTTTATTTACAGTATATTGGAGAATCTAATCTCCTTTTAAAGCACCATAAGCAATTCATTCAGCATACAGAAACAGCAGCGAGTGAAATTCTGCCATGACTTGGAAAGCAAGATGAGACTTTGGAGCTGATCAGGTTTCTGAGTGTGTAACAGTGAAAGCACTGACCATGCAGGAGTGTGTGTGTGTGTGTGTGTGTGTGTGTGTGTGTGTGTGTGTGTGTGTGTGTGTGTGTGTGAGGATTAAACAGAACACATTGCTGCATATTAAAACCCGATATCTGTAAGGCGTGCTCTGGAATTCTGATTGTTTCTTATCTCTTTCCGGAAGGTAAAATGCTGATTTTTTTTTTCCTACGAGACCTGAAATAAAAAAAAAACTTTGGAAAAGTGAAAGCTGTTCAGGCTGTGAATGAAATCTGAACATGTGAAAAGCCTGGCGAATGGATGTGTATGGCACAAGTTCAAGTTGATCAAGGACAGGAAATTTATCAGACTTGGTGGAAATCTGAAAATAATAAAAAATACATAAAAAATAATGTAACCCAGCCATTAGTGTTGCACAAGTCAGTGCACTCTTAAGCCCGGATAAATAGTGAGGGTTGCGTTAGGAAGGGCATCCAGTGTAAAACATGTGCCAAATCAAATATGTGGATCATGAAAGAGAAATTCATACCGGATCAGTCGAGGCCCGGGTTCCCAACGACCACCACAGGTATCGTTAGCCAACAGGGTACCGGTGGAAATTGGGCTACTGTTGGCTGAAGGAGGAGAAGGAGAGGAGGAAGACGTCTACAGAGACAGCAGGGAAAGGAGAAGTGGAGGTTCGGGTTGGTACTTTAAATGTTGGTACTATGACTGGTAAAGGGAGAGAGATAGCTGATATGATGGAGAGGAGAAAGGTAGATGTGTTGTGTGTTCAGGAGACCAAGTGGAAAGGAAGTAAGAGCAGAAACATTGGAGGTGGGTTTAAACTGTTCTATCATGGTGTGGATGGAAAGAGAAATGGTGTAGGGGTGATTCTGAAGGAAGAGTACAGTAAGAGTGTAGTGGAGGTGAAGAGAGTTTCTGATAGGGTGATGAACGTGAAGCTGTAAGTTGAACGGGTGATGTTTTTTTAAGGTTGAATTAGATGAAGTGGTAGATGGTGAACCTAGGAATGAAAAATTGGTGATTGGAGCAAACTTTAATGGGCATGTAGGTGAAGGGAACAGAGGTGATGAGGAGGTGATGGAAGGTATGGTTTTAAGGAGAATGTGGAAGGGCAGATAGTGGTAGATATTGCTAAAAGGATGTAAATGGCAGTAATGAATACTTATTTTAAGAAGAAGGAGGATCATAGGGTGACGTATAAAAGTGGAAGATGGTGCACACAGGTGGACTATGTTCTTCATAGGAGATGCAACCTGAAGAAGATTGGAGACTGTAAGGTGTTGGCAGGGGACAGTGTAGATAGACAGCATTGGATGGTGGTCTGTAGGATGGTTTTGGAGGTGAGAAAGAAGAGGAGGAGAGTGAGGACTGAAAGAAGAATAAGATCGTGAAAACTGATGGAGGAAGACTGTAGTATGAGATTCAGGAAAGCGGTCAGACAGGGGCTCGGTGGTGGTGAAGAGCTGCTGGATGATTGGGGAACTACTGCAGAAGTGATAAGGAAGACAGATAGAAAGGTACTTGGTGTGACATCTGAAAATAGGAAGGAAGACAAAGAGAAATGGTGGTTAAAAAAGATGCAGGAGCAGGTATAGAGGGATGTGGCAAAAGCAAAGGAAAAGGCATATGAGGAGCTGTATGAGAATTTGGACACTAAGGAAGGATAAAAGGATTTATACCGATTGGGCAGGCAGAGGAACTGAGCTGGGAAGGATGTGCTACAAGTTAGAGCAATAAAGGATGGAGATGGAAATGTGTTGACAAGTGAGGTGAGTGTGTTGGGAACCTCCCTCTCCCATACAGTGCAAAGGGGAAGAAGAGGTGCAAAGGCCAAAAAATAATATTAAATATTAAAATGAAAGGAGAAAATGTACAGATATTGACATGTATATCAGATACACATTCAAACATTATTTTGTGTTATTCTACATATGAAATGAATCTTCTAATTTCCATACCAAATTATATCAAATCAGTGACTGGTAAAAGATGTAGTTCGAAAATCAGGCTTCCACCACCATGCTTCACTGCACTGAATAAAGGGTGGTGTGGTGATGTATGTTTATGTAGGTATTTTTTAGAAAAATACAGGTTAAGGTAAAAAATAAGTTATTTCACCTCCACACCACCTCCTCATAACACCAACTATGCTTACACACCTACATGTCAAGTTTAGAGTATTATTACATTTCCCGATCTAATCGGCTTCAGTAAAATGATCCAATCTTGACATTTTTTTCAGTAAGACGCTGCTGCTGTCACTGATAACGCTACGTCCTTGAGCGAGTCAGTGTATCGGAAGAAAATGCATAGAAATCCAAGAGAAGGGGAAGGAAAAAAAAAACAGACATTCGAAGAGATACATCTTCATAACTCGTAAACAACTCCAAGGGACAGGTTTAATTGGATTTCTCAATCAATTTGCAGGGGAGACGAGATATACACTGCGAAAGTAGATAATCTCGCGATTTGAAGCAAAAATGGCTTTTCTGTCTTATTGATCATCTGTTGCGTGCCCCGCTACGCTCCGAATTATGCCGCGAATACGAAGAACAGTTGGCTGCCATCTGTTATCACGCTTGGGCTGATCAATTGTTTTTATTTCCTTCTCGCTTTTACACATTCGAAAAGGATGAAAATGAAGTCGGAACAGCTTCCAGGAGGGCATTTATCTGATTAGTGAAGCAATGATGCACAGGCTGTGGTGGCCATCGCCTTATAGGCCTTGTGTGACACGTCACAACCACGACGGGGATAAAAAAAAAAAAAACAACCGGGTCTTGTCTTGTGAGTTTTTAGAATGTTCCGAATATACTCATACATATTCAGCATACAAATTTACAGTGCTTATAAATGCATAGCTTCTGAATGATTAGCTAGTTATAACTTCAGAAACTGAGCAGGATCTGATGAGCAAATTCACTAGGAATAATTATATCTAAACATATATATGGACATATATCTGAAGTTATATTTAATTAGGTGCAAAAAGTCTTATGCTGTTTCTCCATGGTTGAACATTTAAAAGCTCTGGCATGAAGGGGTTGGTGTTTTGGTGTTGAATCGCTAATGATCTCAGATGTTGAGCTAATTTATAATTTGCTCTGGAGCTCTTGGTTCCACAGGACTGTATTAGACTGTAAAAAGGACATTACTCATAATAACACACTTCAGTGCTCATGATATTTCTCACTTTCCAGTATAATGTTTTAATGCTTTTTAAGTACACTCTTGGTGTCACCCAAATGAAGATGGGTTCCACTTTTGACTCTGGTTCCTCTCAAGGTTTCTTCCTCATACCAAACTCTAAGGGAGTTTTTCATTGCTGTAGTCGGCCCAGTTTTGCTCATCGGGGACAAATACACATAAGATTTTAATACAGGTAAATTTTGTTCTTACATTCTGTAAAGCTAATTTGAGACTGTGGGAGAGCGTATGAATGCGGGGAGAAGGAACGCCACAACAGGTCAGGTGTAAAGGCCTCACAGCCACTTTCATTTAGGTTCTCGTGTCTGACTACTTAGTGCCTCATGCAGCACGTCTTCTGACACCCCCATACACACACACACACACACACTCCTCCTTAAATGCCCCCTCCGATCACTGGAAAAGAGAGAACAATCATTAGGTCACATTAAATTCAGGTGAGGCAATCCCCTGCCTATCTGCTCCCGGCCCCGCCCTCCATTCACAAACCGAGGCTCGGCCACGCTCTCGCTGCCACAGAGACAATGCCCATTGTGAAAAGCGCTATAGAAATAAACTTGAACTGAATGAAATGTAACATGCAGTAGGTTGTAGGAAAACATAGTCTTTATCCGTATCCAGCACACAGAGAAAAGTGGAATAAGACTGAGACATTACAGAGTTAACTTGCCATTAATGTAGCAGAATTATTGAACAAATTGATTACCGTAATTTTAGGACTATAAAGCGCACCCATAAATAAGCCGCACCCACGGAATTTTACAAATATTTTCATTTTGAACATAAATAAGCCGCACCTGTCTATAAGCCGCAATGTCTACACTGAAAATATGTTGCGCTTCCTTTAAGAGCAGAGCGGTATTTTGGGAATAGCATGCACTGCATTTTTCCGCTATTACTGCATGTGTGCAAGAGCGAGGAATATGTCCTTATTATTTTCTGATGCTCATTTCTAAGTTTCTTTGACTAACCCATAACGCTGTTGCCAAGAAAAATAAAAAAGCACGAGTTTTGGAAACCTGTCTGTGTTTATATGATTTCTGTTGTAACTGGAGTTAGCGAGCTCTCCCTTCACCCAGACTCAACGCGTTACAACGGCTTGTATCTAAACAGTAGCCGACCAAGAAAGTCATTGTTCACTGTCTTCCTCCTTCCTTTCACAACTATTTCTCTCGGGAGTTTATCTTTTGGCATCGTCGTGCGTTTAAAAAAAACTTTTTTTCTCCCGATGCCGTGCAGCTCAGAACACAGGTGAGGTGCGTTTTTTCGTTTCCGTTTGGAAATTTCATTGGTCTAATGTTATGGGGTTCAGCTTTTTAGCTTGAGGTTTGTGAAACCGGAAAAGCCAGGAAAAATGTATAAATAAGCCGCTTCGTTGTTTAAGCCGCGGGGTTCAAAACGTGGGGAAAAAGTAGCGGCTTATAGTCCGAAAAATACGGTATTAATGTAACTACTGTAGAAATCGATAAAAATCACAAAGCATTGTTCTTTTTAAAGGATGACTGCATTTAATCTTCGACAAATTGTTGTTGAATAAAAGGAATAAAACACTTCGGTAGGGACTTTTATAGTAAAAAAAAATCTACAGTGTTATTTCCGCCCTGTCGTACCCCCCCCTACCCCCCCCTAGACCCGGGGACGGACGCCTGTTACCCGTCAACGGCAACAGGCCGCACCATGTGGCTCTGTGTCGCCCAAAGAAAAACGAAAAAAAAACAACAAAAAGCTGTTATTTAATCTAAGAAATGATTCTGCAATTTGTTCACACTTTCCTCAGCCTAATGCTTTGCACTGAAGTGGCACCATGGCCACGGGACACATCGATAAAAAGGCGCTAAAAACCAACAAAATGAGAATGGGAAAATTGGTGAACGCGGAGGAAGCCGAGACACGTGTAATTCCATGTGAAGTCTTGTACTTATTCCTATCAGGTGGCTTGTAAACTAACAGCTCCGGGGGCCGAACTGGATGACAAATATTGTTCATAATGGCTGAAAACTAATGAAGCATGAGATGGCAGCAAGAGCTACAACAGGGCCAGAGGCTAGCTCGCTCATTTCCCTCTCTCTCTTTCCTTTCTCTCTCTCCCTCCCTCTCTATTGTTTTTCTCCATCGTTACTCCACTCCTCTGCAGTTCTTCACTTACTCTTTAGGCTTCAGCATTTTTTTTACTCTTCTTTTCCTGAATCCAGGGCAGTTTTTAAGTGAACTTGGCAGGCAGTTGAAGCAGCCGCGTTTATTCTCTAAACCTGCCATAAGACCAGTGTCATGTAACGAATGTGAGCCGGAGGCACTTTTGAGTTTCTGAGTTTCTTTATCTGAAAACTGCGCTCCGAATCCACACCGAAACGCACGCAGACAGGTTAAACTCCACATCCTCATCAGCCATCCATGCTCATCACTGAAGCAGACAGGCAGAAAGCAAAAACCAGACAAGAGAACAAGAGGAACTGGGAAACGAGAAAGCGTTTTTTTATTCCAATTTTTTTTTTTCAAAATTATAAAAAAAAAAACCACTCAGTGTTCTGCTGTAGTATGTACTGGTTTACAATTTATTGTTGCAAGTATTCCTTCTCTCATATTGACTCCAACTTGACTCCATTTTGTATACATTAAATATCACGTAAAACTTTTTATCCATTTATAGTTGCATCTAAATTTATCTAACAACTGCAGAATTATTCCAAATCTGTCTCACTTTATAGATGATATAAAGCTAAACATTTTAAGGTCAAGCCCTGGCATCGCCAAGCTACCATTCTTGGGCCCTTGAGCGAGGCCCCTAAACAGCTGTGCTCCAGGGGTGCTGTATCATGACTGACCCCAGCTTCTGAACATGTTGGGATATGCAAAACAAAGAATTTCACTCCGCTGTAATGTATATGTAACAAATAAAGGCTATTTTATTGCGTTTCCAATGGAGGGAAACAAGCCGAGCCCTGACACTGGAGACTCCTTCGATACATCCTATGATAGGCTGCATTTTGTAGTCTGTTCATGTTTAATAAATTGGTCCAAAAAAGTGTGCTTGTGGAACGTTAGGTTCATCTCTGGGCTTGCAATGGATTAAAGACTCATCCCACTCATTCTCTTTCAGTCTCTCCAGTGCAGGTCTGGGAATATTAGTCACGCAGACAACAAGATGGATATAAAAGATATCCAATGTTTTTTTCGAAAAGAGAGAATGTAAAAATAGACCTTCACTAGACTATGAGACCATTGAGTTACATGATGCACATATCAGTACATGATGTACAACAACATTGTTGAAGTCCGTAATGTTCTTGTAATGTACTTGGTTTATACGCATACGCAACATATTGTTAAAAGTGCTCTACAAATAATATTTTTTAATACACCCTAAGTATCTAAAAAAAAAAAAACTCAAGACTCCTAAACGTTTAGAACCCCCCCTGCTGTTCTGTATCTACATTTAGGATCATTTATTTTCCACAAGAGCTTGTCATGATGAATACGGTTCGCTTACTTTGCTCGCTTACATTTGGTCCGTCACCTGATTTTATTCGGGCGCTGCAGTTAACGCAATTATCCCGTGTCAAAAAAATGGCTGTCACAACTTGAGCCGAAAGCCTGCATTACTGTCTGTCAGTGTGATCTGATGCCTCTGTGATCATATTAATAATACGGGAGGATGTCGTTAAACGTTATAACAGGACATAGTTAGGCAACGGCTTCAAAATCCACGAGCGTGGTGTCACTACGGTACCGTCAACGCACCTATTTTACAACCGCAGTCGTCTTCAGATCTGTTTTTTGGGACCCTGTGTGTCTGCTCCGGTTTCTGTAAACACATTATGCTAACCAGGACGTCCTCCTGGCTAATGGAATGTGGAGCTCACTACGATGGCATATTAACACAGAGCACCGAATCACCAAAGCACATCACATCAGAGACTGTATTTCCTCAGACAATTGAGAATCTGAGAATAGAGTTTGCCTTCTACGGTTCTAGACATCCATCATGGACAATGGTGTGTGGTGTGGAAGCATAGATGCTCTAACAAGAGAAAACAAACTATTGAGAGGAAAATTATTAGCAGCATCACCTCAGGAAAGATTCCTGTGGTATGAAAAAGTTCATGGGTGATTCCTGGAAATAAAAAGTTTCTGAGTGAAGACATAAGCGTCCTTGGTGCATTCCATTTTGGATTTCCGTATGAAGCTCCTTAATATATTCATTAATACCATTTGTGGGTTCCATTCCAGGAAGAATGTTCCTGGGTACCTGAGTTCTTGTGTTCGTGTTAAAAAGCTTTTAAAGGAAGTTTTTAGTTTTCCTAACCAGAGGGAAATCAGAGAACCAAGTAAATGAAAAGATCCAGGAGGAAATCAGAGCGCCAGAAATAATCCATAGTACCAGGAGGAAACCGAAGAACCAATAGAGAACCAAAGAACCAGGAGCAAAATGGATAACCAGTTAAGAACCAGGAGGGAGTCCAGAGAAATTCAGAGAACCAGCAAAAAAAATACGATCCAGGAGGAAATTAGAGATCCAAAAAGAAACCATCAAACCAGAAGAAACTGAAGAACCTGATTGTGCCTCCTTTAGACATTCTACATAGTATTTATTTCTCTACGGAGTAAAAAATACTGTATCGGTTTATTTCTGTTGTCATTGGTATTACTAACAATCCCACTGGGATCAGTGACACGTAAATAAATAATGAATTTAAATCTATTCAATATCATTTTCTTCTGCTCCATTGTATCCCAAAGAAGCTCGTTATCATCTCCGCCGTGGAAGTCAGCAGATTCTACACCGAGTGTTTCTCTGAGCTGAGAAGGTCTGCAATGAAACAAAGTTTCCCATCACTGGACACTGTTTAGACATGAATTAGACTCGGTTTTACACACACACACACACACACACACACACACACACACACACACACACACACACACACACACACACTCAATGACAGTTTTAGCATTCCAAGTGCTTTATGAAATTTAATTGCATTATTTGGGTCTGAAGTCTGAAGAAAAAAAGTAATTAAATTATTTCCGGGTCCCTCAGAGGGAGAAAAAGAAAAACAGAAAGTGGTGTCATGAATTATTCATACAATGTACCAGGGAGCTCATTAAGTAAAATGGACAACTTCATGTTTTGATTACCGTTTTTACTGTAACGTCTAATTAAGCATTCCAGAAAAAGACTGCATGCTGATTTTAAAGGTAAACAAAAAGTCACTTTTTCAGTTGCATTATAAATAGCGTTCAGATCCTAACAATAAATCACTCGCAGTAATTAAGGCAAAGTAAGTGGCCCGGCGTGTCACCGAAACGCTGATTTATTGTTGGAAAAGTCCAGCTCCGTGCTGCGTCGCTGCTCCAATTTGTAAAAAATGCTCCAAAAAATGGTCGAAAGCTGTAACTATAATAGCTGCATCATTATATACTATTTAGTTTGTGTCTCTACAGCAGTCACATCTTAACAGCTTTATTTGCACTTTATAGTGAATTGAATATGTGTGTGTGTGTGTTGTGCGTGTGTGTGTGTGTGTGTGTGTGTGTGTGTGTGTGTGTGTGTGTGTGTGTGTGTGTGTGTGTAAGACAGATGTGTTATTTACATGTCAAGGCTAAGGCCTAAGGCTACTCCAGACTTGCCGAGGGTTAAACAAACCTTTAAGTAGATTCAAATGTACAAATAAATTTATATTAAATCTCAAAGGCTTCAGAGCTTTTACTTTGTTCTGCTGTTACAGATATCATGTGCCATGTTTTCATTTCAAAATAGAAAAAATAGATGTTTAGGCCTGTTAGCTGGAAAAAAAAGACTGTCTCGACAAACTAGCAGCTAATCATGAAGCTCGTTCCTTGCATGACTAACTGCTAGCATAGTTAGGATGTTGATTGTTTTTGTGTGCAAATGTTTTCTCTCTTCTACTGTATTTTGCTACACCATAAAAAAATGCATTATGGGAATTATGTGCTAGATGGTATGAGGTTCTGTCTAATGCTGTCTGCTCCAAAAGTTTGAAACAATCTCACCTGCCTAAACTTTGTGACGAATCACACTGCTCCAAAATGAGTTTCAACCAATCACACCTATTCAAAAGTAGTCCTGTCCAATCCCCCTGCTCCAAAAAAGGTATGTCCGATCCCATATTTTACAAAAAGAGTTCTGTCCAATCCCACCTGCCAAAATGTCTGACCAAACCTCACTGCAAAAGTAGTTTTGACCAATCCCACATCCTCCCAAATGAACTCCAACTCAGCTCAGTTGTTCTGATCACACTTTGCAGCTTGTAAAGGAAACCTGATCTTTTTTTTCTGTGTTGAAACAAGTCAGATACCACAATAATAATGAATAAATCCTTCAAGTACTTTGAGGTCACGATTTGGGTGGCAAGGATTTGTCTCCAGATGGTATCTGCCAGCTTGTGTTTTTCACAAAATCTAATAAAGTCACCTCTAAAAAGCCCCTCAGTCAATATTAGGGTCACGGCAAGCCAAAAGCCACACTTACCTGTTTTACTGTGCATCCCATAATGCTGTGTGTGAGACTGAAAACAAAGCAGAGGCCATTGGCATGCTGCAGGCTGGCATGTCCTGCGCCAGTGTTGTCACATGTTCTGGTGTGCTACACCACTGTGTCCTGACTGTAAATGAGCTAACAGGCAGCAGGACAGATTGTCCTCCTCCAACATCAACTCGTCCTCGAGTGACCTCTACCTCGAAAGAGTACCTGCGGGATCAGAACATCAGGGAGTGCCTTTACTCTCCACCTACCAAGTTTATTAGAAACTATATATCTAAGGGATAGTTCTGTTAGAGAGAGAGAAAGAGTGTGTGTGTGTGTGTGTGTGTGTGTGTGATTGTAAGAAGACAGATATAGAAGGTATTATAAGCATTATACAGTAAAGTCTCTCTTTTTTTTACCCAAAAGTTCTACTTTTATTTGAGGAAACTGCTAATCTGCATGGATTATTTTTTACAAAATACAGTCTGGTGCAGAAAACAAAAAACATTCATCCAGTGGCGGTTCTGGTGGTGGAGACTCCTTGTTAAAAAGGGTTCATGAAGAAATCAAAGTTCAAGTTTACAGGAAGGCGTCAGTAACACACAATTGTATGACAAATACCACATTGGTTTCCACTCCTCCGGGCAAGAACCGAAAGAACTCGACGATACTTTTCTTGTTGATTCAGTCAAACAGACAAAGTGCCACACCATGTAAACAGAAATGGCTAAAAAAGTTAGCTTTCCTCAGAAAAAAATTACTACTTAGCATTCCACTTCACATTCCAGCAAAGTTTGTGCAAGAACCGTAGGCTCTGCTCCCAGTCCACCTTTAAAAGGACTTTAGCTTAGTAGCAATGCTAACACTGCTAATAATTAATGAAATTTCGCAAGCATGAGCTAGTATTATGCAAATGAACTCATGCTAATCTCTCCAATTAGCTTTCATCTGCTCTATATTATAAGGACATGTCCCCATTGAAGTGCATAAAGTATTTACAAATTGGAAAAGTTAGCTAGTCAGCAGTCTAGCGTGAAGGGGAAGAAAAAAAACAAACCCTCATCTGATCCTAAAGAGAAGAGCAGAAGAGAAGAGAAGCCGGGGCTCCTTTTTAAAAACGAGAAAGCACAGTGAACACATCACTTCAGCATCGATCAGAGGACGAGGGGGAAAAGAACCGCAGAGCCTCGAGGGCCAACTAAAAGTGAAAACGGTCAATCTGGATTGCACAAAAACTGCCCTGGGATGTGAGTGTAGAACCATACGGGAGAGAACCTGTGCATATATTCTGCCCCCACCAACTTATGGCCTCCAGCTGAGATAACCAAATTAGAGTCAGCAGCAATAAATGCTCGGGTTCTTCAAGCGAAGAAGTCCAAAGTGAGAGGAGGTAGCGCGTATTTCAGATTCCGCTCAGCGATTATATGTTTTTAAACGATCCACAGAAAAACTCTTGAGTACGACGATGTTGAAAAATGGAAAGATTTCTAAATTTGTACAGAAAAATTTATATATTTTATGTTTTTAAAATGTTTGTACATTTGGGTTTGGCTTTAGTTCTGCTTAAACAAATCACAGGTCCCTTTAGAACTTTAAATTGATTTACACGTTCTGTGTTTTTCAGTGGTTAATTAGAGATATTGTATCACCATCAAGTGTTCTTCAACAAGCACACCCAATAGTGTATTGAATGGAATATGGAGAAGTGTTTGTGAACTGTTCTTTGAATAGGAAAAGGTTCTCGCTGAACCATATTTTTAGGGTTCTCCATTAGAACTTCAAAGCTAAATCAAAGCTTTTAGAGGGGTTCTACTTTATTTTAAAAACAATGTAGTGTACAACGTAGAACCAATACCAAACAAATCACAGATACTTTAAGAGTTTCTAGGTTTGTCCTACAACAAACAGGGTTTTCAAGGGTCCTTTTGATAAAATTCTGGTTTTCTGGTGATATGATCTTGAACATTTTTGGGAGGGAAACACTCTTAATATTCTTTTATATCATCTCAAAAATTCTTTGAACGTTCTTCTTTCTCAAAACTACTACTTTTTTATTCAATCCTGAAAATCTTAGGAAAATATGTGTCTTACGAGATCTTTGGATGGATATAAGTTCTGTTTTTTTTTTTTTTACCTTTTGGAAAACTATTGCTTCTAAATATTCATAACTAAACCCCTTTTGACAGGAATGTTTTCTATTGAACGGTTCTACCTAGAACTTCTAATAAAGATTTAGAAGATCACTTCTTAAATAATGTATACACAAAGGTTCTAGCTAGTTCCAAAGCTTAAGTTCTAGCTTTCTAAAATGGCTCTAGATGAGGCTTTTTGTTAAGGAAACATAAATGTAGTGCCATCAACAGTTCACCTACAGAAACTATTCAAAGGATACATTAAGCTCTTGGTTTATTTTTCAAAAGTAATCACTTTTATAAGGCTCCTAAAGTGTTCTTGGGATTGACTCCCTAAATATTCTTTGGTTGAAGGTTCTATAGAGGGTTCTATTTTGCATTATATCAGTATATTTGTGGATTAAGTTTCGTTGCAGTTTTTTTCTTTTTGCTGTTGGAATTTAATTCGTTTGTATTCGTTACTGTATTTTGCACTTGTTGAAAATGTCAGAAAAAGCTCTTTCACACGTTCTTCGTGGGATCGCGTGTTTTATTCTCATAAGCACACGCAAGGTGAAAAAAAGCCCCAAATACACGATTATGTGTGAAACTGTGTGCAGATTTATTTCTGTGGTCGAACCTCATTTGCATGTTTAAGCAGATTAGTCTAATTATTGGTCCGTGACGGTGTTGTTTACTGCGTTTGCTGCCTTGTTAGTTCTCGATCCACGCAGTCCTTTGTTATTCAAAAGATAAAAAACGCAAAAATTTAAATAAATGGTGGATGGGTGGGTGTGTGGTGGTGGTGGTGGTGGTGGTGGTGGTGGTGGTGGGGGGGTGTCACATACATAGCACTCACACTCACACACACACACACACACACACACACACACACACACACACACACACACACACACACAAGTGGAACAACACTAACCCATAACATTAGCCTACAGTATGTTGCTGCTGTTTTATCATGTTGATGACGCTGAGGTTCATTGATGCTTCATTCCTGCTGTGCCAAATATAGAATACTGTCTAATAGAAGCAGACAACATGATGCATGCTCACACACACACACACACACACACACACACACACACACACACACACACACGGTATTACTGTCCATAAGCCAGCACACAGATTGCTGTAGATTTGATTTTTGCAGCCTCATCCTGCCAGGAGGCAATTCATATTCAGCGCTATTTATGGTTCCTGTTGCAGGCATCAATATCAACGTGACACTTTTTTGACACGCAGCCAGCTGCGAAATCAGAACTAGCGTATAATTTCATGTTCCCTTCCTGCCAACTTTATTTAGCACTCTGACAACGATTCTGTTTCTTTCTTCCTTTCTTTTTTTTCCTTCAAACGATGGCGTACGAACACAAAGCATCAGCGATATTTCTGCGCCTGGGGAAAGAAAAACAAAACAAAAAACGGTTGTGTTTGATCGGTTCAGGAGCGAATATTGAGTCGGAGGTTCAGGCGGGTTCTCGGTTTTATTCAGAAGATGTTCCTGCGACACAAAAAAGGGGAGACACAGGTTCTAACACAGGATCTACCTGTGCTCATTCAGCCAGAAGTGTGTTAGTAAAGTCAGGGACTGACGTAGGTGAGGTGAGGAGACAGTCAGCATTCACATTCATCCCAAATGTGTTGAAGATCTATAGCTTCCATATATCTTCCACTCCAACACATGTGAAGCAGATCTTCATGCCATGCTGGAGCAGATTTGGGTCTCCTAGTTTAAGTGAAGGAAAAATTTCATGTGCCACATCCAAAGATATAATTTGTTTGCCTCCAACTTTATTGTAACAGTTTGGGAGGAACCACATATGGCTGAAAAAAGTCAGGTTTCCCAGTATGTCTATAAAATGTATATACATTTAATATCTGCCATTGAAAAGGATTTTTTTGTTAGAGAGCTCATTTACATGTTTCAGGTTTATAAGAGCAATCCCGCTATAACAATTAATCGCCCGTGTACTGTATACCGCTACATTCATTGATCGTAATTCTACCAGCTCTCAGTAAAGCTCAGTGATCAGAAATGGTCCTCATCCTACCCTACTACACACGAAAGACCGGGTATAATGAGCGATGGATATCGATAGGTTAGAAACTTTTGAAAGCTTAGCGTTCAATTTCCCATTCCGGGTTTGTGCTAATGTTTAAAAATGCAGACTGAGTTTGCACTTTATTAGAATCGTCCGTCTACCTGAGCTGCTCCACCTTTAATATTTTCTGAGTTCCTGAAAAAACAAGCTGGTTAAGACATTGCATTGTTTCGTAGCAGATGTTTACAACAGCGCTCAAGCTTTCTGACATGTCACTCGTATTTCATCACATTTTTGCTGCGGCTAAATCGAGCCCAGCGCCGCCGCCGCCGCCGCCTCCTCTCCGCGAAGCCACCACGACTTTGACACGTCCTACGAGCCTGACAATATCGCATTCCGGCTCTCACCTAAACAGACTTAATAGGAAACCTGACATATTTTTTGCAGGGAAATATTTACCCCCTGCCGAAAGGTGTTTTTTCGACAGAGTGGCCGAAAAAATTCGAAGTGTGACGCGTCACGTGTTCGGCGAGCAAATAGCATTAGGCGTGCGAGAATTAATTGTATCCTTGCAGGAGGGGAGGTTTTCAAATGCAAATGTCAGCTCATTTTAGCAGGTAATACAAAACTGCCAGGAGGCACCCAGTACACTGCCTCTCATCTTTAGAACTGGGGTAGATTTATTCACATGTACCCACATACACATGCACACACACACACACACACACACACACACACACTGCAGCCCATCTGATTCGTCTTGTCCTCTACTTTCCTAATAAAAAGCCAATAAAAGGCTGCGGCTCGATCCATTTTGCTATCTTGCTCGCCACTCAGTGCAGCGTGTCACAGAGGCAGAGATAAGTTTCACTGCCATTTTATCATATTAGAGACAATTAGTAAAGACGGCAGTTGGTAAAAAGCTTTCAGACCATGATATGAAAGAAACCAGAGAGTGTCCATGATTAGGTTTTCATTGACAGACATTGAGACCTTCACAGGGTAAACAGATCGAATTTAAGAACTGCACCCAGAGACTAACTCAGAAAGCTGAATAGTGCGAGCTATCGTAAACGGCTAGCTTGTTAGCTAGTTTGGAGCGTTAATTAGGCAATGTCTAACGATACTAGCTTGAGACATTATTTAGGCAACATCAGCTAGTTTGGAGCGTTAATTAGGCAATATTGGACAATAGATACCGTATTTTTCGGACTGTAAGCCGCTACTTTTTTCCCACATTTTGAACCCCGCGGCTTAAACAACAAAGCGGCTTATTTATAAATTTTTCCTGGGTTTTTCCCAAACTTCAAGCCAAAAAACTGAACCCCATAAAATTAGACCAATAATATTTCCGAACGGAAACGAAAAAACGCACCTCACCTGTGTTCTGAGATGCACGGCATCGGGAGAAAAAAAAACGTTTTTTTTAAACGCACTACGATGCCAAAAGATAAACTCCCGAGAGAAATAGTTGTAAAAGAAAGAGGGAAGACAGTGAACAATGACTTTCTTGGTCGGCTACTGTTTAGATACAAGCCGTTGTAGCACGTTGAGTCTGGGTGAAGGGAGAGCTCGCTAACTCCATTTACAACAGAAATCATATAAACACAGACAGGTTTCCAAAACTCGTGCTTTTTTATTTTTCTTGGCAACAGCGTTATGGGTTAGTCAAAGAAACTTAGAAATAAGCATCAGAAAATAATAAGGACATATTCCTCGCTCTTGCACACATGCAGTAATAGCGGAAAAATGCAGTGCATGCTATTCCCAAAATACCGCTCTGCTCTTAAAGGAGCCACAACATATTTCACCCGTTACACTGTGTAACAGACACTGTCTTTCGTTAAAACCTGTGTAAAGTTCATTAGTTTCAGTGTAGACACCTGCGACTTATAGACAGGTGCGGCTTATTTATGTTAAAAATACAAATATTTGTCAAATTCAGTGGGTGCGGCTTATATATGGGCGCGCTTTATAGTCCGGAAATTACGGTAGATTGTAACTAACATTGGTATAATACTGATTGTAATATCAGACAGTCAGTAGTTCAGAGGGGGTAATTAGGCAATCAGACAATACAATAAGTGTAAATTTATACTTGACATCACAGCCGTGTCGATGTTCGGTGTATGCACATGACTGAGTGTGATATTGCTTTTATGAATAAATTAACATGGAGTAACTGAAACTTGTTCAGTAAGTACAGTAGATCCCAAAGAAACTATAACAGTTGGAGTCATACATACAGTGAACCGCCAACATACTCATCCAAACAAATAAGCAGTAGAACTTAGTCTGGTAATAAAAAATAAAAAAACAGCCTACACTATATGGACAAAGTAATGGAACACCTAACTTCCACAACTCATACAACACATTTGGAGTAACACTCAAATCTCCACAAAATCTAGTGGAAAACCCTTCCCCTTATTATAACAGAGAATGTGGACTAAATGTGTGATGTGATGTTCAAATAGCAAATACCAATCTTACGGTAGCATGTTTCCTTGATGAGATCCCATTGTCTAAATGATTATAATGAGGACTTTGAGGCAGCTTCCTAATCTGAAATCAAACACTCCAAACAAACAAACTCATCATATTTACACTCTCTGGCTTCTGGCCACTGAAACATTACAGATTTGTCAAGATTTTATGTTTTTTGGCTGCAGAGAAGATGCAGCATATCGGACGGAGACGTTAGACTGGTTGGGGGGTGGGGGTGGAGGTGTGGGGGGTGTTCACACTATCTGCTTAATCTTTCTTTTCATCAAGAATCGATTAACTGGACCAGTAAAATTAATTACACCCAGACTGCAGCGTAATTACCGACATGATGGCTGCCTCCCAAAAGTTGGATTCGATTATGAAGGTACAAAGAGAAGCGCAGATTGAAGAAGAGATGGAAAAATGACATATATACGCGATCGGGATATTTGACAGCTAAAAGGACCGCTATAAACCATTTCAGAATCTTTTGCAGGATTCTTGCTTCAGATGCATCTCCAGACCATTTACTACACTTGGAAACGACGCTAACGTTTACATCATGTGTGCGTGTGTGACAGATGTTGATGGCGCATGTTATATCTTCCTGAAGATCCATAAGTCTCATAAGAGGCATCCTCAAGCAGGAAAAGTGTTGATTTGAAGTTCTCATGCTTCGTAAATGAATTGGCCGCTCTGGTAGGTTCTAGACCATTAAACCAACAGATTTTATTTTAACTGTTGCTTGATGCACATCTGGGCAATTTTCTTTCACGCTTGCTTCAATACCACACCTATAAAATGACCACATCCTGCCCTGATATCATGTGAGCACTTAGTCTACATGCTATCAAAAGAATATTTGCCTGATTTTTTTTCTTCTGTTTGTTTGCTGTATAATTCAATTTTTCTCCTCTGCCTGCTGGGGATTTTTTTGTTAGTAGTGCTGCCAGTGCTGTAAACCTAATAAACCCGGAATATACAGTGTGTATAGCGTCTTCAGTAGTGGTATGTGGAGTGATTGTGTAACTGTAACTTTGAGAACGTGGGCTGGAGTTCTGGGTGACTTCTTTTTTATTCTTGAAAACCTGCTGTAGTGACAATGCGAGGTGAATAAGGGGGAGGTGCCAGAAGATTTTCACCGAAAACTGAATATGAGTAAGCTAGGAGAAAGTTTCAGGTGTGGTCTTAAAATACTTAGGAAATTTCCTTTCCACATTTTATAATACGTGTAATGGTGGAGAAAATGTTAAGGAGGTGTGGCCTCTGTTTCTGTAATTTAGTAAAGTGGGTGGAGCCATTCAGTCACATTGAAGGAGGCATGTGTTGTATACATGTAGCTACTAATGAAGAAGGCGTGTCCTCTGTTCTTGTCAGTTCTTGTGAAGGAGTTGTATCATGTTGTACCTGTAGGTCCTAATAAAGGAGGCGTGTCTTTGTACCTGAAAATCCTAATAAAGGAGGCGTGTCTTTGTACCTGAAAGTCCTAATAAAGGAGGCGTGTCTTTGTACCTGAAAGTCCTTATAAAGGAGGCGTGTCTTTGTACCTGTAAGTCCCAATAAAGGAGGCATGTCTTTGTACCTGAAAGTCCTAATAAAAGGGGCGTGTCTTTGTACCTAAAAGTCCTAATAAAGGAGGCGTGTCTTTGTACCTTTAAGTCCTAATTAAGGAGGCATGTCTTTGTACCTGAAAGTACCATAAGTAAGGAGGCGTGTTCTCTATACTGTCCCATTAAAGTAGGCATGGCCTTTATGGTTGTTCATCGTAATATAGGAGCAGAACAAACCTTTTTTTTTTTTTTTAGCTTCAATGTGCATTGTTTGTACAATATGGACTCATACTGCACTGAAACAACTCGAAGAGAATTTTTCTATACAAGATCGCTGATAACGCTGATTCCTAATTACATATCGACATCTTCATTGCATCATCTCAACATACCCTCCTAATTCATAACCTCCTGATTATAGTCCTAACACCAGCATCCCACACTGTATCACACCAAGGACTCATTCACAGCTACACAGCTACACTGATCAGGCCTCTTTGCTCTATCAGCCTCAATTTCCCCACTTTACATGCCATTGTTTCTCAGCCCTGCTCGTTCCTCCAGTCACAGACTTTTAATTACGAGCCAAGAGCTGTCATGTTTTTGCGAGCGTGGTCATTATATTACGGTGAAAGTTTAACCACAAGACTGCAGCTCATGGTCATAACTCACAACGGCGAGCTGTCATGTAGGAGGACGCTCATTAAATAAATGTGAAAGTTGTACTGCGAGAGGGATGGGATGCAGTCAGCAGCAACAAAACCACGTTAATTACATTTCACCTGACAGCCGCGTGGGTCGGCACGCGCAATCGAATCGATGGGGTTTAGTGGCCGTGGTGCGGTAATTTAAAGCGATACTGACAAGAACAGAGGACACGCCTTCTTCATTAGTAGCTACATGTATACAACACATATACATGTATACAACGTGTAATGGTGGAGAAAATGTTAAGGAGGTGTGGCCTCTGTTTCTGTAATTTAGTAAAGTGGGTGGAGCCATTCAGTCACATTGAAGGAGGCATGTGTTGTATACATGTAGCTACTAATGAAGAAGGCGTGTCCTCTGTTCTTGTCAGTTCTTGTGAAGGAGTTGTATCATGTTGTACCTGTAGGTCCTAATAAAGGAGGCGTGTCTTTGTACCTGAAAATCCTAATAAAGGAGGCGTGTCTTTGTACCTGAAAGTCCTAATAAAGGAGGCGTGTCTTTGTACCTGAAAGTCCTTATAAAGGAGGCGTGTCTTTGTACCTGTAAGTCCCAATAAAGGAGGCATGTCTTTGTACCTGAAAGTCCTAATAAAAGGGGCGTGTCTTTGTACCTAAAAGTCCTAATAAAGGAGGCGTGTCTTTGTACCTTTAAGTCCTAATTAAGGAGGCATGTCTTTGTACCTGAAAGTACCATAAGTAAGGAGGCGTGTTCTCTATACTGTCCCATTAAAGTAGGCATGGCCTTTATGGTTGTTCATCGTAATATAGGAGCAGAACAAACCTTTTTTTTTTTTTTTAGCTTCAATGTGCATTGTTTGTACAATATGGACTCATACTGCACTGAAACAACTCGAAGAGAATTTTTCTATACAAGATCGCTGATAACGCTGATTCCTAATTACATATCGACATCTTCATTGCATCATCTCAACATACCCTCCTAATTCATAACCTCCTGATTATAGTCCTAACACCAGCATCCCACACTGTATCACACCAAGGACTCATTCACAGCTACACAGCTACACTGATCAGGCCTCTTTGCTCTATCAGCCTCAATTTCCCCACTTTACATGCCATTGTTTCTCAGCCCTGCTCGTTCCTCCAGTCACAGACTTTTAATTACGAGCCAAGAGCTGTCATGTTTTTGCGAGCGTGGTCATTATATTACGGTGAAAGTTTAACCACAAGACTGCAGCTCATGGTCATAACTCACAACGGCGAGCTGTCATGTAGGAGGACGCTCATTAAATAAATGTGAAAGTTGTACTGCGAGAGGGATGGGATGCAGTCAGCAGCAACAAAACCACGTTAATTACATTTCACCTGACAGCCGCGTGGGTCGGCACGCGCAATCGAATCGATGGGGTTTAGTGGCCGTGGTGCGGTAATTTAAAGCGATACTCATCCTCACCTGACAAACACCTGACAATACGTGTCACGTTTCATACAAAACTCCGAAAGTTTATGACTCCGGTCATCAATAATGGCAAACATGTTACAATTATATCATTCAGGGAAAAAAAACGAGGAGTCTACAATCTGATCTGTGTGACATATTTTGCTGTTTTTCCAAGCGTCTGCCTTGACAGCAGGTACGATAAACTAGTTTATTCCATCAGCTTGTGCACATCATTTACTTCTTTCCTCCACTATCACTAATCTGTCTTGAATATGTATTTCCTCAAAATGCTTTAATAGTCTGGTGACTTCTACATAGACATTACTTTTGGTTGGTCTCCTTTCTTTTAATCAGTTCTATTACATCTCATATCATTTGGTACTTTTATCACACAACATCTACCAAAAGATTGTCACGCTACCGGAAACCTATGCGTGTAAATTCATATCTGCAGAAGTTAATAAAGGCTCTGATTCTGAAGCTTGTCCCCAGAAAAGCTTCAGTTTTTCATCTTTTATTCAAAATGTCAGTTTTATGGAAGGAGCATCAAAAAAACTCTCTTGGACTAATCTAATTTTTATTCCTGGTCCATTATCTGCAAAAAGACCTGCGATGTTGTATGAATTAAAGACAGTGGCATTGAGTAAAAGACAGGAGGTGGAGCTGGAGGTAGCAGAGCTGAAGATGTTGAGATGTTTGTTGGGAGTGACGATGATGGACTGGATTAGAAATGAGTTTATTAGAGGGACAGCGCATGTAGGACGTTTTGGAGACAAGGTGAGGGAGGTGAGATTAAGATGGTTTGGACATGTGAAGAGGAGGGACATGAGTTATATTGGTAGGAGAATGCTGAGGATGGAGCCACCAGGAAGGAGGAAAAGAGGAAGGCCAAGGAGGAGGTTTATGGATGTGGTGAGGGAAGACATGCAGGTAGTTGGTGTGAAAGAGGCAGATGTAGAGGACAGGGTGGTATGGAGACGGATGATCCGCCGTGGTGACCCATAATGGGAGCAGCCGAAAGAAGAAGAAGAAGAAGAAGAAGAAGATGTCCATTATCTGCAAATAGATGACACAATGTCTCAATAATTTAGAAATGTGGTCTTTGAGAGAAATTTCTCGTTAGACTGTTGTTTGTTTGTTTGCTTGTTTATTTATTTTGCCAGAGATACAGCTTAAATACAGAGAGGAATTACAATTGTGTGCATCCACCTTCGTGGTAAGAGTTTGAGAAAGAACCAGGTGTTCCAATATTTTGGCCAGACATGGTATCTACCCAGAATGCCACAGTCGCTAAAGAAAGGTTTTAAAATTGGACATTTTGTTGTAGGAATTCTAAAATTATGCGACGTGTTGAATTATAAAATCCCATTGAAACACATAAAAACATATAGAGCTTACTTTGTCATGCTGTGTGTGTGTGTGTGTGGGTGACATCATTAGAGTAGAGCTGCAGAGCGAAAACAAACTCGTATGAACAGCAAAAATGCTGTCGTTCGCTGTTAGACTGAAAAAGATGCGTACTGTTGGCTGAGTTTTCTGAAAAAAAAAAAAAAAAACAAAAAAAAAACAGCGAGGACTGAGAAGAAACCTGAGAAGTATTGAAACGCCAAGACACGTTTCTATCCAAACAAGACCCATCTCAATATATAATAAGCTCCACGCTTCTGAGAAGACGATGTTCCACTGGATTTTCATGCTTCTTAGGCCTTGTGGTGCAGTCATCCTTCACATTCATAGATTTGAACTCTATAGCAAGATCTTCCACTCCAAACCATGTAAAGAAGATCTTCATGGAGTTTGCTTTGTGCACATTGTCATGCTGGAACAGGTTTGGGTAAATTTCATGCTCCCACATCCGAAGATACAATTGTGAAACACGTATAAAAACCTGGTGTCCCAATATTTTTATCCGTATATTGTATTTAAAGAGTGAGAACATTGGACTGTATTTTCTTTAGCTGCGTTTCTCTATTTGTTTTCGGAGGGCTGATTATGAAATGTAGTGCACTACGTAGGGTGTGTAAAGGCAATTCAGTTATACCCCAGGTACAGCATGAGGAACACAGGTTTCATTTTGTTTTTATAATTAAAAATTTCAATCAATGTAATGGAATAATCTCCCACTCAATGTTGGTTTCTGTTTGTAGGATATTATTATCCGAGGTGTTGAGCTTGGCGACGGTGGTGGTGCATTCATTCGCTGGAGCTGTTCGGGTTCTTTAAACACTTCCCGAGCCATCATTTTTATTTCAACTATCATTATCATTATTACGTACACGCTGCTGATCCTGTCTTGTCGAGGTAAAGATGATTGTTTTTTTTACCACAGGAAATTCTCCAGGATGAGCTTCTCCAGGATGTTGCTCCAGAATTCTCCAGGATGTTGCTTTGCTGCTATAAACATGCAAAAACAGAGAGTAGCTCAGACATTCCACAAAAACTACTGGATTGTCAGGGCCAGAACACCAGCTCACATCAGCAGCATTAGAGTCAGATACTTGACTCATGGGCCACAGTGGAGATGAGAAAGCTACATGTAAAGATGGGACCCACATGGGGTGAAAATCCAAAGATTTTAATTAATGAAAAAAAATGATAAAACGAAAAGCAGGTTTCCTCACAGTGTTCAGTGGAGAACATTCAGACCTTCAGACAGCATTCAGACAAGCTTAAATGAAGAAAACTACAGAAAATAACTTCTCAGTGGAGATGAAGGCCAACACTAGAAACACATACACAGAAATTAAGTTGCTTTATACTTGTCACATGTACTAGTGACAGAGCACACAGCCATGATACAGTGCCCCTGGAGCACAGTGGGTTAAGGGCCTTGCTTAAGGGCCCCAAGAGTGGCAGCTTGCAACAATGTGGCTTGAACCAGCAATCTTCTGATTAGTAATCCAGAGCCTTAAACATTAACAGACATTTGAAAATCAACCCAGGTGGAATAAAGGCATCTAACGGCCCAAACACAACACAAGTGTAAAAATGGATGTGTATGACGTCATTTTAAACAAAAGTATTGGAACACCAGACTTTTCCGTATGTGGTTCTACTCCAAACTGTTACCACGAAGCAGTTGGAAGCACACGAAGATATGCTTTACATGGCTTGGAGAGGAAGATCTCCTGCTGTAGAGCGCTGACCCTCGACCCTACTGAACAAAACTCTTCCCGGAAGAGTCGAGGTTATTCTAAAAGCGAATGGGGACTGAATGTGGACTGAGAGGTTCAAAAAGAACACACCAATATTTTGGTCCACAAACTTTTGTCCATATAGTGTAGATAGTCCAGATATCTCCAGATACTCAACTCCACATCCAGCTCGGTCACGCCCAATGCAGAAATAAATCAATGGTTCAGGTTCACAGCTCGAATTCTAAGATCAAATGGAAACCGCAAGCAACTACCACAATAAAAAAAATAAATCACAGAGATATGGGTGAGTGATACGGGCGAGTCCGGCCCGCTGCTTGAATTTTCCACTTGTCTTCTTGACATAACGGCCGAGTCGGCGAGACCTCATTCGCTTTCTAATGATCACAGCGTTACGGGTCAACCATCTATCGCCAGCAACTCGACGGATTGACTTTTCTTCGGGGGGTGGGAACAGCTGCAATGAGGCGAACGTTCCCATCTTTATTCACATCGCAAATGACTTCTGCAGGGGAGGAAAAAAAAAAAGCGACGGGGAACGAAATGAAAAATGGCGTATGTGCCTTATTATATTATATTGTGCACCTCATCACTGTCTTATGAAATTGCATTTTCTCCAGATTTGCCATGGCTCGAGGTGACTGATCATTCGGTTACGTGCGAACGCTCCGTGTCAAATTCGTGAAGCGGGGGTTCACTGTTGTTCCCTTATGGCCAAGAGATTTATTAGCCATACCTAACACCTACGTGAAAGACAAAACTATGCTGGAAAGTCATATACGCTCCGATACGCGACCTTGACGTGAACGCGCGACCTCTGAGACCGAACGGAGAAGCGACATTTTTTTTTTTTTGACTGCAGATCACTGAGACTTTGAGCTCCATTTTTATTTCTTCTTCCATTTCTTTAGTGGTTTCAGGTCAGCTGTTTGTTGCACCTCGTAATCCTCCTGGGCTTGTCATCTCCTACACACTGCTCTCCTGTGAGCTATCCTACTTCCACTGCTCCAATCCACACACCTACACACACACACACACACACACACACAGATGGAAGCGTGTCTTGCACCAGTTGTCAAATAGAGCATCACATTCACTCTGACCTTCATAATAATAATAATAAAAAAAGCATATCAAGGGAACATTAATCTAATAGAGCTCGTCCATAATTGATGACACAGCGTGATCTCATGTGCATATAAAACCACGCTGATGTTCTGTACAGTAAAGGGCAAAAAAAAAAAAAAAAAACGACTAGGCATGAGTCCAAAACGTGTCAACACCTCAGTATTTTTTGGACGGAAAATTGAATCCTGTCTCCAGCTCTGTTTATAGTCCCATTCTTCACCTGTTTGTTTCTTTCACCTGAAACACCTTCAGTCAGAAAGTCAGTATATATTACTTATTATTTATATAAATATCAAAATTTTTTCTACTCTATATATATTGGATATAATGGTACTGTATTTATTATATATTATATTCTATGTAATATACAATATTTCTGTTTATTCTCTCATTCATTTTTTATTTCTTTTCTTCCTGACTGTATTGTTCTGCTCTTTGCATCCCCTCATTGTCCCCCAACATTTATTCATCGTTCTTTTTCAATTTTTATTTCAATCTTTTCAATTTATTTATTCATTTTAATTATATTTTTCTATTTCGTATCTTTTTCTCTGTTACTTTTTATTAAAATAAAGTAATTTTTCACAGGAGCACAATTTTCCCCTTCTTTCTACTTTTTTAAGTTTTTTTTTAAAATTTTATTAAAAAGTAAGTTTATTTTCTTGGTTTATTGTATGTTTTTATTGTGTACCCATATAATGCATTCATTTTTATTTCTTTTTGGTACACACTGGCACATAAAATAATAATGATAATAATATACAGTACATATATTTATTCTAATAAAAAAACTGGTTTCTTTTTTTTTTCTTTTGTGTTATTTATCTTTGCTGTTTTTCTTTCTCTGTTAGATGCCAAAAAAATTTATAAATAAATATAATATATACAGTATATATATATATATATTGCTAGAAAAAGTTCTGGTAGAAAGCAGGAGTGGAAAAAAAAAATCAGTAATAAACTCAGTAGCATGAAGGTGATCATGAATTTCCCCTGAACTAGAAATACAAGACTTTATTTTTTTCCTACATTTATTTAAAAAAAAAATTTAACAATTCAGGCGGCGGTGTTTTATTTCAGCGGTTATATTTTCGTCTGGTTTTGATGGATGAGTCTCCGTCTGTCTGAGGTCTCTAAAGACTGGCTTGGGTTCAGCACCTGAAATGGTCCTATAGCGTTGACCCACTTTAACGTCTTCCTTCAATAATACGTTGGTATTATTATTATTATTATTATTATTATTATTAATATTACTTCGATTGGAATTATCCATATAAATTACACGCCTGGGCCCCTGTGGCTATCGCGTCTGGGGCATGATTTACAGCAGAGATGTGAAGAAAACACACACTGACCCAGTTAGAGCTTCAACCGCAGCCTGTCTTTAAATCCACGCAACTGAAGAGCGATTAAAGTCATGTGCAGACGATATATGAACGATCTGACAGACGAGGGCGTGTCTATAAGGCGTCGTGTTCTTGCTAATCTGGATGTGATTGAAATTCTAGGAATGTTCTCTCGGACGATTTTCAAAATGTTTATGGTCTATTATAAATCTGACCTAATCTTTCTTTTGCGGAGCATATCTGAAATCTGAACGCTAATTAAAGCCATATTTCATAAATATAGCGCTGATGTTGTTTCCTGTACAAAACGGCGCGTGGCAATTCTTCCCGTCCGGCAACACGCCGGAAAACAAAAACCTCGCAGGTGTTTCCAGGGGCGACATCATTCTTCCGGATGCTCATTAGCGAGAGAGCTGTCTCCCATTAATTATCAGACAGTTAACATTAACACTAGAAAACATTAATTAATGCCACAGATTAGCCGAAGCCCAGAGGGACTGCCTAACCTTAGTATGCATTTTATCATCTGTCCTCCCTCTGCAATTATGAGACTGTCCACAGACAGGTACACGCTAACCGGCGTGGCCGTCTGCCTTAACGTCGCTTGTCAGGTTTGCATTATTCCCTCATTTGTTTGTTGAATCCTTTGTAATTATTCGCAGATGATCCGTCCCTTGTGACTGAGAACTGTGTAAGCTCACATAGACGCTAATAACAAGTAAACTCCAGAGAAAGACAGAGGTTAATTACCATCTGCATATAAGACATTCACAAATCATTTTTGCTAAGATCAAAAATGTGTTGCGATGTGATTCGTCGATTTCAAATCATCATCGTTTTTGAACATATTTATATCTAATTATTATTCGATGCGCTATACTTGTATTATTTAGAATGTGACCAATAATTTGTGACCAGATTTTGATATGTAGACATACACAACACCACCGAGACCGAGGGGTGTCCTGAGAGTCACATAGAATACAGATTAACATGGCAGAGGTAGAGCTGCGTCTTCCTGCAGACACAATAAGAAAAAAACGTATAGTTTTATTGAATCAATCTTCTTTTTTTTTTTTTTTGCGCTACGAGGGTGTTAGTGAAAGGGCCATGATTTAGAAATCAGAAGGCACTTATGCTTTTCTAAGTGTTTGAGCCAAAGAAATAAAAGTCAACTATTTGTATCATACTGAGTTGCAGAGCATCATATTTTTTGCATTGCATCATATTGCGTTAAATCGTTTTGTGTTGAATCGAATCAAAATCGAATCGCACCGTAATAGCGGTGAATCGTATCGCGTCGGTAGCTGCTTCGTATGTATCTTTAATGCATCATATCATCGGCTATGCATCAAGATGCGAATCACACAGGCCTCAGTTATGGAGATGCACATCAATAGAGGAGGTCTAAACATTGATATTCCTTTTTTTCCATTTAGACGTCTGTAACCATAGTAACAGTGGAGGTGGAAGATTAGCCTCGTCCAGCTTAGCGAAAGTTTTAACAATGATAGTTTCAACGTTGCCTTTGTAATTTGGTATCGTTTCATTTTGTTTGTTACAAAAGATTGGCAGTCAGAGCGCCAATCAAATTCTGTTGAGCTCATCGTCAGGGATGTGAATACGCCAATTGCACAAGATTTCATTTAATATTTAACATACAGCAGAAGAACTAGTTTATTAAAACTGCGGAAGAAATTTCAGAATTTTGTCCTTGCTGCGACCTTGTCCAAAATCATTTCTCTTTTATCTAGTGTGTACAATAAAAAAAAAAAAACCTTTGCATTCTACAAGCTGCAAACGCCTCATTCTTGAGACATGGTGCCACCCAGATTCAGACGAACGGCCAAAGGGATTTGCGAATGGATAAATGGGAATAATTGATTTTCAAACAAAAACAGGGTTTCGAGACCCTGAATATGTATCGAGCACTCGCTGTGTGACGAATGGAGAGATAAAAGAAAAATCTCTTCCAACATTTGACCTTGCTGTGACCTTGATCCTGCCTCTTCTTTGTACTTGTTTTTGCAACAATACTTCCATACAATTATAACAAGACATTCAAACACTCGTTCTGGAGATATCTCTTTAATGGATGGACAGATTGATGGATGGATGAATGGATGGATGGAGGAGAAAAAAACCCGATTTAGATTCTAAAAATACTTTCTAAGTCAGAAAGTGGATTATTTTATAGACCCACGACGTTTGTACAGTGGAATAAAGAAATAAAATAAGTAGTGTGGCTGATTTCTTTTCTTTCCCAGACTGCACACGGTGATGTCAGGAGTCTTTACAGAATGAGACGCCACCTGGAATTGGTCTTCACCTGCACTGTGAACTGTATTTTAACACAGTGTAATGCACGTGATTGTTTGGTCTATCGTTTTTTGTTTTTGTCTCTGAAAAAGGTAAGGAAGCAAAAAGTAGACGGAATAAATGTGCACGTTTTCAAAACAAAGCAAATTACACAAAAAGCCAGATGAGTGTGTTTATGGGGACGCAGCATGACGCCAGGAGAGAAGTACAGCCTTGAAAAGAAAAAAACAATTAGAAATCATGAAAGCAGCTGTCTCTCTATCTGTGTGTGTGTGTGTGTGTGTGTGTGTGTGTGTGTGTGTTCAATATTTTGCCCCACATCATTCTTATTACACTCTCGACACCACGAGACCTCCTGATATAACACATTGCTCAACTCTAATAGTTTCATCGCTGAGCTATTGATAGATATTAGATTCTAAGCTCGCATCTAATATCCTCCTCAGCCGTCACCGCTCGGGATCACGGGCGAGAAATTATTGCTAGCTCTACCTGAGGAGACGTGATTTTCTTTTCTTTTCTTTTCTTTTTTTTTTTTTTTTTGCATCAGTTACGTGCAGACACATTAAACACATCCATCTTCCGTCTTTTTGTTGTTCCGGTGCGGTGTACAGAACAGCTTGAGCACTTTGGGGGTAAAGCTGCAGATCCTGTCGAGGTGCCACGCTGCTCTCGATGATCTCCAGACCAGTTTTTCAATGAGCGATGGAACATGGATTTTTATTTCAAGGATTTTTAGGATCTTTATAAATTATATATCGAAAATGTATGTAAATTATGCAGACCTTTCACTCTGGATGAATAAAGCTTCGCTCGATGTCTGTCTCCTTTATTTCTTATCAGGGACTTTTCGAGGGCAGATCTTTAAACTAACTTGTTCGATGATTTGTCTAAGACAGACGTTCGCATTGCAGTCATATCAGGGACGAGTCACTCCTGCAGGAAAACGTAAAAAAAAAAATCATTATTTCATTTGAATCTTTATGTGATACAGTATATGGACAAAAGTTTGTCCATTCCACATTTAAACACCATTTGCTATAATAATAAACGCCACTCTTCTGGGAAGATGTTCCACTAGATTTTGTGGAGGTTCAATCAGCTTCAAGGGTGGTAAAGTCAAGTACTGATGCAGGTGAGAAGGTGGAGGAGGCCTGGGGTGTAGTCACAGCGTTCACACTCATCCAAAAAGTGTTCAGTAGGGTTGAGGGTCAGCGATTTACAGCAGGAGATCTTCTGCTCCATCCCATGTAAAGCAGATCTTCCTGGAGCATCCTCCTGTGCACAGGGGCATCGTCATGCTGGAACACGTTTGGATCTCCTACCGCATCCAAAGACGTCCGATGCAATTATGTACCCCCAACTTTGTGGACAAATAAAACCCACACAAATGGCAGGAAAAATCAAGTGTCCCAATAATTTTGTCCATAAAGTTATGCTTTTATTCTCCAAAATATCTAAATAAAGTACAAATATACAGATTAAAACAATTGAAAATAGCAAATGATATACTGCTACTATAAACTAATGCTACTAATAATAATAATATCAATAACAACAACAATAATAATGTTATTGTTATTATACAGATAAATATGGATCTAATAAATTAATATTAATATAAATAAATATTAATATAAAGTAATATTATAATTCATATTATGTTATATTTTATATTATAATAATTTGGTCAATTCTGATCATATTTCATACATTTCCTAATTCTTTTACAATTCTATATATTTTTATATATTAATATATAAAATTATAGGTATGGAAAACTATACATAGGTAATAAATAAATACAAACAATATGATCATTCTAATATAAAATTACCAATACTCTAATTTTCTACAATATGTACAATAATGTAAATTAATATCATCATATAAAATATATATTTTTTTTAATTAACATTTTTCATATTTATATTTCAATAAATATAATAATACTATAAATTATATACAAAAACAACAAAACACTGTAACAGAAAGTACAACAAAAAAAAACAAACAATTCTGCCACACAACTACAGTTAAACCCAGTTATCTAAAGCATTTAAAACTCATCACAGATGATCAGTAAATTAGGAATATACAATTTTCCACTCGGGGCTGAAAATCGAACGCAGAAGAGTGCAATTTTTTCTCTCCATATTGCAGAAATTATCTACATTTTGGATTTATTAATGCACATTTCCTTGTCTGTGCTCATGACAGTGTGCTGTAGATCAGTGTGAACCCCCTTGATTATATTATTGAGAAGGTTCAGGTTATTTTCCACTGCCCGATTCTGATTTTGGTCATTACGGTTTAGACGAGTGTCTCCTTGATTGTGCTATTCAGAAGGTGCTGGACTTTTTTGTACTTCATCTGAATCCCAAGCTTCGTCTGATAGCATTGTGTTCAAGTTAAAAGTAGCTTTCGAGCTGAATCAGATGATATGATAACCTGCGCTGAATAAATAATAAGCTTATTAACTTTTTATTAAGGTATCTATCTATCTATCTATCTATCTATCTATCTATCTATCTATCTATCTATCTATCTATCTATCTATCTATCTATCTATCTATCTATCTATCTATCTATCTGTCTGTATGTCTGTCTGTCTGTCTGTCTGTCTGTCTGTCTGTCTGTCTAGCTAGCACAAAGTTGGAGGCACACAACTGTATCAGGTGTCTTTGGATGCTGTGGCATAAATTTTTCCTTCACGTGAACTAGAAGACCCAAACCTGTTCCAGCATTAGGCTGTCTCTGTGCACAAAACCAGCTCCATGAAGATGCTTTACATGGGCTGGAGTGGAAGATCTCCTGCTATTGAGCTCTGACCTCAATCCTACTAAACACCTGGTGAGGTGTCAACAAACTTTTGTCCATTTACTCTATGTATTTTTGAATATATATATATATATATATATATATATATATATATATATATATATATATATATATATATATATATATATATATACATACACAAAAAAAAAAATGTTAAAGAACACATTGAAGCATAAAATCCTGGTGCTCAGGTCTGATGGAAAAGAATAAAAAAAAATAAAAAATTCAATAATGTTACATGAAAGCGATCTGGATTCGAGTGAATGCCCATTCATTAACATCATCACCAAAATTACAGGCTTTAAATCATCAATTTTAATCAACCATTACCTGTTAATGGTGTTACTGGTAGAATTGCTTCCTGTTGCTATGGCAGCAGTGAAGTCTGTGAACACTCGAGGAGAATGAGCTCAACTATACTTTGGAAACTTTAAAACCCTGCCGAGCGATGGATATGCTGTAAAAGCGTACAGAAATTAAATACGAACAGTTTTTTTTTTTCCTTTCTGACCTCCTACAGCTTCAAAAATCACTTTCATGCAGGTGATGAAAGATTGTAGAGCAAAATGCCCTGTTTCTTCGGCTTAATAGCATGCTATTTTTGGAGACTATATTATGAGCAATATACGGTATATGGATATAAGATTTTCAGTAGCGTGACCTAAAAGGTAGTGTGAAGGAAAAAGTATGGAAATAAAATCCACAGATCCCCAATCATAGTTTATGAAACTGATTTCTGGCAGAAATAAACAATATGACAAAAAATATGTACATGTGGTTTTTTCCCAAACCGTTACCTCAAATCTGGATGCACACAACTGAAAGTATGCTGTAGAATTACACTTCACTGGAACTGAGAAGCTCAACCCTGTTCCAGCATGCCAATGACATTGTACACAAAGTGAGCTTCATTAAAACTTTAAAGTTTGTGGTGGAAGATCTTAAGTGTCCTGAACAGAGCTCTGATCTCCTCAAACCTATCAACAACATGAACTTGAAGATGAACAATGAAGGCACTGCCAATGGAAGTCCAATGGAATGTGGGTGTGATAGCCAGGTGTCTACAAAGCAAAGCAAATGACAGAACACACAGTCGAGATGTCTCTCCTTGCTTCCAGTAAGTAGTATATAATTTCATATTGCTAACAGTGATTAGCAAAGCAAACTAGCATTATCATAGCTAATTCTGTCAATGACTTTTAATGTGGACTCAACAGAAACAAAATCCTCCTTTTCAGACATTTTGTATAGAATAGCTAAAAAACAGACCCTCTGTTGCTCTAATTTATAGAATACACCTCTAAACTCTTGACAGCTACATTTGACAGCTGCAGCAGGTCTAAAGCTTTACACCATTATTTAGATTAAGAGGTGATTAAAAGGCCAGGCGCTGTGCTGAAACCCTTCCTACGCATGACCACAATCCCACACATCTAACCACAGAGAGGATTAAATCACATTTAATAAAGAATATGCTCAATTTACCGAAGCTCACGTGTGATTTATGGAGGTTGGAACAGATCATTAATTAAAAAAATGAACTTTCTATATATTCACTTTCTCTGAAAAGAAAACGTCTCTATTGTCTCAATTCGTAGTGAATAGTTGAAATATTTGAGAAAGATATGCCCTAGGAAGACAGATGAAGCATTTCTCAACAGCTGGCAACCTAAGAAAATAACATGATCAGGACTTCGGAAGTGAGTTTTACTTGGCTATGTGGGTCACGTTTTTTTAATGGCCCGTGAATTCCTTCTTTAAGCAAACCATCTAATCGACTGTCTGAGCTTCAAGACAGTGTAGAAATGGTTTCGGTGTTGGCCATCAGACAGATACAGGCTCGTGATGAAAGCACACACAGCTGCTCTGCTTCTGAACAAGACCCATTAAAGGTCACTTTATTGAGCCTGCATTACAGAAACACAGAGCTCAAGTTTCATCAGCCGTATTGCTATGCAATGACCTGATAAGTAGACTGAAGTGCATTTCGAGCCTGCTGTATCTACTTCATGCGTAATCCTTTATAATAAATGGATTAAAAGAGGTGATTTACATCAAGCACCAGATCGGGATGTGTAAACATTAATATTATAAGTGTGTCCCATGAGCAAAGTGTAAATGGATGTTAATTACCATCGCAGGTTTACAAGGTACTTACACTTTTTACAAATTTTCACAAATTTCTACTCATTTCAAACTAAATACAGACAAAACTATGCAGGAAACCTTTATTCATTACTTTGCAGTTACTGTTTTACTTCATGTTCAGGATTCGAGTTGATCCACAGGCAAATCCAGGTAACTCGAATGCACTGAAACCACAAGAGACCCCCATAAAGGAGAAAGAAAAATACAGACTTTTACACAAACACTCACCAGAGAGACCTTGAATCCTAGAACCCTGCAAAAGCAAGAACGCGGTGTCTGGTGGGACTGGGATATCACTGGACCAATCAAAAAATGTTCTGCTCGATAAATATTCAGAGACAGGAGGGATAGGGTTCGAACCAAATTCATTTGGGAACTATAGCAGGATTGTTGTGTAATCCAATGGCAGTGGATGGTATTGGTTGGAATTCCTTCTGGAGTGAACAGGAACTTCTTTGGGGGTAGAAAGCACTGGTAAGAATTCCTTTGGGACTGGGGCGACTGGTCAAAATTGTCTGTAAAAGCAGGCAGGATTAGTCAGGATTCATTTGGAAGTGATTGGAATTTGTGCAAATACCTTCAGGGGCAGGAAATATTGTTTGGGATTTTGGGGGAGGTGGTAGCTCAGTGGTTAAGACGTTGAACTTTTGCTCAGATGGTTGTGAGTTCAAATCCCAGTACCTCCAAGCTGCCAATGCTAGGTCCTTCAGCACAAGACTCTTAACCCTTTAACTGCTTAGTTGCATAAATAAGACAGTCGCTCCGGCTAAGAGCATCTGCCAAATGCTGTAAATATGAATTAATTCCTTATGGAGTGAGAAGGACTGTTCTGTATTTTTTTAAGAGCAGGCAGAACTGGTAAGAATTCCTTTGGGACGGGGAGGACTGGTCAAAGTGTCCGTGGAAGCAGGCAGGATTAATCAGAATTCTTTTTGAGGCAGGAAGCTTCAGTCAGAATATTGGGATTCCTTCAGGGTTGGGTTGGATGGTTAGGGAGAAAAAAAGAGTGGAATATAACAGGCATGTCTGTGAAATTACAAGATTGGTGGGAATTCTAACAAGAATGGGTAGGATTCACCCAGCAAGTCTGTAGGGGCAAGGCGATTGGTCAGAAGTGTTTTGAGAAGCCAGAGGGATTAGTCAGAATTCACTGGGGAGTAGCAGGGTTGGTTGGCATTCATCCTGAAGCAGTCAGAATTCTTTTGGAAATGAGAGGGGGATTGAACAGAAAGTCTTCAGGAGCAGGAGAGGGTCTGTAAGAGTGGGTTGAATAAATCAGAAATCCTTCAGGAATGGACTGAATGGGTCTGAATATTTTGGGGGGTAAAAATCCAGGATTCTTAGCAATTAAAGACTTAAACAGGCACTGACACCACCTGGGGCAAAACCATGCTCTAAAACTGCAAGCAGAAGATAAATCAAATCAAATTTTATCAGCAGATACTCTGCTATTCCAATTGCGTGCATTACCACGTCTGCAATTTCATCACAGACAGTACGTAAGAACAAAGAGCAGACGTGAAATCCTGCAAAAAACTGGACAAATCTGGCCAGAGACGTTTAACATGACATACGTTTGACATAAGTCCGAGGTGTTTTCGAGCGCCACTCGCATCACTGGAAGACAATGAGAGATCAGGAAGACCTTTGCCGAGCTCAACCCCAGAATATGATGAAACCGTTCACCAACTTGTGCATGATGATCGTCGGAGAACAATCTACATGATCTCACTTCCGCCCCCAACCCTACTTGCCAGATTTGGCTGCTGCAGACTTTGGCCTCTTCCTGAAAATGAAGGTCCAGCTCTAAGTCTGCAAATCGCAGAAGGTGCTTGACACGCTTCGAAAAGAAGACTTCCAGGACATGGTCCAGAAATGGCAGTACTGCTGGTAGCACTGTATTGCTGTGCAAGGTGACTATTTTGAAGGTGATAGTGTGTAAACATTTATAAAGTTTTTTTTTGTTAAACTTTTTGATTCTACCTAGTATTGCTTGATCAAAAAAAAATTGAATAATACTGTAGTGTCTGTAGTTTTCAACTTTCTAGAGACTTTCTGGAGGTGAGATATATCAAAGTGAAAACAATGAAGACAGGTATAACCTGATCTGTGCACAAAACTCAGAGGAGGCAATCCACCAGGAAGCATGGAAGCGGATATCTGTTATGTTTTCAAATCTAAAGTATGGTTTGACTCTGGAAGCAAAGTCCACATGAACAAGCTGCTAGGCAGATATCAGCAGATTCACATTAAAAACAAAACTGAGACTTGGGAGTCAGCGATACACTAAATGCAAGAGGGGTTAATTTTATATAGAAGAGAGGCTTGACACCATTAGGCAGTCTGTTGGCAGTGGGTAGTGTATTACTAGAACATTCAGGGAATATGTTTCCGCATAAAACCCCTGCAGCAAAATAATACATCACCACTGGGTGCTTTCTGTCATAGCCGAAAGAGCGTGGTGTGATTTCAGAAATCTGTTCTGCAGCATGCATTGGTTCCAGGCAGTCCTTTAGAAAGCTATCAATCACTTCATTCTCGTTTAACAATACTTTCCCTCTCTCTTGCATTTTCCTTTATTTCTCCATATCTCTCGACTCCATTGTTGCTCGAGAGTGACACGCTGCTGGAAAGCCGAGGTACGACGAGTGATCGCGGCTTGTCTGATTGAGATCAGATTGGGAAGACATGGTCTGATGTAAAACTGCGAGAGGACAAGAAATCCATCTGGCTGACCTCGAGTCTCTGTGACACGGATTTAGTCGCCTTAAGATTAAATCTCATATCCATTCATTTCCAAAATATCATTTGGAAAAAGTATTATTATCAGTTCTTATCAGTTCATTGCTAGCATATCAGGGACTCTGCCTATGGCCTCCTTTTTTTTTACCGCCAAAAATGTCGGCAGCATGACGGGTCAATGCAGTTCAGAGCGATGGCAGGGTGCATGAATGATTCATAACCTCTTTAGGGCATAATTTTCTCGAACTTTTTTTGCAGAGGTTCCGCTCAGCCACCTTAATTGCGAACCACCACACTCCCGTCAAGTACACAGTGCCCTTGTCACACTAATGCAGTCACGGTGCTATCCCTCATGCTAGCAGAAACACTATTATTTAACATTGTTATTACCGCCACGTCGGTTCTGTAGGTTTCGTTTCAATGCACCATGATACAATCCGAGCATCTCAGGAGTACTTGCTAGACGGATTCATGCTGTGCAGAATGTCTATTTATATGTTCTTTTCTGGCGTCCCACAAGGGCAAGCATTTGGTCCTGCGAGGTTGTCAAGCCACCTTTCGTAGCGCAGCAGGAAGTCTGCGTTGTTGTGATTCGGCCCTACTTAGCAGTCTCTCGTTTAGATTTTTTTTCTCAGCAAACACCTAAGACGCCTACACATTTTTAAATACAGACACACAAGTGCTTAAGTATATGCAAATTTTTTTTCCATCAGGAACTGAATATTACTGAACAACTTTTGCTGTTGAAACCATTCGATTAAAAATAATGTTCAGCTTAAACAAACGTCAAGGATTTTCAGCTCAGTGATGAGAAATTAAATTCTGGATAATTAGAGGTTAACACGAGTGCTTCCATGTCAGGCAAGATGTCATAAATCTTTCAAGGCTGCCAAGAACTAAATGTGTGAGCAATACCCTGTCAGATGAGTATTTGGAGCCTGGAATGAGTACGACTTGCTCCTCGCTTTGTCATGAGGGACAAAAGTGGAGGCAGTTCAGGGAATGAAGTTAAAATGGGATGAAAGACCTTGGCAAGCAAGGGCACTTAAACCTGGAATTAATTATATATATATATATTTTAGGATGGAACAGATCACCCTCTTCCTTAACTTTCTCTAATCCAATTTCTTTAATTCCGCTAAAGCTACTGCGCCTGTCGTTCTCATTCCCTGGTTTTGTCATACACACATTAGCGTCGTGCCTGATAGCAGCTAGGGATTATAGAGAGTAATGATTTTTTTTTTCTTCTGCAAGGCCCTCTCTTGCTGCAGTCTGGGGAGGAATTAAATCCTAGTCGGCTACCTGCTGTGTAGGGGGAGGGCAGGCTGACTGAGCTTGGGGGGGAGGAGGGATTTGAAGCCCTGATTGAATTGCAGCATGCAAAAAACTTAACAGCGCCCATTTTCTGTGTCACTGATCCCATAAATCCCAGAAAGTGATCCCGAGAAGAAATAACAAGTCTGGCTGAGACAAGCCGAGGATTGAGTTTTAATGCGGTGGTAATAAAGAACGTCATTCTACTGTCCTCTGTTAGCCTGCGATCTGCACCTGATAACCAAACGTCAATAATGCCGTAAGGGAAAAACACTCTGAACTAAACTCAATAAACACCTTCCCAAAGTGCCATAATGTCATCCTTATTTCACGTCAAGGTGATGTCAAGGTCATACTACTGTACATTCCGACACGACTACATCGATTCCTTGCACGGTGTTGCTTTAGAAACATGGATTAAATGTGTGCATGTATATATATTGTATGTTCGGAGAAATGAGCGGTCTTGAATCAACACCTACAGTGCTGTTTTTGTGCCCAGCTGGAATATATGTTAATTCAATCCTTCCACTTATTTTCATCTGCTGGTTCTATAGATAATTCTTCACCGCTCTCAGCTTCCACTTTTATGGTATAATCAGCACATCTAGGAAGTATTTGCTAGACAGAGTCCTGCTGTTTGCAGTGTGTAATTACGAATTGTGTCTGTCTGGTAGCCCTCAGGGGTGAGCCTCTGGTCTTATCAGTTGTCCAACCCACTCTTTTTCTCTCAGGATACACCCCAGAGTTTTGTGGAGGTGTTATTTTGCATAAATGAGACACGTTGAAATTCCGAATCTGAACACTGCCCCTGTGTTTAGCATTTCCTTGGCTGTTTTTGCTTCTGAAAGCTTAGCCTGTAAGTTTGTGGACACCTCACCATATGATTATTGAACATCCCGTTCCACAATAATTCCCCATTTGCTGTTATAATAACCTCCACTCTTCTGGAAAGGTGTTTCACTAGATGTTAGTGTGCTTGTGGAGATTTGTGTGAGATTCATTTAGCCACGAGGGTGTTAGTAAAGTCAGGTACTGATGTAGGTGAGGTGAGGGGACCTGGGCTGCAATCAGCATAAACATTCATCCCAAATGAGTTTAATATGCTTGAGGTCAAAGTTCTATAGCAGGAGATCTTCCACTCCAAACCATGTAAAAGTATATCTTCACAAAACTGGCTTTTGTGCACAGACATTGTGACATTGTTTTGATGAAACAGGTTTGGGTCTCCTAGTTCATGCGAAGAGAAAATTTAATGCTTCTACCATACATCCAAAGCCGTCCTATTTAATTGTGTGCCTCCAATTTTGTGGTAACAGTTTGTGGCTGGAAAAATCCCAAAACTGTCCATATTGTGTACTTTTAGTGCTCTGAATAAGTAAAAGATGCCTGCATAAGGGATTGTAAATGGAAATTTTTTTTTCCTCCAATTTATAGGGAAAAACTTTTAATTGGTCATGACCAACTAATGATACACATGCTCCATCATTTCTTTTGGTAGCATTTGGGAGTTCATTATAGGTCCATGGAATTGTTGCCTCTGGCTCACTCATTAGGGACAAACTTAGGACTCATTTATCCATTGAAAATTTATATTCAATCTATTTATTTTTGTAAAGCTGCTTTGGAACAATTCACACTGTTAAAAGTGCTATAGATACAAAATAGATTTGACTATTAAAACTAAATTTATCATCAGTAATAAATAAATTAAGGCTAATTAAAGGTTGAAATTCATTATTTAAAATTAATTAATTAATTGAGTCAATTAATTTATTTGTTTTTGGAGTATTTTATTGAATTACATTATTAAAAATCGCATTATATTCAAGATACTTCCAAATACTCCAATCCATATTAGCAAAACAAAAATCTTTAATTTAATAAAATAGAAATCCAGATTAAATTAGAAAAATGGTGTTGTAATGCACTGCAATAATAATTTGATCAAAGCTTTTGGTGCACAGCGCTTACATTTTCATCTTCTTACTCGACATCACGTGATATTGATTGGGTTATTGCGCTTCTCTGCGTTAGCGTCCTTGCTGCTTTCACTCAGCTTCTGTGTTCAGATTTCTATTACAGAGGAAGCTTGGATGGGTGAGCAATATAATTTGACAACACTGATTGTCTAAGTGCTTTGTGACAGCGGAGGAAAGGGGCGACGGTGGAGACGAGGCCGAGCGATGAAGATGCAATTAGCAAAAGATGTCAGCGTCAATCAAAGACAGGAGATGAACTTGGAACATGTACGGTCGTCAAGTGTCAGGGCAACGGCAACGGCATCGCCATCAACATCACACACTTTTCTGACCTTCTGTTATAAAACTTTATATTCTTCGGCTGACAAATCAAAGAAAAAACTGTTCCTGAGACTTCTAGTGGCCCATCAGGGTATTACAGGTATTTACACATTTCATTTAACTTTTAATTTGTCATATATATACAGTACAGACCAAAAGTTTGGACACACCTTCTCATTCAAAGAGTTTTCTTTATTTTCATGACTATGAAAATTGTAGATTCACACTGAAGGCATCAAAACTATGAATTAACACATGTGGAATTATATATGGAATTATATACATAACAAAAAATTGTGAAACAACTGAAAAATGTCATATTGTAGGTTCTTCAAAGTAGCCACCTTTTGCTTAGATTACTGCTTTGCACACTCTTGGCATTCTCTTGATGAGCTTCAAGAGGTAGTCACCTGAAATGGTCTTCCAACAGTCTTGAAGGAGTTCCCCGAGAGATGCTTGGCACTTGTTGGCCCTTTTGCCTTCACTCTGCGGTCCAGCTCACCCCTAAACCATCTTGATTGGGTTCAGGTTCGGTGACTGTGGAGGCCAGGTCATCTGGCGCAGCACCCCATCACTATCCTTCTTGGTCAAATAGCCCTTGATGCCTTCAGTGTGACTCTACAATTTTCATAGTCATGAAAATAAAGAAAACTCTTTGAATGAGAGGGTGTGTCCAAACTTTTGGTCTGTACTATATATATATATATATATATATATATATATATATATATATATATATATATATATATATATATATATATATATATAGGAAACTTAGCCTATTAGTTTGTGGACACCTCACCATATGAAACCTTCAATGCAACACACAACACAACGTCCTTTCTTTATATTTTTTCGGATAGAAACAATAAACAATAAGTAAATTTTTAAATCACTAAACAATTGTTTTACTGATGCGCCACGTCTCAAATCAAGCAGCAGAATCTGCCATGATTCTTCTTCTTCTTCTTTATTAGCAGTTCACATTCATATATACATATATTATATGTACTGTATAATACACCTGTTCTGTAAAGTGAAAGTGAACCAACATGGCTACTATTCCATACTTCACACCATGCAATTCCGTCTGGACTGCGGCTCATTGGAACAGACCACCGTACAAACAAGACAATGAAGAAAACAAAGTCGTCTGGAAGTCGTCTGGAGTGATATACCTATCATGGAACGACCTGCCGAGTCACCGCACCTAAATCCTACTCAACTGCTCTGGGATGAACTGGGATCATACAAATATTTCCAAGATTTTTACAAGAGGCACAGCAAAGTATTGCAGCTAAACGTTTGGATTGGAGTGTCCAGATTGTGTAAAGCAATTATTCA
The DNA here is from genome assembly GCF_946808225.1 of Silurus aristotelis. Taxonomy (NCBI): domain Eukaryota; kingdom Metazoa; phylum Chordata; class Actinopteri; order Siluriformes; family Siluridae; genus Silurus; species Silurus aristotelis. The sequence goes on along the minus strand of NC_139595.1, from coordinate 18,474,564 downwards.
TGCTAAGGAAATATCTTTTTATAGAACAAAAGCGGAAAATTTGGGCATTTATAGATTTGTTTGTTACATGGCCGAGTTTGTAAATAAAGTGCGTCTGTTTCTCTACTAATAGTAAAGTATAACAGTACAAACTTGTGATTTTATACTATTTTATTGGAAATAAAGTCCAAAACAGCTCCAATTTAAATGCACTAATTAATTGTAGTGTCGTTTATTGTATTTATTTTTTTTCATTAGCGAGGTAATGTGAGGTGGCCAGATGTGAGGTGTAGTTACATTCCATAAATAATAACATGCTTCGCAAAGCCTCTGCTAATTAAGACCTTGGTCAGAGAACTGATCTAATCATGAATGGCTAATTAATTTCTTGTTTAGTGGAAAAGTTTATTATGCGGTGCGTGACTGTATAAAATAAACACACACTATCTAATATGATTCATAACATCATAAAGCTTTCTTAAAATGTTTTATGTATACTATATGGGCAATTGTAGAGGATGTTTTTTCCTTCACTTGAACCAGGAGACCCAAACCTGTTCCAGCATGACAGTGCTTCTGAACCCAAACCCAGCTCCATGAAAATCTGCTTTACATGGGTTGGAGTGAAGGATCTTGAACGCTGACTGCATTCCAGGCCTCCTGAACCCACCTTAATCAGCTTTACTAATACCATTATGACTGAATGAATCTTCACAAACCCCCACAAAATCTAGTGAAACATCTTCCCAGAAGAGTGGAGATTATTATAACAGAAAATACAGACTAAATGGAGTCCCACATGCTGCATCTGCAAATCCACCAGCATTGTGGACACTCAACTGTGTCTTACAAACCTAAACTCACACACACTTAATACTGATTTCAATTCACTCAGCTTCATATCTACAGCACCACCCAGATTATATACAACTTACTGTAGTCCTTAACTCTGTGTTCTGTTCTGTAGCTCTGTGTTCTGTTCTGTAGCTCTGTGTTCTGTTATGTAGCTTTATGTTGTGTGATGTAGCTCAGTGTTCTGTTCTGTAGCTTTATGTTGTGTGATGTAGCTCAGTGTTCTGTTCTGTAGCTCTGTGTTCTGTTCTGTAGCTCTGTGTTCTGTTATGTAGCTTTATGTTGTGTGATGTAGCTCAGTGTTCTGTTCTGTAGCTTTATGTTGTGTGATGTAGCTCTGTGTTCTGTTCTGTAGCTCTGTGTTCTGTTCTGTAGCTCTGTGTTCTGTTCTGTAGCTTTATGTTGTGTGATGTAGCTCTGTGTTCTGGTCTGTAGCTTTATGTTGTGTGATGTAGTTTTGTGTTCTGTTCTGTAGCTTTATGTTGTGTGATGTAGCTCTGTGTTCTGTTCTGTAGCTTTATGTTGTGTGATGTAGCTCAGTGTTCTGTTCTGTAGCTTTATGTTGTGTGATGTAGCTCTGTGTTCTGTTCTGTAGCTCTGTGTTCTGGTCTGTAGCTTTATGTTGTGTGATGTAGCTCTGTGTTCTGGTCTGTAGCTCTGTGTTCTGGTCTGTAGCTTTATGTTGTGTGATGTAGCTCTGTGTTCTGGTCTGTAGCTCTGTGTTCTGTTCTGTAGCTTTATGTTGTGTGATGTAGCTCTGTGTTCTGTTCTGTAGCTCTGTGTTCTGGTCTGTAGCTTTATGTTGTGTGATGTAGCTCTGTGTTCTGGTCTGTAGCTTTATGTTGTGTGATGTAGCTCTGTGTTCTGGTCTGTAGCTTTATGTTGTGTGAAGTAGCTCTGTGTTCTGGTCTGTAGCTTTATGTTGTGTGATGTAGCTCTGTGTTCTGTTCTGTAGCTCTGTGTTCTGTTCTGTAGCTCTGTGTTCTGGTCTGTAGCTCTGTGTTCTGGTCTGTAGCTCTGTGTTCTGTGATTTTTTTTGGACAAATTGGATTTTTTGAAAATAGTCAGATGTTAAGGGGGAAAATGAGGCTTTACGGAGTTTCTAAGTTGGATCCTGTAATGAGACTCGTCCTGAGTAGGGGTACAAATTTCTAATAAAGGATTTTCTAACAAAGTGCTGTGAATGGAGGGGGAAAGAACGGAAATAAAGATGGCCTCCCTCTAGGAAATGTGTAATGAAGCAGTCAGACAAGTCAGAATTCCCAGTTGGAAGCTCGTAGAACTTCCGCTCTATCTGCTCTTGCTGCCACGTTCGCTCACAAGTCAGAGTCAGAGCGTTTTTCTTTTGTCATCCGGGTTTTAATAAAACGGGGGGGAAGCAAATGAACGAAGCGTGACGTGTTTTCAGAAAGTCATCAAAGTTTCGTGATTCAGTGAAAGAAATTCGGGAAATAAAAAAAAAAGTAGTTTTGTGGAATGAGCAGCAGGCCTGAGTGTGGGGGGGGAAATGACATGCTCAGGAGAGTGTGTAATTAAAGGCTCTGCCTACTCAGCACCACACACACACACACACACACACACACACACACACACACACACACACACACACATATATATTTGCAGGATGGCGATCAGCATCCTGCTTCATGATTATGCTGCAGACAAGCACACTTCCTGAGGGCCGCCTCTGCTGCTGAACCTCTGGAGACACACACACACACACACACACACACACACACACACACACACACACACACACACACACACACACACACGCACACACACACCCACGCACGCACACACACGTACGTTCTGCATTTGACTTCGCAGGTAACCCTGACAACAGAACGAGGAGCTGATCTTGAGCATGACCTCTGCGCCAGCTGAAAAACAGAAGCTGTGACCTGAGATGTGAGGAAAAAAGGACAAAGAAAAGAGCAGCCTTGCCGAGCTCCTGCCTCACAACCTTCATCATTATCTGAAGCTCAGCATCCAGCCTGAGATTTCTTCAAGAACAGAGTCAGTTCGAGGCACTCCAGGCACAATTCTCTGCACCTGACCGCGTCCTGCATTCGATTACGTCTCAGCATGTATGTGTGTGAGTGTAAGTGTGTGTGTGTGTGAGTGTGTGTGTGTGTGTGTGTGTGTGTGTGTGTGTGTGTGTGTGTAGGAGCAAACGGAAACGTGCCACGCTGCCACACGAGCCGACCGCATCATCATCCTGCTAATCGAAGTCACGCAGTAATTAACGGTGACATCGTTCTGAAATCCAAATCGCATTGTTATTAATCAAGCCGATTCTCCTCCTCCTACTGTCTCCTCGAGCGCGGATGTCGCCCCGCTACAGAACGAGGATGCTACTGTCACTTCATTAAAAGTTATCACCTAATTCGGGACGTGTTCTGACTTCCGAGTAGATGGAGGCCGTGTGTGGGGAATGCGAAGGCCTGCCTTTCCTCCGGTATCCCAGGAAGGGAAAGTAAAAAACAAAAAGTTCATTGAGTGGTGTTTTTTACAATTAAAACCAAAGCTACGAGAACATACAGATTAAATAAATATATTTTAGCGCTTGAGGCCAACATCTTGGCCAAAAGTATTGGGACACATGGCTTTATGTAGTTAAATTGTTCACAAAGTCAGAGACACACGAATGTTCGATTTTTGCCTTCACCCAAACCAAGAATGATAATGCCCCTGTGTACAATGCCAGCTCCATGAAGATATGCTTTACATGGATTGGAAGATGTAAAAGATCTCCTGCTATAGAGCTCTGACCTCAACCCTATTGAACCTAATGAATGTGAATGCTGACTGCACCCCAGGCCTCCTGACCTTCATTAGTATCTGACATTACTAACACCCTTGTAGCTGAATAAGTACAAATCTTGACAAAATCTAGTGGAGCATCTTCATGGAAGAGTGACTGTTGGACTAAAAGCACACAATCCAATGTGTATTCTATGTACTTTGATCCTTATTACAGTTTTTCTCAGTTGCTTTGGAGCATTTCTCAGATGAGAAATGAAATTCTCAGAACGACTTGTTCAACCTCCACGTTATTGAGTGCACATCATAAGAATGTTTCTTCTCACTTTGATCAAATTGCAAACGCTTTGGTACATCATTTAAAGGATCGATTACAAGTGTCTGCTGTTTCCTACTTTATCAGTCGTTTATGTTGATATCAAAATATATTATACTGGTTTTACCTGAATAGTTTAAACCCATAAAAAAATCTCAGCATCAGTTCATTGTGTAAGTCACTGAATGCAAAATGGTTAAACCAGTCGTCAGAATCTGTCATCTAAAATTTTGATTAAAATTTTATAGTAAATGTGTTGAATTTATGAATCTTGAACGTCACGAATGAAGGCCCCTGGTGGTCTAGTGGTTAGGATTAGAAAGTTTACTAATAAAGGCGAGTGAACCACATCAGATCAACCAATGATCAACCAGTTCTCTGAAACAGGTCAAAGGTGAATCTCGTGAACCTTCACTTGGAGAGCGAATACAGACAGAGCAAAACAAAGAATTATACATTCTGAAAATGGATGAACAACTAAGAAACAAAAAAACACTTGTACAGTCAATACAGTACAGTCAAAGTGTGAATCCTGTCTGAACTCTTACAATCAATATAAATTCAATTTCCAATCAAATAAATGAATTTGTGCTGCTGAAAGTCACAGATGCCAAACAGAAATGAAAATTTTGTGCATTTTAAGTCGCTGTAATCCAAAACCATAGTTTATATCAAGAAACACTGAAACTGTGCAGCGTCATACTGATAACACACCTGAACATTTTGATGATTTTGTTTGTGATCAATGACAAAAGGACTTTTCATTCTGATGGGAATGAGATAATTATTGACACAAAAACTTACTTTTCAGAGATGAACTGAATACTTTGAAAAAATGATAGGCTTTTGCAAGAAATCCAATGTTTTGTGCTGTTTGTAAAAAGTGTTTTGAGAAATGCACTGACTGGTTTGCTAATATTAAGAATGATTCAAGAAAATCTCCAAAGCAACTGAGAAAAACTGTAAAAAATATATACATTTTTGCTGGTCAGAGAAACGGTCCTAACAGAAAAAGAAAAAAGAAAAATTCGACTTTTCACTGAACTGAAAGAAGGACGAGATTATGTATATGAATTCACTCATACAATACATTATGGTCTCCATGGTAACAAGTTCTGGACAAGGACAAGAACAAAAAACCCACAAATGACTTCGTTATTTAGCAGCGATCCATTAATTACCAGTTGTAGATTGTGGGTTTGTATGTCCTTGTCCACAACTGTTGAAGTTGAATGAAAAATATTTTCGAATTAACAATTTACTTAAGTGCCTTCTGACTTTGCCCCATTAACAAACACGCCTTTGTACTGCAAAAATTAAAAAAGAAAAAAGATACGATAAAACCAGATGTTCTTTTTCTGTTGTGTCTCCAGGAAGTTACAGCTCTACCTCTGCCATGTTAATCTCTATTCTCTGTGACTCTCAGGACACGCCTCAGTCTCCATCTCTGTGTCCTGACTGATTAAACTGTTGATGGGAAGATCGGATCGTTAGTGACTTGGTTCTTTAAATCTCGTTCATCAAAATGAATGAATCTTTTTAATTGCATTGCGTATACCGGGAGTCACACATGACTCGGACTAGAAGAGTCGAGAGATGAACTGAGTCTTTGCTGAACGAATCACTCTGAGACGACTCATTCTTCTGAGTCACATTAGAGACTCGTTCAAAATGAACGATTCGTTTATGAATGTTGAATCACTAGATTAATTTTATGAGTACACCTGTATGTGAAAACAAACCTGCAGTGTTTTCTGTCTCGCGTTTAACAAGACAGAATAAATAACCACCAATACGAATAATTAAACACCTCGGCCGCGGAAACGTTGGTCAAGACGAGGACAGAAAACAGGTAGGAAATGAAACGTTCCTGATTATAAACTGCATCAATTGTGCAAATAAAGTGTGTGGTCTAGCCTCGTTTGGAGCGGGACACGAGCCCAGCGTGACGTCTTCAGCACGGTCACGTCGCCTCGAGGCATTTAGCTTGGCATTGTGCACTGTAGCTAATGCTCTAAAGCGCGGACGCTCGCAATATTCTCGGTTGAATGTCACCGTGGCGTCAAGAACACTGATCCTTGTCCTCTATACGTAAATCCTACAGGCCTCAGCGCTGGAGCCGAGCCGCGCTCTGTTTATTCCAAAGATAAAACATGCTTCAGCAATGACAGGACACTTTTCCATGTTAGCCTTGTACAAATCTGCAAACGCCGAGTTATGAAAAATGACAACGGCTCAAATTCCTGGCTTTTCACAGCCCACATAATAGCACAGAGCGAGTCCGGGAATGGAATTTATTTATTTTTTTATTTTTTTATTTTTTTCCTTTTTTGCTACGAGACCAAGGACATGGCTGAAGGGGGGGAAAAGCTTCTCTTTTTTGAGAGACTGAGAGATGTGTTTATCACAGCGGGTGTAAGAAGTGATAGAGGGCAGATATAGCTCCACTCTCTGACCTGTAAGACACTCAAGAAGTCTGTAGATGAGCTTTTTTCACAACGATGTGATGTTCATCTTCGGCGTTAAAGCACTGCTGTTCGTCGCTGAAAGAGAGAGAGAGCAAAAGAGAGAGAGAGAGAGAGAGCGAGAGAGAGAGAGAGCGAGAGAGAGAGAGAGAAAGAGAGAGAGAGAGAGAGAGAGAGAGAGAGATGTATGGTTTTTCAGGATGATTCCAGCGGGTTCTGAATTTTGGATTGAGGACGTCGGTCCAGATTGTAAGAAAAACCATAGAAAAATAATATACATGACGATTTGTTGTAGAATTTGCATTCAGTTCGAATTCTATAAAACTCTCTTTCTGAGAATTCAATACAATCAGCATAGAGGAGAAACTTAAATTTCAGTGGCACAATCAGGTGGATGGATAGATGGATGGATGGATGGATGGATGGATGGATGGATGGATGGATAGATAGATAGATAGATAGATAGATAGATAGATAGATAGATAGATAGATAGATAGATAGATAGATAGATAGATAGATAGATAGATAGATACTGTAAAAAGAAAGAAAGAAAGAAAGAAAGAAAGAAAGAAAGAAAGAAAGAAAACAGACAAAATAAAAGTAAATAGATAGATAGATAGATAGATAGATAGATAGATAGATAGATAGATAGATAGATAGATAGATAGATAGATAGATAGATAGATACTGTAAAAAGAAAGAAAGAAAGAAAGAAAGAAAGAAAGAAAGAAAGAAAGAAAACAGACAAAATAAAAGTAAATAGATAGATAGATAGATAGATAGATAGATAGATAGATAGATAGATAGATAGATAGATAGATAGATAGATAGATAGATAGATAGATATAAGTGGATAAATGTACAGAGTATAAACAGTATAAAGTATAAATATCACACTATGGCAGTGTATAAATGGGGAGCTGTTGCATAAGTACACTAAGATGAAATATAAAGACATATGAAGATATATAAGAGGTTTTATTAGTGCAGGATGTGTGTGAAGCACAATGTGTGTAGAGAATGTGGGATATAAAAATGCACAATATGGGAAGTGTACAGTGTGTGTGCAGTGTGTGTGCAGTGTGTGTGCAGTGTGTGTGCAGTGTGTGTACAGTGTGTGTGCAGTGTGTGTGCAGTGTGTGTACAGTGTGTGTGCAGTGTGTGTGCAGTGTGTGTACAGTGTGTGTACAGTGTGTGTGCAGTGTGTGTACAGTGTGTGTGCAGTGTGTGTGCAGTGTGTGTACAGTGTGTGTGCAGTGTGTGTACAGTGTGTGTACTGTGTATATACAGATGATATATGGATATGAGGATAAAAACAAGCTTTTACATACAGAATAACTGTCCAGATTATACAGACTGTAGAGAGAGGAGCAGAACTGAAGAAATTGTACTATATGGTTTAAAAGTAACATACGTGGTTCTTCTCCAAACTGTTACCGCAAAATTAAAGGAACACAATTGTACGTCTTTAGGAAATTTTCCTTTTACTTGAACTTGGAGATCCAAATCTTTTCCAGCATGACGATGCCCCTGTGCACAAATCCAGATATATGAAGATATGCTGTACATGGGTTGAAAGATATGGAAGCTCTCCTGCTAGAGAGCTATGATCCCTATTGAACATGAGTGTGAACGCTGACTGCACCCCAGGCCTCCTAACCTAAACCTATATCATTTACTTCCAAAAATCTAGTGGAACATCTTCCCAGAAGAGCGGATAATATTATTATTACAGCAAATTGAGACTTAATGTGGATTGGGAAGTTCAGAAAGGACCAACCAATCTTATGTGTAAACTTTTGTAGACCAGTTTTTAAGGTGACAATAAGAGTTGATACGTCTGCATTCTGCATAAATGTATTTGAAATTAGTGCTTCTGAATCAAACCCTCGTCTGTGTTTTTTCTTCACTTCGAGCTTCTTCAGGTGATTCCTCTCAGGTGTGGAACAAAAGCCCAAACAACCGAACTGCTGGATATGATTTCACACACAGCTGCATTGTATATTTCTGTAGGTTTTGGATTTATCGCAGATCATGCACTCATCACCGGTGAAGTTCTTGATATAATCCTGTGCAAAATGCTAATTATTAGCGAGCTCTCTCGCCTCCTGAAGGAGCTACACTGCATAACCATGTCCCTAAAATCTCAAAGCAAGATATCCAATAATGCCGCTTTTTCATCTGAGGCTCGACGCACGTAGAACACCGCGGCGCAGCATATGAATAACAGTCAAGGCTAAAAATAATGAAATATTTCCGCAAAGCTTTACGCTCGGGAGAAGGAAACATTTCCATTTCAAATAGTCACTTCCAACACCAAACATTTTTACGGCTTGAATTGGTAACTAAATCAAAAAAGGCCAAAACCGGTGTTGTAGTTCCAGACTGAGGGGAACAAAAGAAAAAAAACCCTCGCATGGGGCGCCAGGAACACAGGAGCCAGGGCAAATCAGCATTACAGGACTCTAATGTTTAATAATGCATGTCGTTTTTCTGACAGCAGGGAATGATTAAGAGCAAGTGTCTGGCCAAAATGGAGCGGCACTCTCGCCTCCATCACCTCGGTGCTCTTTCTATCATAAATCATACCCCGAATGTGATCAACGCGCCACCCGACGACCCCAACCCCCCCTCCTCTGACTGCCCATCAAACCCCCCCCCCCCCACTCAGCACCCCCCCCCCTCACCCCTCCTTCCTCTTTGCTTAGAGAAATACTTCATCCACAGATGTTAACGTTTGGCAACAACGAACAAAGGCCAGTGAGCATTATGGAAATGAGTTCAGGCTTTTAACATTGAAATTCCTGCACATTCTGTAGTTTTGCTCTTTTTAGTTTTGCTGTAGTTTTACTCCTCCAGTCAATCATCTCGCACACACACGCTTTTCCAGCCATATATGGTTCTTTCCCAGAACCTTTGTTTACCATCAAGTTGGAGGCACACAATTGTATAGTAAAAAGTTTTAGGATGCCTGACTTTTCCAGCCGTATGTGGCTTTTCATCAAACTGGTACCATTGAGGCAGCATGAAATTTTCCATTCACTTAAACTGGGAGACTCAAAACTGTTCCAGCATTAGGATCCCCCTGTCCACAAAGCCAGCTCCATGAAGATCATGGGTTGGAAGTATATGGTAGATCTCGCATGGCCTGCTAAAAAGCTGTGAGCTCGATTTGATTCGATTCCATTCCATTCAATACAAGAGCAAGACTGTGGCAAGGAAAAACTCCCTTAAATCGTAAGGAAGAAACCATGAGAGGAACCAGACTCAAAAAGGGAATCGATCCTCATCTGGGGGTGACACCAAGAGTGTTCCTATAAACCATTACAACATTACAGTGAGAGTGAGAAATATCATGAGCACCAGAGTGTGTGATTATGAGTAATTATTATTTCTACAGACAGTTGGAGACGAGCAACTCAAATTAGCTCAAACATCTAAGATCACTTGAACATCTTCGGATCCACTGGATCTGAACATGTAGACGATAGAAAACAGACGCATCCAAAACGTCTGAAAACATCCGACTCTCCAAAGAAGTGTGTTCATGTAACTTTTCTGCAAGCGGCAGGAACAATATATTAAACACTGAACCGCGTACAAAGATGAAGTAGTTCGTATTCGATGGCGTGCGCCTGACCTTTATGTGATTAATGACATTTTTGTCACTAAACTTATCCGTCTTCCCCGACGTGCACATCACGTCCAACTGCATCAGTGACGTGAAATGTGTAAACAACTCAGTCTCACAGAATGCTTAGACGCATACCGGTTCTAGTTTTCTCTCATCTATGCTTTTCAGAGTGAATAAAAAAAGTGCTGTATATACACTATATAAACAAAAGTACCAGGACACCTGACATTCCAAGAGGTATGAAACTACCACAAATTTGTAGGCACACAATTGTATCTTTGAATGCAGGAGCATGTAATGTTCCCTTTACTTGAACCAGGAGACCCAAACCTGCTCCAGCATGACAATGCAGCTGTGCACAAAGCCAGCTCTATGAAGATATGCTTCAAATAAGTTGTGGGTATGTGGAAAATCTCTTAATATACAGCTTTATTTAACACCTTTTGAGATGAATTGAAACAACACCCCGTGTCCCCTTTCCTACATCAGTACCTTTTCCAACACCCTTGTGCCTGAACGAATGATCCACAAATCTCCACAAAGTCTACTGAAACATCTTCCCAGTCGAGTGGAGCTCATTAGAACAGCATGCAGAGACTAAATGTTGAATGAGTACAGTGTAAAAACAACTGATTTTGTTGTTGTTGTTGTTACAGTGTTTTCATATTCATCCTAATGAACTGGGACACATCCTAACCTTCTCTATAAGCGCTGTAGCGTGGAGATGGAGGTGAGCTCGGAGGAGAAAAGGGCATTTTCATTTGCATATTATTGCATTTACACGGATCCTCCACATTTTGATGTGGGCAGATTGTGTGGTTTTTTTTTTAAAACACACGTCTTTGAAGAAGATTTGGAACTATGAGTTGTACAGCTACAGTACGTGCTGCTTCATCATTGCTGTGTGTCCTCTCGTCTCATGTAATACTGACCATCATGGTTGTTTATATGCTTTTTTTTTCGTACGTAAGCTCTTTGCGTGTTGTGCTCAGAGTTACAGTATATAACAGTTTCCTGTTTTTTATCAGTATGCTAGAAATCTAATCCAGCGGCCGTACAATCGGCCTAATAAGTTTGGTAACAGAAGTTTCTAGCAATAAATAGACCACATCCTAGGTGTAGTGCAGCAGGTAACAGGATTCAGTATAGAGTATTGAAAAGCACACTGCTTGTACCTCGGAGAAATTTATGAACGAGGATGAAACCAGGGTTTCATTTGAAATGTACTCACCGAACCTGATGATCCTCCGGATAACTCGAAACGAAATACTGATAAAACTGATTACTGACAAAAAAACGAGTTGTGTTTCAGTGATGGAGTTTTGAACTCATGACATTCTGATCATCCAACATCTTAACCAGTGAGTCGTCAGGTCCACCGAGCTCAATGAGCTAATCACAAAACCGATGAGCTTTAATAGACTCAACAACCGATCCAAAAGAATGATATGTTTGGATAAACTCTTAGCAGATGATTTGCTACAGAAGACATTAAGCTTTATATTAAGTCAAATGGATTTGCTGAATTACAACCGGATTATTATTTTTTTTCGTATTTATTTATTAGCTATTCTACAGTACATTGCCATTTCATTGACTGGCTTCCTGTCTATCTGTCTGTCTCCTGATCATCTCCAAGGAATCAGATCATTTGCTCAATCACACATCAACTGTACTAGTGTCCCTTTAAACTTTCACTAAAGTAAACGTACAAAAGTTTTTGCCTTCAAATGTACAAAAGTATCCAAAGTGCTGATTTATTATAACTATAATGTTCCTATTATAATTTTTTATCACAAGATTCTTTACTTAATCACCTCAGTTTATGTGTAAAGACTCGAATGTGACTCTCAGCACACTGATCTATTAATAGAATGATATTAATGACTCAAACACTGATTACAAATATAATGAGCCCAACACCTTTTTAACTACTTGAATAAAATCGTGTAAATGAGGTCACGTGTGCTGTGTCAAATTCGAGTCTGGAGTTTCTTCATCATTTATTCCTCTCTAAATGTTCTGCTTGATGTTGAACTGATGCTGAACTGTATGTTGGTGATCAGTAGATGCACCAAGCGCCGATCAGAACACGTGTAAAACAGAGCGTGCGCTCGACCCTGATCGGTGACTCGATGCGTGTTTCACCAGTTACGTTTTTATCCTCAATATAAAAAGAAACGACTGATTTCACCAAATGTAGTGAAGTTAAAATAAAAATCTCCCCAAATAGAAATACAGATAAGCGAAAAAGCTACTTACATACTGTACATTTACCTCGTTACTTTCCACCACTGGTTTCCTGATCATGCGACAAACTCTTGAATCTTTTAAAACAACTAAGCAAATATGAATCCTGGTATTGGGATATGATTATTTCATTCATTCATTTTCTCCCGCTTATCCGTAATTCGGGTCGCGGAGGCAGCAGTCTAAGCAGGCCCCCGCCTTCGACTGCTGCCCAATCCTCACAGCACCGTCCCTTACGGTCCCTCCTGCAGGTGGTGAGCCCACGGGAAGGCGGCCCCACGTCACTCCGACGTCACGGACCTTGATATTTCCCTCGTAAGGGACCCCCGAAACATAGAGGGTTAAGGGCCTTGCTCAAGGGCCCAAGAGTGGCAGCTTGGCGATACCGGGGCTTGAACCCCAGACCTTCCGATCGACAACCCAGCGCCTTAACCGCTGGAGCCACCACTCCCCCCGATATGATTATTTATGTCTTGTTATTGTAAAGTGTTAGCACTGCAATAAACAAAGAGTACTCTGAGAGTTAAAGGATATTGCTTGAGGGCCAACAGCAGCATTATTCCTGTGCTGGGATTTACTCTTTTAACCTTTTAGTCAGAAACCCAAAGCCTTTACCCGCTGAGCCTTTTACACAAGCCGATAAGGAAAATGCGAAAATATTATTCAACATAGATTTTTTTTTTCATCTCGTTCACATTAAATGTTCAAAACTAATTAACATACAGTTAGAATAATAATAATAATAATAATAATAATAATAATAATAACAATAAAAAGCAGGAAAATGCTTGTTAGTTCCAACTGTGAAAAAAACTTCAAGGCAAAAATAAAAAAAAAATAACACAAACTGCACTCCGACAGCTTGTGTTCTTATATAAATAAATATAGATTCTGCAAAAAAGTACCCTTAGGCTTTGGTTGTGCTTGGAACACGAGTCCTAAAAGCTAACAGGCTGCAGAACAAAAGTACGGAACTGTACACCCACGACGGCGGTCCAAGAGGAGGAAGAAAATCGAGAGGGTAGCTGAAGAGTCGATGATGCAGCCTCCTGCCCTGGAGTGATCCACTTTTACTGACTCAATAACAGTGATTTAGCACCTGACCCCAGGTCAACTGGTGCTACAGCATGAAGAGAAAAGGCCTTACGTCTTTCTCCTGTTGCTTTTTTTTCTCTTTTTTTTGTCTTTCACAGCCTATGGACACAAAGTAAACTCATAATTACATAAACAATAGGAATAGCAGCAAGAACAATAATGATAGGTTGTGACTGGCCATGCTTCTGATGGAGGACGAGAAACATTGTTATTGAATGCACTAAATGGTGAAGGTTTTTGAGACTTTATCAAGTTATCCAGGAGTCCGAAAAGGATCCTAGCTGGTAGCTGAGCACTTTTGTAAGTTCCTCACACCCACCGCCAGAGAAAAAAAAACATCCATTCGAAGGCAAAGTTTGAAAAACAGCTCTGATCTTGAAGGTTTTCGGACAGTAAAAAGTCCGTTTCTGTTCTCACCTGTCTCTCAGCATCGGAGACGTATCGATCTCGACACCGCACGTTAAAGACAAACCTGACCTTTCAGTGACACGATCGCCATGTTTCGTTCTGGAGCCGAATCCTTACGTGGTTCATTAACTCGTTTACTGTCCCAGACGCACCAGCAATGTGTCAAGACCTGAGGATGTGTAAGGTTTCTACATGGCAGTAAACAGCACAGCAGAGCCCCGAGAAACAGGCCATTACCATCCTTAACCTTTTCAAAAAGCCACGTTTAATAAACCAGCCATAAATCGCATTACATGCTTCATTGTTGAATAATTTTGGTGGCATTACATGGTGCGGCTGTGTGATGAGAAAAGGGCATCCAATAAAAAGCACTAGGCATGATATGAGGTCAGAGCCCCATTTCTGAGCGATTTAAACCCGAGATCTAAAATCACACTTACTAATGCTGCAGGTTGAGCAAAAAAAAAAAAAAGTTAAAGCTTTATGTGCATTAATGTGTGTCTAACCTTCATGGCGTGCCAATCGGCATGGCAAGAGGCAGCTAGATTGGTACTGGAATAAACCCAAATCATCAATTTTCAAGTAATTGGCTGGAAAAAGAATCAAGACATGAGCAGTTCGAACCCTGCAACTTATTATGTTCCAGTGAGTCCAAAAATCATATCAAGTAATTGATTGCCAGCTGTAAGACTTCCAGATTTTTCCTACTACCTCTTGAATACTGCATTAGGACGAACACGGGAGGAAGTAAAAAAGGCTAAAAGTGTAATGAATCAGATATCTTTTATTTCCTCCGTGGAAGCGTTTGTAATGTACGTTTGGTTGGACAAGTGATTTCGGCTGCACAGTAGAGCTGAAAAACTGCAGAGAAAAAAAATTACATTTATATTGGTTATTGCTTTGATATCATACTCAAATAAAAGTGTCAAAATGGTATGTTTAAATATACCATATAAAAATGAAGATGGAAGATTTTCAGAGGCTCATGCTACAAATCTGTGGTAATGCTCATAGCAGCCACCACCTTCACTCATGCACCAGACGTTTCCAGCCATATGTGGTTCTTCCCAAAACTGTTACCACAAAGTTGAAGGCACATCATTGTATCGGACGTCTTTGGATGTTGTAGCATTACATTTTCCATTCACTTCAAGCTAAAAGACCCGAACGTGTTCCAGCATGACGATGCCCCTGTGCTTCTGCTTTACATGGGTTGGTGTGGAAGATCACTACCTGACTTTACTAACACCATTGCAGCTGAATGAATGTCCACAAAGTCTAATGGAACATATCCCTAGAAGCTGCAAATTAAAAAACGTGGAATGGGATGGTAAAAAAAAGCACATACCAATCTGACGGTCAGGTGTCCACAAACTTTTGTCTATATAGTGTATTTAATATATGGATTAAATCGAATAATTATTTGACGTTTAAGGTCCAAACGATAACTTATAGATGGAAACGTTTTTTTCCGGAAAAGTATTTAAACAGCAGTACGGATCATCACATGGGCTTAAATCCTGTGGAATTAGATTTAAGTCGAGCAAAGAAAAATTTTCCACTGCTGGAAATCTGTAGATCTTCTATATTCATTATTCCAAAGCTTTGCACCGACAGATTATGCAGTGCAGCAGATCCTTTTTTGGGTGGAAAGGAAAGTTAAACCGTGTTCATGCAATTCATCCGGCCCTGGTTTTGGATTCTTAGCAGTACTTAGGATGCACAAATGGAGAAACACAGCTGATTATATCCTTCTTAGAGTTTCATTACAATAAGAGAACGCTTTAGCGCCCGTGGGATTACGGTGACCTGGCCAAATGTGGCAGCCAGATAACCGTTTAATATGCAGCTCCTCTTTTGTTTTGCCCACCTACTCATATCCCACCTCAAATGGCAAAATTACAAGGCGCAGCGATACGGCACAAAGTAGGCTGCGGGCACATGGCACAGCTTTAGTGGCTCAGCTTTAGCACTTATTCTGTTTTCTGATTCCAATTTAGCAAAAAATGGTGGTCTTTTCCACCCTAACTCAATATTGACCCTGTTAAATAAGCTATTTAGCAGATAAACAGCAACAGATTTCTGATAGCAGCACGCTGAGCACCTTCACCGGGGAGCCTTCATGTTTGAAAAGTGCGATATCTTCTCATCACGCCCACATATTTACACTAGCGCTTTTATAGTCAGTTTTTTTTCAGGGCCCTGTTTTCAGGATGGATTTGCTTTTCCAAATTTAAAAGAGCTAATGCCAACAAGTTGTACTGACTTACCACTTAAAATATTAATTACACTTTAGTCCTACCATTTCAAGTTGACAGAAAACAAGAAGTAGAGTCGACATGCAGCAGGCTTGTGGACCACGGGCAGCATGTATAAGCACCTGCAGGAGTTAAACAAGATCTGAATCCTGTTAAAAAAAGCCTTTCAGAAAATAATTATAATCCGTACATTTATATAATTATAATTGGCATGAATTCATAAACCAAAATTGATGCTGAATTTCACAGAGCATGTCTGGGGACTCTGTAACACTTGGACTTTATGGCTTGAGACAGAATTTGACTCAACAAATAAACTGGAATATATACTTATATATCATTTGGCTTTGAGCTCTGAAAATCACAGCTCTGGATTTGACTTGGACTCTATGGTCTAAAGCTCTGGATTCTATGGCTTGGTCCTTGGGTCATGATTCAAATGGCTATTCGATGGAACTTTAGACTTTGGCTAGAAGACCAAATGACTTGCATTTTTATTTATAGAATGCTTTTAACCATGGACATCTCTAAGCAGCTTTACAGAGATACAGTTGTATGAAAGAATGTATAAGTTTGTTCTTTATATTTGTCATTTTATCCCTAATGAGCGATTCAGTGGCAACTGTGGCAAGGAAAAACTCCCTGTGAAGGCATGAGGAAGAAACCTTGAGAGGAACCAGACTCCAAAGAAAAACCTCATCCTCAAATGGGTTGCACCAAATGTCCATGTCGAGGCTGGGACTCTAGACCAGTCTAACGTGCTTCAGACTTTGAACCAAAGCAAGACCCAGACACTACAATTTGAGATACAATTTAGATCGTATGGCTTGGTACTCCAGACATGACATTAAATCAATTTATTTTTATTTGTAACGCACTTTTAACCATGGACATTTGGTGCCTTTAAGTTACTTTCTTATCATTTATGTTTATCCATAATGAGCGAGCTAGTGGAAAAAAACTCTCAAAGATGGCAATAGGAAAAAACATTGAGACTCAAAAATTCCCATGAACTGCTTGAGAAGACAACTAATCAAGCAGGTGATTTGCACCAATGCATTATGTGGACAGTTTAAGAGCATCAACATTAGGACATTCTAACATTATGAGCGGTGAAGTGAAGAACACTGATGATCTCTTCATCATGGCACCTGTTAGGGGATGGATTTATTTATTAGACAGCAAGTGAACATTTTGTCTTCAAACTTGACGTGTTAGAAGTAGGAAAGTGTAAGGATTTGAGTGAGTTTGACAAATTGTGACGTCTAGACGACTGGGTCAGAGCGTCTCCAAAACTGCAGCTCTTGTGGGATGTTCCTGGTCTGCAGTGGTCAGTATCTATCGAAAGTGCTCCAAGGAATGAACAGTGGAGAACCCGCGACAGGGTCGTGGGCGGCCGAGGCTCATTGATGCACGTGAGGAGCGAAAGGCTGGTCCGTGTGGTCCGATCTAATAGACGAGCCCCTGTAGCTCAAACTGCTGAAGAAGTTCATGTTGTTAATGCTCGACAGGTCACGACTGCTTTAGCAGCAAAATGGGACCAACACAATATTAGGCAGGTGGTCATAATGTTATGCCTGATTGGTGTACATTAGATCCATACCCATGAACTGCTTAAGAAAACCACTCATCCAGCAAGTAATTTGGACAGTTACAGAGCACTAACAATATATATCTTGCATCTTGTATATTATTGTGCATGCTGCTGCCTCTGCAGAATGCAAGAACAAAGAGGGGAACTGAAGCTGAAACCTTTGAAGCACTCCAACCAAAGTTCTCAGACTGACTTTTACCTAGCAGCACTGTGGTCAGAAGTGTTCGTCTTCTGTAGATCTGAAAGAGACTAGAACACACTCATCTGTAATTATAGGTGTTACTCAGTCGATTCTTCACAGTCTCTGGAAATGAGGAACATGGAAATCGTTTGGGACGGGCAGAAGGCGCGAGTCAGTTACTCTAAGAAAGAGAGAGAGAGAGAGAGAGAGCGAGTGAGCGAGAGAGCCCTCATCTGCCTTTCAGAAAAGGCTTTTCAACTTGTTGTGTAACTATTTTGCCATTCTGCCGTTGTCTTTTCTTCTTTACCCCCTGCAATTTCCTGAAACACTTCTTGCTTGCTAAATGGCATCCTCGGGAAGATAAAGGCGCACAGAATCGCTGATGCCGTGAAAAATGGCTGAAGGCGAGTGAGGACGAAGAGAGGGATGTGTTATGCTTTAGAAATATCGCCGGACAGCAACAGAGGCACTGCGGTCGCCTCTGGCGGTGAGCGGAGTTTGCTTTTGTTCCTGATGGATGGGTGTCTCCGAGCTGCAGGATGGCACTTGCATTATTAATGGCGGAAAATGTGTCATATAATTGCTGTAATATGTCATATTAAGTGCGGCACGCTCGCAAACACGAGTTTGGCCTCCACGGTGATTATAACGACGCTGTCCGGATGCGAATATCTCGCTACAACTCAACACAAATTGGATGCACAGATGAATCTTGATGTGGTTTTGCTTGGCATGCTGGCAGAGAAGCTTTTATAAGCAGCCAGGGGTGTGCCTGAAAAACAGACTGTAAAAAAAAACTTCAGACTGTAAAAAATATTGTATAAATTCATTTTTAGACTTGGTCAGTGAATGAGTGCTGCTAAATTGAAACTGTAGGAGATGCATGCTGGCCTTCACCTCTCTGGCTCTGACAGCTGTATTGACTGTTGTACTTGTCTGTCTGTGGGAGTCTGTCAATCATCTCCGTCTCTTATGCACTTCCCAGAGTCTTTGCTGCCATGAGAAACAGGGACAATATCTTCCTCTTTCAGTCTCTCACTCTTCACTGGCCTCCTGTTAAACGCTGATTTGAATTCGTGGTTTTATTAATGTGTTTTCTTTTTTTTCTTCTCACCCCAAAGATGAAATATTTCCCAGATATCTTGCCAAGTTTGCTCATGTTAGACAGCTTCAATGATAACAGAAGTAAAAAAAAATATATCTCAGATATCCTTTAATTTAACTTACTTTGGCTATTTAATTCGAGTTACTTATTATATTAGTTTAGCTTATTTTATTTTAGCATTCTAACAAACAAATCAAGATTTTTGTTCATTACATTGGCAATTAATGTGGCAACATTTTCTGTCCTAACACAAAAATCTGTTTACATGCTAGCAAGAAAACTAGCTTACATAGTTACTAATAAGGAAGACAGAAAAATCCTCTCAGACGTCCTTTAGTTTAGCTAGCATTAAAGACAAATCCTCTCAGAAATATTGCTAGGCTAGCTTAGCTTTGGTCAAATTAGCGGAAAAAAAACGCTTCTTTCTTTAAACCTTTTTTTAGCTAGCTATGTAGCATTAATAACATATGCTTGTCATCTCACATTTGGAACATAGTTTCAACATGTATAAATGAGATGTAATATGAATAATGTATATTTATATTTTGTTATGTATGTGCTAGCTAGATAACACAAGCAGTATAATACAGAGGTGTTATTAAGTAGCTAGCCTGGATATTATTTTAAATAGCTAACATAGCAAAATCTCTTTTCCTTTAATATTTCACTGTATAATCCTTCAGCACGTCTTCTGTATATTTAATAATGTTTATTATTATATTACTACGGATTTCTTTCTTCAGCTCTTGTCTGTTCTTGAGTTGTTTTTTTTTTGGCTGAATTCATTTTGACCTCACAGTGAACACTTTCCCTCACTGTCTGTACTTTTTAGTGTGTGTGTGTGTGTGTGTGTGTGTGTGTGTGTGTGTGTGTGTGTGTGTGTGTTTATTTTTTAACGAAAGATTTTCACATAAACCTGACTCCACTTGACTCTGTCCGGGAAAAAAACATAGCAGGACAAACTGTACATGCGCGCTAGAAATTAGCTCAAACTAACTAGGCGGAAAATGGAGAATAATAAGTAATGTGTTGTTTGAAAATGGCGTATAAACACGAAGATGATGAATATCAGTGCCGGCGTTCGGGGAAAAAAAAGGGCCATTAGGCTTCCCGCAGGGGGGCAAAGAGGGTAGTTTAATAAATGGCTTAGTGAAGAAGAAAACATGTTGGGTTTTTTCACACACAGATACACACACACACACATACACACACACACACACACACACCCACACACACACAGTATACTATCTGTGTATACTGCAGCTAATCGATGTCTTGATGTCACACAATCACATGGATGGTTTTCACCGACAAATCATTACCATCTACATTACCGCAGCCAGTGCAGCCATCTTACTGATTATTAAACAGATTCTGGATAAACTGATGCAACTTCTCAAAGTTTTGCAAAGTGAGCAACGTGTGGAAGGTCTGACTTTTGTCATAAGGGTGTAGACACAAGTCAGTTAAAGAAATATTGGTTGTGTAGATAGATCTAGCTATCTAACAATCTATTTACTGTATCGATTTCGAGACTAATATTGTAGCTTATGGCATTCTGACCGTGTGCGTTCCCACGTCTGCGATTTCATCACGGAAACAAGTAAACTTCTGCGTGAAACCGGGCAAACCCGCCACAGACGTTTGACATGACGTACATTTGAGGTTCTTCGATGCTGCAATGAGTCGTTCGGGGTATTTCAAGTGGCACATGCGCTTTAAGAGTGAAAGAACCTCACTGGAAGATGATCAGGAAAGCCTTCAAAAAGCTCGACCAACAAAAATGTCAAAACCATTCAGCAACTCGTGCATGATGATTGTTGGAGAACAATCCACATGATCTCACTTCCGCACACCCACCCTACTTGCCGGAGTTGACTCCTGCGGACTTCACCCTCTTCCCAAAGATAAAGATGCAGCTCAAAGGTCACTTTTTTGACACTGTTACGGAGATCTAGAGTGAATCGCAGAAAGAGCTTGAAACGCTTCGAAAAGAAGAATTTTAGGACGCGTTCCAGAAGAACTCTGGGAGCGCTGTATAGGTGATAGTGTGTAAACATAGATAAACAAAGTACTTTCCTGTAAACAGAGCTTATCTCAAAACATTTTGATACCACCTCTTATAGATTTTTTTTCAGTGCATTACGATTAAAGGTATAAATGGTTAATGACAAAGCTTCACAACTGTTTTGAACTGCTTAGATCAACCTTTCCTAAGTTTTTTTTGAAAAAGCAACAGCTTCAAGCAACATGAATTTAAAGCTTCCAAGAGCAAATCTGTTCATTTCTGCTTGCCTAATGACAATACGTCAGGAATTGACTATTGAAGATAATTCACATAATACATATTTATGGACAAACATATATTAAAAGTTAAGTCAGTGATTCTGTTAGAGTTTAGACTGGCAGAAAAGACCTTGCTGGTCCTGACAGACCATCACTGCTACATTCTAATGCTAATGCAGTCTAAGGTCCATCATCAAATTCTGTTTGGTTTCATTAAAGTCATTACTTAGTATTGAGTCCTAACAATTAGTGCTAGAACTTAGATAGATTTAGTATTAGAAACTAGCATCAGTTTAGGGCATTAGCATTAGAAAGCTAATGTCTAATGTCCCCGAAGTTCTAAACGAATACCCCTGATGCTACCAACTATAAATAAAAGACGTTTTGACAAACTTTGGGACCGGTGGAGTTTACACAGAGTTCAGTCAATTAAGAGTAATTGGTCAACTTTGGCTTCCCAAAATGCAACCATGATTACAAACTTCTCTCAGCAACGGGTTCATTAACCTCCTAATAAGACGCCGCTGTATTGAAATGAGAATGTGAAAGTGTGAAATACCAAAAGCGCTGTGGTGAGAGAAGAAGTGACAGCTAAACCCTCTTGACCTTTCGCTCAGCCCATTAAAACGGACCGCCAGCACCTGCCGGGTAATTAATGTGCAAATGTGTGTGTGATCGACCAAACACACACACACACACACACACACACACACTCTATTCCCCCCACCGCACACACACTTTCCACAGTCTTTTCTTCTGACTACACCATCCCCATCTTTTTCCTTCCTCCCTCACTTACTTTCTCTCTCAATTAGGATGCAGCGTTTTTAATGGAGATTCTCATTACCCAAAGCAAATTGGTTTTAAATTCCAAGTCCATCAAAGCCAAAGTAATCAGGAGTCTGTACAGGAATGTTAAAAAGCGCCCCCATGTCATCTTAAAGCTTCTTTTGTCTTTGACTAACAAGGTTTCATGTGTGGGTTTGTTTTCCGTTGTTTGCTTTTGTTGTCTAATATATTAACACAGTCACCTGAACGCACACAAACAAGACACGTCAAATTATGCGCGGCCAATCGCAGACTGTGTATTTCTTTATCCACAAACATTATTTGCATAATTGGAGACTATGAAAAAAATAATTCCAGGCCACGTGCTCACGAGCTACTCAGCTTTTGTATGCGTTGCTTCAAACAATTTGTATGAAACTATTTAGTATAACAAGTTTAGTTTAGTTTCAAACAAAATTAGCTTGACAGCTTGCATATTTTTGAGCTAGCATTTGCATTGAAATGCTCTGAACATTACTGTCGTGCATTCTTCTCAGACATTTAGGTTAGCTCATGTTAGCAAGTGTTTGGAAACGTCTTGTATTTTATGTTTTTTGTTTATATGCAACAAACTAAATTCCAATACACATTAGGTAGGTTTTGAATGAAATACATGTAGCTATGTCACGTTCCACTTCACACGTTTTTTGGTTCTTTGTGCTAAGGGAGGATTTCTCAATAAAAAATACAATCTGTACATGTATGTATTTTTTAGTTTAATCTTTATAAACCAAAGACTCTGTTTTTCCACACTTTTCATAGGCACTGTATTTATTTATAAAAATCCTGTCAGCGATCATGCCATGCTAGATTGCGTTAGCTATCTATTTTAGTAGTGCGTACTAGCAACAAATATATATTTTAAATCCTCTCAAAACAATCCAGGTCAGTATTAAAAATGAATAAAAAATCCCCACAGAACTCAAGCCTACTTTCTGCTAGCAAGCTAACCAACATGAAAAGTGATGAATGAAACAATTATTTTAATCTGCCAGCAAATCTAGTCGTTGAGGTGATCAATGTTTGGAAATATATCATCTTTGACAGTAGTTTTAAATCCTCCCATCATTTTAATAAACTGGTGTTGATGAGCTATCTGGTGTTTAGCAATGCAGATTATGTGGATTTGTGATTGATTCGAAAATGACAGCTTGTGTTACATCATATTTCTTATAGAAATATAGCTTGGTAATGAGCTAGCGTTGTAAAGAAAGTTAGCTTGCTAGCATAGGAAGTCCACTTTAGAAATGTTGGCAAGTATTATTTTTAAAAAATCCTCTCAGATCTAAACAAAATAATAATAATTCACATAAGCAAGCTATCAGATACAGTTCTTGAAATATGCATGAATGAATTTCAGTCCTCTCAGAAATCTGGTTAGCTAGCAGGCTAATAAAAATTTACACAGAGCTCCACACATAATCATGAGTTCAAAATTAAAATCTAGCCAGGAAGCTAGCAATGAACTCACTTCCATAATGACCTCATTAGCTTTCATTCTACATGCAGCATACAGTGTATATATAGATGTATATGTCTGTGAGTAATATATTCCTTTAATTTTTCACTTTTTATGTCTGTGGAACAGAGAAACCAGAGCGTCCTTATTTTGTTCCCTGCAGCAAGCTTAGATGGCGGCTGTGAGTGGAAGATGAAGGCCTGGTGGTGGGCGAGTGGGATGAAGATGGCTGAAAGGGATTTGGCACTGCGGTCGCTCCATCACAAGCCTGCTAAGTCCATGGAGCGAAGACTCTAATCCACTCCAGTGAAAATAAGAGCACTTGCCAGCAAACAGAAAGAAGCAGTGCTGATGATCTTTGCTGTGTCACTTCATCCTGCTCTCCTTCTGGTTCTGTCCAAAAAAGCCTGTAGGAACGGACGCCGGTTTTGTGATGAACGTTTGTGTTGTTGAACAGATCCATGTAGGATTATAAAAGCTTTACCAGTCGTCTCAGAAATAAATGCTCATATGACTGGTTTGTTAAGTCTTCTGGCTCATGAGTCTGTTACTGTGTGTGTGTTTGAGGCCAGTGATGCACAGCTGGGTTTGAAGAATTTCTGTGTAAAGACCGCACGATGTCTTGGTGCCTTTTTAGCTTACTTGAATGGTTTGCTGCCTGAGAGATCTTTTAACTAGGTGATGAGAAGAACCAGGTAAATTTAAACATGGAGGCTGTGAACTGATAATTGGACACTGATCTTGAACATGGAGGCTGTGAACTGATAATTGGACACTGATCTACATTTGCTAATTTCTCAGAAATGTGTAATGTTACAAGAACATAGACTGAGAAATCAGTCAAGGTTGACCAGTTGAAAGAGCAACATACAGACCAGAAGAAAATCTACACTGGTCTACAGGAGACTCTGATTTGGGATGGACATTTCTCCTCTAGTCCAACAGGACAAAAACCCTAAACATGGTGCTAATGCGCCACCAGAGAACCCAAAAAATGGAAGCCGGACCCCCAATTTTACGGCTTGAACAATCAGACAGAGACTTTGCAATGTTTTAAGATGATAGGAGCAAATCCCTGAAGAGGACAACTGGGGGGTCAATACTTATAATTATTTTCACAATTGTTTGTTGTATATCTTACATTTTACATTTACTTCCATGGCATTTGGTAGACGGCTTTGGCAGATCAATTTAATCATTAATACAACTGAGCAGTTGAGGGTCAAGGATCCTTGGCACTACTGGGATTTGACCTCAAAACCTTGCAAAAAAAAATCCCATTTAAGTGCATATCACCCTGAGATTAGCATTCATGAATACACAGTTAACCTATTTACTTCTAGCATTAAATAAGACATAATACCAGTGCATTTATGCCTCAGTTGCAGAGCCGAGCCGAGTGTATACTTAACACCAGCCACTTAATATCATCTGCTCAAGGTCTTTTCAATGAGTGTGGAAAAAAGAGCGTTGTAATGGAGTACATTCACACACTCGATCGTGTATTTTTTTTTTGCTTTTTTTATGAAAGAATCCGGTGATGCATATAAATTAATTGAATCATTTACATATCAAAACATTCATTTCTTTAATGATAATGAAGAAACCTGACGTGCAAAAGCACCTGGTTGCACAATAAGGCGTGAGATATTGCTCTTTTTGTGTGGATGGATAAAAATTATCGAAAAAAAAGAAAAAAAACTCTACACATTACCCGCTCTGTTCATCAGATAAACCGTCTGTTCCAAATGGCCACGTAATTAGTATCATTACTGTGGGATAATGCCATGTTCTTGAGAAACCACCACAGCAAGAGCAGGCGTTTAGAAGGAGCTAAAGATAACATCGTGACACGGCCGGAAATGTGCAGCTTTTGTCCGAGTCGTGTCCTTAAACGAGTTTCGGGAATAATCAGCGTAGGAAGAATTGTACGGAAGAAAAGTGTTTAAAGAGTGATTGTGGTGGAGTGAAGGGCCATATGGCAGCTCTCAGTCATTTCATTATGCTACGACTAACCTTGACTGCGGTTAATTTTCGTCTTTAGTTATCAATTCATGACAGATGTTCGGTCCCTTACATTAAGTCCATAGGCGGCCTAATGTCGTGCTAATGAACACCTGAAAAGCAGCTGTTGGTTAAGACATAATGGCCTCATGCTACGGTGACTTTGGGATTTGTTGCACATCCATCAGGTTTTTTTCATCTGATGGTCTGCTTTAATCAAAGCACAGAAATGCTGGAGGTGGAAATGATACTTTAGTACTCCAAAAACAGCACACACTTTTTGACCCTGCACCTTGACCTGACACTTCTAGATGTCTGGAGGTAAAGGGGCTTTTTACTTCTTACATCTACATTACAGCACAGTGAATCTCTTTATTCTCATATCACAGTAATGTTTGGAAGCTGGGGTCAGAGCACAGGGTCAGCTATGGAGCACAAAGGGCCCATCTGGGGAAGTGGTAGCTCAGAATGTCAGGGGTTCAAACCTAGTATTGTCAAACTGCCACTCTTGGGGCCCTCGAGCAAGGCCCTCAACCCTTTGTGCTCCAAGGGCTCTGTATAATGGCTGACCCCATCTTCCTAACATCACTGGCATGCACGGATAAAGAATTTTAATGTGCTTTAAGGTACATGTGACACGCATAAATCGCATTTCTTTTGTTTAACAGTGGAATCTTGGCGATACTGAGGCTCAAAACCCTGACCTTCTGATCGAGGACCCAGAGCTTTAACCACTGAGCTACCACAAATACCAACGTCTGCATACAAGGATAACACCAGAACACCTGAAGTGTTTAGAGATGCTCAGACCCTGTTTTCTAAACCCCACAATTCGGCACTTGTAAAAGTTCAGATTCTTACACGTGCCCATTTCTTCCAACACATCAACTTTAAGAAATTAGTGTTCACTTTATGGCACTTTATCACCTGTCACAGGTGCCATTGTAATAAGATAATCAATGTTATGCTATATACATATATATAACCCCAAATATTTACTCTTTGGACACAGTTTAGACATGTTCATTTAGGGTGTATTCACTTTTGTTGCTAGTTATTTAGACAGTAATGGCTGTATGTTGAGTTGTTTTCAGAGGACAGTAAATCTGTACTGATATACAAACTGCACATTGAGACTCAAAAACATTTCCTAAATTTAGTTTCATTTCTATTGTATTGTCTCTTGAGAAGATATACTACAATGGTTGCTGAAATGTAAGGGGTGTGCTCAGTTCTGTGAGATACTGGATATATATATAGTGAAACTACTCCTGGCTGTGCCTGTGGTTTCGTCTACGATTTCTTCCATCACCTTGAATTTTGTCACCTCTGGTTTTCCAGCTGGTGCACAGATGAAAGCGAGTGCGAGAAGATTTTGAGAGAGAGATGTGTGAAGCTTCTCGAATGCTCTGACCCTATTACACTCTGTCCTCCTGTTTCTTTATCGTTCCCCGCTCCATACGTCGAAAAGCTAAAAGCGCATTGATGAGTAAATTCTCTTTGTGCAGGCAATGAATAAAAATGGTTAAGATCAAGAGATGCTACATTAAAGGCAAAAATTTAATCGTTTCTGCCTGCTGGCACGGGGATGATGAAGACCTAACCTGGTGTTACAGTGGTGGTGGGGAAAGAAAAGAGAAAAAAAAGAAAGAAAACTATTCCTCGGAGACGGGATCGAGTTTCTCGTGGAATCGTTTAACGTGTTTAAAGATGGAGGTGAGATTTTTACACGCTTGTTAAAGCGTCTGTAGCACTGAACAGATCTGCAGAAGAGTATCTTTAAGTCCACACACAGATCGATGTCTAAGAGTACGTCCTGATCAATACGAACACAGCAGGCTCCGTCTCTAAGGCTCTTTCATCATTACAAGCCAGGATGCCAAATATGTGCAACCATTTCTGCCTGTCAATCATCGCAACCGCATCTTTAAAGTGCTTTCGATTTTAAAGCAACATCTTTCGATATATAATCATTAAAACCCAGATAAAACAGACTGGGTTCATATTTTTACTCACGTTTTCTGATTCAGATTTTTTGGGGAAATTACAGTCATTCAGATTCATAACTTGTTCAGGGGTCTTGACATTCCGACTCTTAATATCAATGACTCGATTTAATCTACACTGTACAGACAAAAGTTTGTGGACACCTGACTATTTGTGCTCCTGTTTGAACATCACCATTCTACATGTGCTGTTATAATAATCTCCACTCTTCTGGGAAGATGTTCCAGTAGATTTTGTGGAGATTTGATTCAGCCAGAAGGGTGTTAGTAAAGTCTGATGTAGGTGAGGAGGCCTGGGGTGCAGTCAGCGTTCACATTCAATCCAAAGCTGGGAGATCTTTCACTCCAACCCATGGAAAGCAGATCTTCATGGAGTTGGCTTTGTGCATTGTCATGCTGAAACAGGTTTAATACTCTCCTAGTTTTAATAAAGTTCAAATTCACAAGTCATATGTCAAAAATGAGGTTCAAATGATTTTTCTCTACTATATAATGAATTTGGTTTTGATGCAGCATCACATTGAGTTCTCATTGGATGATTCATTGAAATAGGATCTTATTAAACGTCAACCTTTCGAAATTAAACACACCCTGGTTTTACATTTGGGCGAATTTCAATTATTAGCATTAAATCTTTTTATTAAAATCTGTTGAATTCATTTTTACCCCAAAAATATATTCATATGGGTTTCGTGTGTGTTTGTGTGTGTGTATGAATCAATATATAGATCTCAGATTTACCTGTAAACACAAAGGGGAGGTGTGTGCCACCTACAAGTCTGGTCACAAATGTGTTTCTAGACATTCGGTGCCACTCGGATGAGGATGGGTTCCATTTTCTGGTTCCTCTCAAGGTTTCTTTCTCATACCATCTCAGGGAGTTTTTCCCCGCTGGATCGCTCGTTAGGTACAATTAAAGGAACAAATTTGATAGCAACTTTATAACTTGTTTATCTTTTTTAAAAGCTGAGACAATTGTTAAACAATTAAAATGCAATTTAAAAAAAATAATATTTAACTCCGAAATTCCTGTTCTGGGCTAAAACTATACACCCTCCAATCAAGAGGCGTATTAAATGTATAAATAAAATATAACATAATGATTCAATTAATCTTTGAAACTTTTTTTTGCAGCAGTCGTAAAGTCGTAAATAAATAAATAAATAAATAAATATTGGTGCAGTGTAAAAGACGAGTTTACCGGCTGACAGCCAGAACGTGTGGGTGGAAAAAACATATTTTCTGAATATGGTCAGTTTGAAGTCGGTGTGACGGGGCGTTCACACATGCATTAGCAATATAGTCGACTATTATTAGATATTTGTATATCGTAGTCTATTTCTTTGTACATTGCTTTCAGTGTTACATAATTATGCTTTCGTAATTTTTTTGGCTGCAGTTTGTTATTGTTGTTGTAAGTATTATTATTTTAATTAGAAATAATATATTAAGAACAACCATTTTCTTACATCCTGGCTTTAAGAATATCTGGCAACCCAAAGGTGTGAATTACATTTAAATACTTTTGAATGGCGAAAATCTGCCATTCGAAAAATTCAGCGCCTGCAGAAGCCAATTCTGAATATGAGAAACTTTCCCCATGTTGTAGCTTAGTATTAGAATTAGGCCAAATATTCTTTTCCCAACACAGCTACAGTGTTAATTGTAGACAGTAGACTATCAGGGTATTGACAACTATCGATGTCTGTTGTGTCCTTGTGCTTACGATGATCCCATCTGCTTTCCCTTCGTCTCCTGCTGCAGATCCTGAGCCCCTGAAGGATGTGAGTGAAGTGGCAGCAGGTAGACGGGGATAGGTAAACAAGGTCGGCGTACACCGATGTGGCTAATGAGAGGTGATGTATCGTGCGCTAATGCACCAAAGCTACTTTCCACGCTTGTCTGGAAAAATCGGTTCGAATAATGTGAGGGCTCGGAAATGTGTTAAAGCTACACTAATGCAGTGCAAATACGTGTCACTTTGGATCAAGGAACACCAGGCGGGAATTTTTTATTTTGGTTGTTCAGTCCCAACATTAGCAGGACTAGCAGCCCGCAGGTGGTAGTACGCGTTGGAAAACACACGACTCTTGCTATGAGGTCCAGAATGAAATCTGAGAAAACAAATTGAAAATATATATGAAGTGCTGGATTCCCCCTGAGGTTCTGCTCACCGATTCCTGGGCCTCATGTTTTTTCGCTCCACACAAACACGTCAATGTTAAACTGTTCCCTGATGAATTCAATTAACGGCCCTTTTTTCAGCGTGTTGAACTGAAATTGGTTCATAACAGTGTCGAACTGCGCAATCTCTCCTCGACAGCTCCAATTCTCCTCCTATTTAGCTGCTAAACGCGAGGACTTTACTGAGGTTTGAAGGACACACAATCTCATCTTCAGTGTATTTTTTTTCCAGCTGCAAAATGGACAAAATGTTTTAAAATGGGACACCTGACTTTTTCAACCACGTGTGGTTCCAAACTGTTACCACAAAGATGGAGGCACACAATTGTACAGGACATTTCTGGATGAAGTAGCAAGAGCAAGGGGAGCCAAACCTGTTCTTGAGAAACGCCCCTGTGGACGAAGCAAACAATGAAGATATGCTTTACATGGTTTGGAGTGGAAGATCTCCTACTATAGACCTCTGACCTCTTATTAACCATAATTAAATTTGAATGCTGACTGCACCTCAGGCCTCTTCACCTTACCTACATCAGAACCTGACAATTATTTACATCCTTATGGGTGAATGAATCTTTAGGAAAAATTTTTTAGAGAAGATTGGAGGATTTACAACAGCAAATGGGGACTTTTTCCACATTGCGAAGTAACTGTTCTTGTCTCTCTCTAGATTGCAGAGCCGCTTCTATTCACGTTACACATTTTCTTGGTTTTCTGATATCGTTTAAGTTTCATGTTTTTTTTATGTCTCCTATTGTTGTTTGTCAATCGCCCGACCTTAACCTGGATTTCTTTGGTTTAGAATCAATGCTCTCACCTTGCAATTGCATCCGCTTCTCTATTGTACATTTATTGCAATACGCAACACAACACAATATCTTTTATATACTGTATGTATATATATATATATATATATATATATATATATATATATATATATATATATATATATATATATATATATATATATATATATATATATATATATATGATTGTCTTGATTTAACTTAATCACATTTTTATCTGTTCTAAAAGTCCCTTAAATGAATACTTTTGCAGTTTTTAATACACTGATCAACATGCGCATAGACAAATATGGATGCTAATTGGAACATTTTCTATGTTTCTATACGGACGGTTTTAATTGCCAGACGTGTGCATCATGGCGGTTTTTGGTACTTGATTTGAGAGTTGCCGCAAACGTTTTGTCCTTGTAGTGTATCTGTGTATAGCAATATATATAAAAAATCTCATCTCTCAGGCACCTAGTAGGTGCTCCTAAAACTGGAAAATAGAACAACTTAATACATGTTCAAGCATTTTTTTTTATTAAAACACCTCTCCGGTTGTGGCAGACTGCCAGTGATATCATTATTTATTTCCATCTCGTCCATAACGCTCCCTCGCTCTCAGTTTAGAAAATCCGATTTTCATGGCCGACCTCACTTTCTGCTGGCTCTCAAAATATTTCGTGTTTGTTTGTGTGTGTGTGTGTGTGTGTGTGTGTGTGTGTGTGTGTGTGTGTGTGTGTGTGTGTGTGTGTGTGTATACTTCAAAATGCCTGCATATAAATGCAGCTGGAGTTGTTAAAAGCATTTCCAGGTTGTTGCAGACGGTGTAGCAGAATGACACTAAAACAACCCCAGCAGCAGAGGTGAGCGTCTGAGCAATGATTTATGTAAGGAATACAAAACACGGTGTCATGAATAAAGCCAGGATACTGTTCATTCCTTTCCTATTAAAGCATGTCTTTTATTCCTCACGTACCTCATTTCAATGTGCCAGTTTTTCTTAACCTACGGAACGCGTCTTATTTTCATTATTTTGCAGAATGTCCACGAAACAAGTTTTTTCTTAAACAGCCGTTCAATTACGCAAGACGAAACACTGCAGCTCGTCATGTGATTTAGAGGATAATATACTGACTGTTACAAAACTCTAACACTTCAGACTCCTTCCATACGAGTCCCTGTGAACAAGCTGCTACTCTGGAAACGGTAGGTTTAATACTGCTTTTTTTTGTAGAACGCTTTTAACCGTACTGTGGGCGGGGCTAAATGTCTGCCCTGGGCGGGGCTAAAGAGTCTGCAAGCTGTGAAATAATTAACTAGAGCTAACAGTTACAGAGGTACATATTTAATCCTGAATCGGATCCAGAGTCTGATATTAAACATCCTGAACTACAGCAGCAACAACGACTACAGCAGGACTACAGTGTCTATGTGGTAACAAGGTTCTCCTTCCCTCACATACAAAAACACACTTCTCGAGTGAGTCCTGTGCAACACTGCTTCAAATTCAATGAACCAAATGAAGCATGGTGGTGGGCGTGGCTCTTGCTCTGTGCCTATACAAGGAATTCCACCCTTCATGACATCATGGAAATACTTTTAAAAAATTTGTCCCATTAATACTTTCATTTGACCAAATAGTTAGTCCTAAAATTATCCTGCAAATGTCCTATATTTCATACAAACAACAAAACAGACAATAGTTCCTGAATGTTTCCTCCTGAGCAGGTCCTCTAAAATGTTTTACTCTAAATCAATTCTTCATCACATTTAGTTCCTTTAATACAATTTTCTAAGACTTTACATTTAGCATTATCAATGTTTTTCCCATTTGCTTCGGTGTCAGTGTTTTTTTTCCCACATTACGCTGATTTATAAATCGTTTCCACGCATGATTGTACCTGGATTGATCAGAAAATGACAGGGTAGTGCTCTGATAAACTTATCAGACATGGTAGAAGTTGTTTTGCTTTGGCGTTTTACTAGGAGACACGCTTCTATCAGAGAATACAAAGAATATTTAATGAACCAAATAACGCATCAGTGCTCCTAGTTTAAAATCCATAAACCTATTTCTCAGACATTTCCACACACACACACACACACACACACACACACACGTATTGTGCTATCGCTAATTGCAAGGTCCCTTACTAAAGGTAATTAAAAGGATAAAATATGAAAATGGAATTGCCATTTGAAGCAAAACAAATCTGCGTCGGTTTTTATGCGAGTTTCTCAGACCAAACTGCTGTAAATGAAAGAACGGTGCCTGATAATTGTTTACGGTGAAATTCTTTCCGGGGTTTACCCTCTGACTTTATGACCAGTAACCTTCTAAGTTGGAGGTTGTAGTTTAGTGGTTAATTTCATTGGATTCTGGTTTAGAAGTTCGAGTTCTAGCACCACCAAGCTGCCACTAATGGGCCCTTAAGCAAATCCCCTTAACCCTCAACTGCTAAATTGTAGAGTAAGTCACTATATAATAGCGTAACTGTATATAAATATAACCCAGAGCCTTAATCACTGAGAAATAACGAGAGAAAAAAAAATCTGTGTTCGACTTTAAGAACTCCAATTAAACTGCATCCAAACAGGGCTTTTAGAGTCCAGTGTGTTTACTTGGACGTTTGTGTGAAGTCGACCTCCAGGAAAACACACTCACAGTAATGACGTTTTCATTCCATGAAATTTAATCAAAAACTTCCGGAATCCAGAGAAGCTTTGAGAATTGGAGTTCTAACTACAATCTCTGCCTTTCAGCCAGTGCACATCGTACAAACCGGTAAACAGCACCGAAGGACGATGATGCGGTTCATTCTGCGTAACCTGCCACGGCCAGGGGAGAGTTTTTAACCACGAGCTCAGAGATGACCTACGCTGAACCCCTGAAGCAATGTGTGCAAGAGTATTCCACAGTATTTATCGACCTGCTCTCATCCCATGACTCATCTCATCTGGTCGTTCAGACACACACACACCTACGCAAGCTAACAGGAAGTCTTATAACTAAAGCAGACAGGACATAACACAGAGTAAATATTGTTTCTTTATCTTTATACAGAGGTGATGTCCAATATCGGTGTTATCTGAGGCGAAGATTGGCTCATTAAACACACTAATATGACTCCAAGTGCCATATGGCGTCGAGCTAATGCCGCAGAACCGATGTGGCCCACGTCAGATCAAGTTAGTTTCGCAGTGTTTCACTTTAAACTGGCACCAGGTTCTGGGTACCTTGCAGGAAAAACAGACCGGAGGGTGCGATGTCAATGCATGGGTAATTCCGCTATTCCTTTATGATGGAAAACCCCCAGGCCGGGGGAAGATTAGCATTCAGGTACAAAAACACAACCGGCGTGAGGAGTCAGGGCGAGCCCGGGAGCAAGCAGCAACACGGTGACTGGCACCGCCTGGTATTAGCCGGGGTGCAGCTTGACAGGAAGCACAAAGGACGGAAAAACCTGATGGCGTGTTTTAAAGTCAATATTCATTCTCATGGAGCTGTAATGAAAGGGTCGCACAGCTGCAGTGACAGGGGTGCAATCAAAGTGACTTTCCAGGAGGCTGGTGCTTAAAGGGCCACATGGGATACGAGGCACCAAATGTGGAGTTTTCCATCCATCTTTTCTGCCTGAAGGGTAGAAAGGTTTCATAAGGAATGTCTATTCTAGAGGGGAGCAAAACGTCAGTCAGGGTTGTTTATTAGATAACTTAAACAGTCTTGGATAAAAGGACATAGCAACATTGTAGCTTAGTAGCCACCAAGGCTTTTGACTTCTGATCAGAAGGTTGTGAGTTCAAACCCCAGCACTACCAAGATGCCACTTTCTGAGAAAGGCACTTAACCCTTAACTGCTATATAAAATATAAATAATATAACGTCGCTTTTGAATAACTACCAAATATAATATATTTTTGTTAACAGTTAAATTAAATATTCCAATCATTTATCTACACCTTTGTTATTTACATGGTGGGTTTACACCCCTAGACAACATCCCATAACACCAAAAGACTTAACATCTTAAAGGATCAACATGGATCCCGCCATCTCCGAGCATGAAAGAAGCTCTGCCTCATGACCCAACATCTATTTAAACATCTCGACTTAACATGTTTACCATGGAGCTTTTACACCTCTAGACTAAATGTCATATCTGTCTCATGAGATCGAGGTGTAAATTACACATCGTGGGATGTTTAAATGTCGAGGATTTCTCTCTTCAGTAGAACATATGAAATTCCCTCAGGGAATAAGACAGATCCCAGACATTTTGGTTAGACGTTTGGTGTGGGTGTGGAGTGATAGCTTTTATTGATAGCTATACATTAATAACCCACACAATCAGTCTAGCGAGTCGTTTCAATGTCATAAATTGATGTGTATAGTGATTGTAGAATTGTATGAGAATAGAAATGGATGCTAGTCAGGCGGTACTACGCGCAGTAGTAAGTGGCTAGCTTGTCCTGTATGTGGCGCACGTGTCGTGGGCCGGTCTGGAGACTGTTAAACAATATGGCAGACAACAGTGTTAGCGTGTGCTTGGAACAGTGTGTGGTGCTGAAGTTTCTTGTGAATAAAGGCGTAATATCTACTGAAGACTTCAAGCACAGTGCGCTGATGAGACGCTTAGCTGCAGAAAGATGTTTGAATGGTTTCAAAGATGGCCATATATCAGTCAGTGACCATCCCAGTCATGGTGGTTCCCAGTCCACAACAATCCTGTGAACATCCTGTGAACATTCAGCCAATAGAACACGTGATCCTGGATAATTCGACGAGTTCCTTGGAGGTCAGCATTTCATTTTTAGGAAGTG
Source organism: Silurus aristotelis (assembly GCF_946808225.1). NCBI lineage: Eukaryota > Metazoa > Chordata > Actinopteri > Siluriformes > Siluridae > Silurus > Silurus aristotelis. The sequence goes on along the minus strand of NC_139595.1, from coordinate 18,439,281 downwards.
AAGCAAGCTGTACTACTGACAAACCTTTTTATGCTGAATCTTTCCAGGTGTTATAAATTTGATCTTTTCTTTGATAAACTCAAAAGTCCCGGTTTGACTTGAACGCCCCCTCGGATTTGTGGCAGAAAAAGTCCATTTGAGAGTGGGGAAATGACATCTTTCGGCTGTTTGCCCAGTGGATCATCCGTCTCCATTCCACCCTGTCCTCTACATCTGCCTCTTTCAAACCAATGAAGAATACAATGACTACTACTGCTAAATGAAAAATACCAAAAGAGTCTTTACCTCAGTACCCCTCATTATCTCTGCTTCTTACCTCCAAACCTGGAACACCTGACTCGTGAAAGGTTGATAACCAGAGAACACTCTGGTAATCCTTCCTCCTGTGTTGTTCTTTGCAGGTTTCCAAACAAAGTATTGTCATGTTGGAGCCCTGAGGGTGATTGAACTGTAGGGATTTGTAAATTCCTGAAGGAGGCCTTTGTCAGACTAGCTAATCCATCACCGAGCAGCGGATCTGTGCCCTAATCAGAATGAATGATGATGCTGTGATCAAGGGTGCAGGTCAATCTCTATTCCAGACTTAATTTGCATGAAACGGTGCAGCCTCCAAGGCAGGCACACACCTCGATGCCTACCAGACCAGTTTACCAATCGTCTCGTGTCCTTGAGACATGAACCAAAGGTACAAAAGTCTGCAGCGTTTTGTCCAGATGCCACCTTGAAGGCCAAGTTTTCCACGAGTCATTCAGGCGTTTGTAATCACCTCGTTCATGTCCGTTTCAACAATAAAAAAAGCACCGCAATGCCAATACGACAAGACGTTTTTAAAGTCTTACGCCGAAAACAGCCTTTGGATGTCTTCTGTCTAACGACGTCCTTTTGATGCAACAAGGCAGCATTTGGCAGGAAACAGGGCAGAGAAAGATAAAGTACCAGAGCTGAGAGAGCACTTAGGCCTGTGCTGTGACTAACGGCACTCCGCCTGCTCGCTAGATCACACCCAGGAACATTTCCAGCAAAGTTCGGCTTCATCTTTCTTCCAGTTTTTTTTTTTTTGTCCTCAAATGGAGAGAGAAGTGGATTGATGAGAGACTGTGTGTACAGACGAATGAATAAAAGGATATCAACAATCTGCCAAAACGTCACTCAACGTCTGTGAGGGAAAAAGAAAACAAAAGGAATACCTTGCACATTTCAGAGAATCCAGAAACCTGAAGATTTCTGCAAGATTTCTAGGATGGGTTCTGGTTTTGCTTCGCCATTGCAGGATCTGTGACCTTTGCAGAAAATAACAGAAGTGGCACAAGCTGTGCGACAGATCCATCATTACAACGCCGTGTTCATTTTATCATTTTTCAGCCCGCCGCACGACACCGAAGTAACGCGTAAACATCGTGGAAACATTTCTTGCTGTGACACCACTGGTATGTAACAAGGTCTAGAAATGTATAATTAGCTAAAAGTCATTGTAAAGGATGAAAACGACTCAATCACTGTTTGAAATTTGGCTTCTGCTAAAAAATCCAATTATACCGAATAAAGCTGATTTTTTGAGTGGTTGTTTTCCTTCACCGTAGCCTTCAGAGGCAATATATCAAGAGAATCAAGAAAATTGGAGTTTACACTGAAAATGAGGGTCATATGTGCTTCTTTAACATTCTGTTCCACATTTAGTCCCCATTTGCTGTTATAATAACTTCCACTCTTCTGAGAAGATGTTCCACTAGATTTTGTGGAAAGGTACTGATGTAGGCAAGAAGGTAAGGAGGATCTCCCGGGGTGCAGTCTGCATTCACATTCGTCCCAAAGGTGTTCAATAGGTCTATAGCTGGAGATCTTTCACCCCTACTCATATCTTCATGGAGCTGCTTGGTGCACAGGGGCATTGTCATGCTGGAGTTGGGGATAGGGTTAGGATCCAAAACCATCCTATCCAGTTGTGTGTCTCCAAACTTTGTGGTAACAGTTTGCACCACTTTGTTTAGGCATAGACAACTAGGAAGAAGCCTAGTGCACATTATTAAACTTGAATCTCATCTTATCTTTTTTTTATTGTGCATAATTCAGCTGATTGTTGCACTTGCATATACACTATATTGCGGACACCAGACAGTATGTAGTTCTTCTCCAAACTGTTACCACAAATCTGGAGGCACACAATTGTCTTTGGATGCCGTATAATAAAATGTTGCTATCAATTGAACCCCGAAACCGTGAAGATCTGGTTTACATGGTTTGGAGAGGAAGATCTCCTGAGAGAGCTCTGATCTTATCCCTACTGAAGGCCTGCACCCCAGGCCTCCTCACCTCACCTACATCTGGACTTTACTAACACTCTTGTGGTTGATGAATAAAAATTTTCACAAAATCTATTGATGCGATGCTCAAAAAGCGAAAGTTTTGGGAACGTAGTGTAGCTCGACCATGCTTAGGTGTAGGGTTAGCGTTAACTTTGTCATCATAGCAAAGTTTTCAAGTTGGTTACAGTCTCCCACGTGGTGTGTTTTTCTCCCGAGTTAAAGATAATTGAAACAGTTTACTGCTGGAGAAATCCTCGTCATGCCCGAGCCCGTTCCAGAGAACTCATTTTCTGAGTGGCAATTTACAGCTGATTTGTGGACACAGTAAGCGCAGCGTGGAGTGTGTATCTCTCCGTATGCCTGGGGACCCTGCAGGCTGTCAGGCCGATTTTGCAGATTGAGACACTGATAACTCGACACGAGTGTGTGATCTCTCTCTCTCTCTCTCTCTCTCTCTCTCTCTCTCTCTCTCTCTCTCTCTCTCTCTCTCTCTCTCTCTCTCTCTCTCTCTCTCTCTCTCTCTCTCTCTCTCTCTCTCTCTCTCTCTCTCTCTCTCTGGCTGATGTCCCTCAGCTTGTTCTCCACATGATTGTCTGATCACCTTGTGGGGCTTTTTTTCTTCCTTTCCTCTCCAACACCTTATTTCAATCATAACGTTTATGACACAAGATTTAAAGTCCGATTGAAAAAAAAAGTTGCACCAAGTTTAGCAATTGCTTTTTTTTAATAAGTGGAAAAAAGATATGTTCGACACTTTCTTCCCTTTGGGATTATTTCACACACACGGAGCGGTTTCTTTTTTTGTTTTTGAGTTGCAAAAAAACTTTTCAGACTTTCCTTTCTTTCTTCTGTCGCTGTGAAATGTTTAATATTTCAATGCCACGTCTAGGTTCAGATTAGCACCTTGTGTTTTGTGTGTGTGTGTCTGTGTGTGTGTGTGAGACTTTATCTTCAAAGGACAGTTCTTTAAGGTCACTTCAAAGCCAATCAGAGACAAAGTCCATGTTGTGGAAAAGCCTGACGCTGACACCGAGGCCTCGCGTTATGAAACATACATAAGGAAAGTGAACTTTAAATTCGAAACCTCCAGCTGCTCCGTTTCAGTTGCATCTCAACTCTGCCGGTTGTCGTGTTGCGCGTTTGATGTTTCCTGCAGGAACTTTTTCGATACGTAAATTGGTTCAAAGTCCAGAAAGTCCAAACTGAAGCTTTGTGCTGAGATATAAGAGGAATAAAACACACTGTTCATGCAGGATCCTACGAGTTTCAAAAATGACACCTAAGGGGTTAATGGGCCGCTGAAATGTTTTGAAATATGTGTGTGTGTGTGTGTGTGTGTGTGTGTGTGTGTGTGTGTGTGTGTGTGTGTGTGTGTGTGTGTGGAGTGAGGGTTCTCTCACTGTGTGTGTAACTATAGAAAACTCTCACCTGATGATGATGATGATGATGATGATGATGATGATGATGATGATGGAACACTGAACCGCATCTATTATTCCCAAGTTCTCCCACATCACTACTGCACATTGTTCATACTGAAGTTTGTACAGAAGTGAGAATTTCACACTTACTTAAGTAGAAATCTTAAAGAAGGAGTTTTACTGTACAGATATGGTGCACTTTCAGAACAAGAAACATCTGGTGCAGGTGGGAAAAGGACGGCCAGATTGGTCCAAGCTGACAGGTAACTGAATTACCACATTTCACAAACATTGAAAGCATTTGGCATATGTTTTGATTAAGGGCCTTGCTCAAGGGCCCAACAATAGCAGCATGGTGGTGCTGGAATTGGAACTCATGACCTCCTTATCAGAAGGCCAATGTCTTACCCACTGAGCTACCGCTTGAGAATGAACTCAAAATGTTACCGAGTATCTACATGAATTCGTGCCACATGATCGACAGATTGGGTTCCTGCATGAACGAGTTCTTCAAGGGTTCCTCTTCAGAATCTGCATTGTTCTGATCAGGGTGGAACATTGATTAGTCTCAAGAGACAGAAACCAGACAGGACAGGAGAGAAAAAAATAAACCACTTCCTGTGGGTTAATACAGGTTTTATTAACTTGTGTAATGAACTCGCTGGTTTTATTATTAACCAGAAATGACATCTATCCAGTTGTACAGCTAATAGTCATGAATTAAGCAACTCGTTTTTCTTTTTTTTTTTGTTCTCCGTTTCATTACCCGCCTCCAGCCAGAGAAAAATAGGGTCTTATTGCACAAATTTTTAATCTGCATAGCTCTGGAGACTTAATGGCGATTCTCACTCATGTTTCATTTAGGTATCATTTGTCACCGGAGCATATTCGGAGAAATTGCGTTAGAGAAAGGCAGGAGATCCGGGAGCTCGGAAATATGGTAGATAATAATTAGAACGTTGATTCTCGGCACGACGAGCGCAAAACCTGCTAACCTGCTTTAGCGACGCGGCGACGGGCGGAAGAGCAATTACAATTCAATTGCCTCCATTTTATGTAAATGAGTTTTGATGTGCTAAAACAAAACATCAGGATGATGGGCTATTACCAGACTCTTAGAACCTCATTTCCTGTCTGCATTTTGAATTCATTCAGTTTAACTCGAGAAGTCAGGATGGTCTTTCCAACTCCAAGTTCAGCAATGACGTCAAAAATGGAACGAGGCAGTAAGTTCGTTTTTAGAGCTAAGTACGAGGTTTTGAGACAAGTTTTATAACATTAGAACAGACGGCCGCACGCACAGTCACAGGGAGCACAGACATTTACAAGTTAGTGTGCCAAAACACAGGGTCCTGTGTACACGATGAGCTGTGCAACTGGTGCTATTCAGACCACGTGCGCATAATGAAGATGAAGATAAAGTTCCAGCTCGCTGTTTTCACACTGTTGCGGAGATCCGGTGCAGATAGCAGAAGGTGCTTGACATGCTTACTGTGGAAGAGGACTATTTTGAAGGCGATAGTTTGTAAATGTAAATAAAAGTACTTTCTTGTAAACAGAGCTCGTCTCGAAACTTTGATACCACCTCATATGAACAAAAAAATTTTTCATTCCAAATGTAGTGCCTATTTGCTGTTATATTAACCTCCACTCTAGCAATGGGAAGATGCTACACTAGATTTTGGAGTGTACTTGTGCAGATTTGTGGAGACTCATTCAGCCACAAGGGTGTTAGTAAAGCCAGGTACTGATGTAGGATTCACCCAGATGAGGATGAGGTTCCCTTTTGAGTCTGGATCCTCTCAAGTTTTCTTCCTCATGCCGTATCAGGGAGCTTTTCCCTGCCACAGTCGCCACTGGATCGCTCATCAGGGACATACATGGAGGCAATACACTTATACATGCTTTAATGTGAGTGTTAGAGCTCTATAGCAGGAGATCTTCCACATCTTCCAACCCATGGAAAGAATATTTTCATAGAGCTGGCTTTGTGATTTGAGTCTCCTAGTTCAAGTGAAGGGAAAATTTCAGGTCAGAAGTACTGGGACACCTGGGGACGTCTTTGGATGCAGATGTCTCCAGGTGTCCCAGTACTTCTGATTTATGGTCACATTATTGTCAGAATATTTTTATATCACTGCAATATCTTATGTTGTTTCCATTAATTGTGTGTGTGTGTGTGTGTGTGTGTGTGTGTGTGTGTGTGTGTGTGTGTGTGTGTGTGTGTTTTACCTGTTACATTTGTTTTTACCATCGCTGAAAGTGGTCCATTGAGAAACTCTGAATAAACTGAATAGATCTTGTCACTGTTTAAAACACATGAGATTGTGTGTATGTATGTATGTATGTGTGTGTGTGTGTGTGTGTGTGTGTGTGTGTGTGTGTGTGTGTGTGTGTGTTAGGTCAGACTCATTCAACAGCCTCTCATTTGCTTTAAAAACAGGCTCGGCTGGCGTAATTATCACGGCCCGTTTTAATGAGCTTTTCTCTGCCTCTCGGTGCAGTAATTGGTTTTTTCTCTGTCCTCGATGCAATCTTATTAAATGCGTGAAATCGTATATTTCATTCCCGAAAGGAGATCGATGACTGTGTGGAGTCTGTTGGCCGTTTTAAGACCCCTCCATGTGTGTGTGTGTGTGTGTGTGTGTGTGTGTGTGTGTGTGCAGCGAAAGCCGTATATTCTCACCCTGAGCTGGATCTCGTTAGCCTAATGAAACCTGTAAATCCAACCTGCAGGCTTTATATATGAATTTTGCAGGGAGCGGAGAACAGATCAGGGTTTCGTCCGGAGACTTTATCGGCCCTGTTCATTTTCTAAATGGACCGGCGTTTCTCGTGGAGTGCAACGTCGTCATATTTTTGTCAAGTCGACCACAAAGGGTTTGATGCTTCAATCAATTTCTCTCCCCATGTCCATTTTTGATGTTTGTGTCAGCGGAATGAAATTAAACTGCAAAATCACGGCGCTCGTAATGTTTAGCGGTTAGCATCCATACGAGCCAGAGAGAAAGCGAGCTGGCTGTCGTCCAAGCGAGTGTGTACATCTCTCTGTGTTACTACTGCGAGTGTTGCAAAAGTCCATGACATTCATCATGATAAGGCACTAAACAGAATTATACTGTGTGTGTGTGTGTGTGTGTGTGTGTGTGTGTGTGTGTGTGTGTGTGTATATATATATATATATATATATATATATATATATATATATATATATATACATACATACATACACACACACACACACACACACACACACACACACACACACACACACACACACACATATATATACATTATGAGCGGTGAAGTGAAGAACACTGATGATCTCTTCATCATGGAAGCTGTTAGTGGGTGGATTCATTAATTAGGCAACAAGTGAACATTTTGTCCTCAAAGTTGATGTTAGAAGCAGAAAAACCGTCCATGTGGAAACTTGGAAACTGGAAACGTGGAAACTATTAATTTAAGGTACATTTTAAAACATTTTGCGATTAAGTTGCAATTAATCACGTGTTAACTCCTGAAAATCATGTAATTAAATATTTGAATTGATTGACAGCCCTTATATATATATATATATATATATGGATATATTACTTTAGAATGATGTTTTTTTATTTTTTATTTTTTAATTGCTTCAATTCTCACATTTCACACTGTGTGAAAGTCTAAAGCCTGGACATTAACACCGAGTCTGAAAGTCAAATGTAAGGCCCTAAAATATCATCAGAATTCAGGAAAAGTCATTAAATCTGTCTAATATTTTTTAGAATACTCCACAATCCTCACACTTTGGATGCAGAATGAAATGTTTACTTCACTTGAACCTGCTCCAGCATGACAATGCACCTGTGCACAAAGCCAGCTCCATGAAGATCTGCTTTACATGGGTTGGTAGATGTGGAAGATCTCCTGCTATAGAACTCAAACTATTGAACGCCTTTGGGGTGAATGTGAACGCTGACTGCACTCCAGGAGAACCTCCTCACCTCACCTACATCAGAACCTGACTTTAACACCATTGTGACTGAATGAATCTCACAAAAATGACCACAACATCTAGTGGAACAGAACAGCGTTTGGGGACTGAATGTGGAATGGGACGAGGTAATTTACTGTGGAAAGCAGAACCGAGAGAAGTTCACCTGCACTGTGGATATATACGGATTATAAGCTCTAACATGTTGCACACACACACAATGACGTACTCCAGTCACAAAAGCCTGACAGATACACACTGTGTGTGTCTTAATCAGCTCCCAGGTTCAGCAGTCAGGGTTTTAAGAGGATTTTGAAATCCTTCTGGTGCAGTAAAATATTCACTCGATGAATAAAAATGAAATATTGGATTTTAAAATCTTATATCATTATGATTTGCTTTGAATTTTTTTTGTATATTTTATTAACAGTACATAAAAAAGACTCCTGCAATCCTGCCTGTTGTACTGCAAAAAACCCAGTGAAATTTGAGCTGAAAAAGCTGAACTGAGAGTCATCAGAGTGAGAAACGTGGTTTGGTCATGTGATTTGCTGGGGCTGATGGGTAGTGCAGTTCTTTAGCTACCATAACATCAGGACACATTATCTCTCTTCAAGATGTCAGGTACTGTGTTATAAATATTTAGTTTGATCAGGTTTAAATATATATATATATATATATATATATATATATATATATATATATATATATATATATATATATATATATATATATATATGTATAATAGTCATGTTAATCAATTCCTCCGTTAGAGATGTTTAAAGATGTTAAATCTGAAAGGAAAAAATGCCTTTATTCCTGTTTCGTTTCATCAATTCCACCGTTTTTCCCCCAGCACCCTCTAACCTACACATCAAATTGAAATCAGACGAGCCATTTGCTCGCTTCTGGCCTTATTTTATTCCTAATTATAAATTGGCATTAAATTATCGCTGAATACGGATATCAGCAGTTGCCATACGAACGCACCGATTCTTTCGCTTTTCAATAACGATTGTTCCAAGCACCTGGCTGAAACCTGAACTCCTGCACCTGATTATCATATGAATTCATCACGCCGGGACTCGGACATACGCCGGGGCTTCTAATATCTGGTGAAAAGCACCTGTTCATTACTTGTCACTATAAACACGTTGTGATTTATAGCAGATAGAAATACAATAACGCTGTGCAGCAGAGGCTCTGCTCAATACCTGCAGCTTTTATTATATAGGATGATTTATCAAACGTACAGTTTCCGAAAATTAAAACAACAAAAGATTTTCATTAAAATGTAACGAAAAGAACAAAACAGCTAATACACTAAAGAGACAAAGATTTTTGCATTTCTGGACAAACTATCGTTTACCCACTGTTTATTTCTAGGATTTATTCAGTTTATTTCTTTATTTTAAACACTCTGAAGTGGGCTTTTGAAAACTCAACTGAACTAATCCATCCATCCATCCATCCATCCATCCACCCATCCATCCACATTTATTTGTCTGTCCATCAATCTGAATAAATAACTATATTTACAACAGTTTATCAATCTATCCATTTATACACCCATCCATCTACCTATCCACTCACCTATCAATCCATCTATCCATGCATCCATCCATCCATCCATCCATCCATCCATCCATTCAGACATTTATTTGTCCGTCTATCAATCCGACTAAATAACTATATTTACAACTGTTTACCAATCTGTCTATTTATTTATCCATCCCTCCATCCATCTCCCCATCCATCCCCCCATCCATCCATCCATCCATCCATCCATCCATCCATCCATCTAACTAGATACTTATAACTTTTTACCAATATATCCATTTATTCATCTATCCATCCATCCATCCATCCATCCATCCATCCATCCATCCATCCATCCATCCATCCATCCATCCATCCATCCATCCATCCACATTTATTTGTCTGTCCATCAATCTGAATAAATAACTATATTTACAACTGTTTATCAATCTATCCATTTATACACCCATCCCTCCATCCATCCATCCATCTTTCCATCCATCCATCCATCTCTCCATCCATGCATCCATCCATCCATCCATCCATCCACATTTATTTGTCTGTCCATCAATCTGAATAAATAACTATATTTACAACTGTTTATCAATCTATCCATTTATACACCCATCCCTCCATCCATCCATCCATCTCTCCATCCATCCATCCATCCATCTCTCCATCCATCCATCCATCCATTTGATATTTATCCTATACAGAGTTGTGGGGGAGTCTGGATCTCTGCACACACATTCACACAGTACGGTTAATCTGTAAATGTCAGTTAAACTACAGCACATGTATTTTAGGGAGAAAACTACAATTCCCAGAGAAAACCCCTCCAAGTATAGAATCTCCATGCACACAGGGCAGAGCTGGGATTCAAAGCCCAAAATGTGAGGAAAAAATTACACTTTTCTACAGAATGGAATCCAGCAGGCTCTCAATCACAGAGCTGAAGGTTACATGAAGGTCACACAACGACCCCAAAAACTTCAAACATTTCTAGTAAACACATCGATACTTAATAAAAAAAGCATTTTTTTAACGTTTTAATGTTTCATCTCTAAACACAATACAATGTTCTTTAACAGGATTTATCTGGTTTCCTGGATCTCAGGCGGGTTCTCCTCGCTCCTCCAGACTTTTACCTCACGGCTTTGCGAGGAAGCGTACTGTAATTGTGTTTGTGAATCGCTGCACAACATCGAGTGAATAAAAACCAAAAATACGGACTAATCGCGCTCTTTTTTCACTCTCGCCCGGGTTCGTGTTTCTCATCCTGCCGTCGTGGTTTTACTAGTTAATACGTGCTTTTAGTTTCGCTGTTTTTAACTGAAAAATCCTTTATCAGGGCAGAACAGCTTCACTGTGCATATAAAAAACACACGTCCCTTTAATTAACGATGGTTAAAAAAACAAATAACTGGGACGTCTTTATTCGTAACAGGCGCAGGATTTGCTGCTTACGTGACGTCTTTTTGTCGTTACTGATTGCAGGAACATTTATGAGGTTTGTAAGTCGGTTAACAAATCCGATAAACAGAGCAGCAACCTCAAAAATTATGATCGTACTCAGACGTAAAGCCGAATCGATCCTCAGTCAGGGTGATTTATGAAGGTAAGCATGAACTGTAGTGATAATCATCAGTGATTCTCTCTCTCTCGCTCTCTCTCTCTCTCTCTCTCTCTCTCTCTCTCTCTCTCTCTATCTCTCTCTCTCTCTGTCTCGGTGTTATCTGCTCACTCGAGCTACTCCTTGCTTATTTTGCTTAATTAAAATGCTACTTATTATTACTTACTGCTAAGTCAAACGACATTTCGATTGCCCTTTTACTTTGCATTTAGTGAGCCAGTTAACAAATAATTACATTTGCTTTCAAGAAAACGGCCCCTCTCTCTCTAACGATCAGCGTTCTCAATCTTCATTACTTTTTGTTTTTCTTTTCGAAGAACCCGAACGACTGAATTAGCATCGGGCACATACAAAAAAAAAAAAAAAAAGAAAGAAAGAAAAGAAAACCCATTAGCTTGAAATGCTTTGCTTACTTACAAAAGAAAAGCAAAAGCTAATAACCGAATTGAAATGCGCTCATAAATCATCCGCCGCTCGGGCTTGGGATAATCACGCTGTACCTCGAACGGGTTCCTGATGTGACGTGGATTTATTTTTCGACATGGAACAGAGGGATTTCACACTCGAACGAAGCTGATTTGTAAGATTTATGTCTGAAGGTTAAAAGGCTGCTTATTAAAAATCCATGTCGGGATTAAAAATAAAAACGTTATGGAAGCGAAAACGCCAAACTCGCCTCTTCCAGCTGCTGCTTATCCAGCTGCTAATTAACGAGCATTAAAGAAAAATAATAAGAAAACGAACGGCAAGTAATATTTCAGCTGCTGACAACTTCCATTTACAAATACACCATATGCACAAAATGTTTTTGTGCAGATCTTCGTGGAGCTGCTTTGTGCACAGGGGCATAGTCATGATGGAACAGGTTTTATTCTGCAAAGGTTAAGTGAAGAAAAAATTTAAAATTCTTTGCTTCTGTATACAAAGAACTTTATACATTAGTGTGCCTCCAAATTTGTGGTAACAGTTTGGCTGGAAAAATGAGCACAAATCTCCACAAGTACGCTTCAGAACATCTTCCCAGAAACAGGAAATACACTTAAATATGGAATGTGATGTTTAAAAAGCACATACGAGTCTTTAGATAGTTGTCCACAAACTCCACAAAAAGAAGTATTTTGTCAGTAATTATTTCATTCTTTAAAAATCACCATTGTTCACATTTTGGTGTAAAACAACACATTTTCTGTTTACGGTTAATTGATTTATTTAATGAATACACACCAATCATTCATAACATTATGACATTATAAGCGGTGACTTGAAGATCACTGATGATCTCTTCATCATGGCACCTGTTAGTATGTGGATTTATTTATTAGGCAGTAAACATTTTGTCCTCAAAGTTGATGTTAGAAGCAGAAAAAATGACAAATTGTGACGTCTAGACGACTGGGTCAGAGCGTCTCCAAAACTGCAGCTCTCGTGTGTGTTCCTGGTCTACAGTGCTCAGAATCTAGCAAAAGTGCACCAAGAAAGGAACAGTGGTGAACCGGCGACAGGGTCACGTGCGACTGAGGCTCATTGAGGCACGTGAGGAGCGAAGGCTGGTTCCGATCCAACAGACGAGCTCCTGTAACTCAAACTGCTGAGGAAGTTCATGCTGCTGATGTTTGACAGGTCGGAACCGTTTTAGCAGCAAAAGGAGACCAACACAATATTAGGCAGGTGGTCATAATGTTATGCTGATCAGTGTTTTTAAACTTAATACTGACAAGGATTTATAATATCCAGAGCAACAACTTGCTCAATAACTAGTGTTTAATAGTTTTATAGATCCTACAGATTATTTGAGTGGTTCTGGGTCGAGTCTGGGTAAAGAGGTGAAGTCCTGAGTCAGATTTGTGAGTCAATTAGTTGAATCAGGTCTTTTAATTATTTCTATTGGCTCCTTGTTTGCTTTTATTTAGTTCTTTATATCAGCCCTTTTGAATTACCGCTTTGAGTCAGGTTTTTGTCTACTTTGCGATTCAAACCTTTGAGTCAACTTTTTGAATAGGGTCTTTGCCTGTTCTGAGTCAACTCTTTGAGACAGGATTTATGATTCTTTTAATCAGTTCATAGTTTTCTCTTGTAAAGTCGGTACTTTGAGTCGGTTTGTAGCTCTTTAACTGAGCGCTGAGTTGGGTTTATAACTCAGCCATTTGAGCCGTGTCTCTGAGTCAGCTTTTAAGTCAGTTCTTTAAATCAGTTCATTGAAACCACTTTGTGAATCAGCTTTTGTCCGAACTGAGTCAGCTTGCAGAGTCACTTTGTCGAGTCAGCACTTTTTGAATTGAAGACTTCTGAACCGACTCCTTGGCTCAGTTGCCTGCCATCCGCTTAAACTAAAACCATCTTCCAGATTTAAGTCATGAATCAAAATAAATCTCACTGAAATGAAGAGAAAGAGAGAGAAGAAGAGAGAGAGAGATAGAGAGAAAGAAGAAAAGAGAGAGAAGTTAAAAAGAAGCTGTGCATTTTTTATTTACTTTACGACTGTACAAAAAAAGTCCATATTTCAATTATGGTGTATATGAAGGATATTTCAAAGCATAGTTTCAAATCACGTATTTTCCTTTTTTTTTTTTTTTTTTTTTCGGCTCATTCACGAATCGCAAACGAGAAAAAGCGGAAAGACAGTTTTATGTATTAACACCGTTTCGGCTCCAAGGCTCAGCGAGCTCGACCTGGTCTCTGCAGGAAAAAAGAAACAAAGAGAAAAAAAAAACTACAGCAAAATGAAACGAAACATTAGAAAAAAAAACCCCGACTTGCACAATAATAATCATCCAGAACGTACTTACAGTACACGGTACATGAGGCAGAACCTGACACTACAAATACATTTGTTGAAAAGTGAGAGAGAGAGCGAGAGAGAGAGAGAGAAAGAGAGAGAGAGAGAGAGAGAGAGAGAGAGAGAGAGAGAGAGAGAGATGTGATAGATAGGTTTAATCCTTCAATTTCACACCATGTTCCTGCTGCAGAAAAGAAATATCCCCCCCCAAACAGAACACCTGTGAGCACTTGGATCTCATCCCATCCAGTAAGAGATACTGTACATATCAAAACTCCCTTTTTTTATATTTAAATCTGTGGTTTGGCTGTTTTTCATCAACACTGATGCTTTACTTCAGATGAAACTAAAGCCTGGTATCATATTTTACACAGCGACAGTTGCATTACCTCACGAAGCAGTCTGTCTTTCGAGAGTATTTCGGCGACTTAATTCGTATCGATTTTTCGTGGTTTTTTTTGAGGCTGAAGAAACTGTGAGTCATAGAAATATGTGAGAGAACAGAAACATTGAGATACCGTCACAGAACACGGGTTACGACGCAGCACAGAACTCGCTTGCTGGCTGGCTCGCCAGGCAGGCAGGAACACTCTGAATCATCATCATCGCCGCTGCCTCGAAAAATAGTCTCTGCACAACAAATTCCAAGAAGGACTCTGGCGCCCGCCTCCGCCCCCTGCCCTTTATCCCTGCTAGATCCTTTCTGTGTCTGAGCTTGGCGTCTGATTGTGGGTTTAAATCCAAGTGCCACAATGTAAGAATCCACAATCTGTCCTCGGAGAGGATTATCGACGTTTCGGTGGGGAAATCGATGCCAACGTTTTTTTTTCTCCCACGTACGAATGTCCCATTTTTTTTTTTAGATCTTTCCTCCCACCTCTTTTCAGGGATCATGTCATTTCAGGTCACGGCATCTGTCACTGGTTGTTCATTTTTGTCTTGAATTTTGTTTGTTCTTTACTTAAAAAAAAAAAAACCCCACCATCCATTTTTTTGTCGGAATGAAAAGTCTCGCTCCTGTCTCCCTCTTCGAGGAGTGGTGTGGTGAGTCATTGGCACTCGGTGACTGTTCCTTTTTTGTTTTTGTATCTGCTGACGAAACCGACCCTCTCTGGCTAAGAGGAGAAGATGTTGCTGGCTTCGGCGTGGCCGTAGAGATCGGCCAGCTTTTTGAAGCGCGGCCCCCAGTCGCTCAGGAAGTCGTAGTTGTGCTCTGAGTCGGTGCTGAGCGACTCGAGGGAGCTGAGGGAATGTGCAGCCGAGCCGCTGCCCTCGAAGGCATACGTCTGGAGCGAGTCGTAGGGCGGAGCAGAAGGATCCACGTCTGCCTCCTTCAGTCGCTCCCATATGAAGTCACGGAAAACGCCGTTGTCGGGAGCCATTTTGTACGGTGGGGGGCGGGTGTGGTACAGCGTGGGGACGGCGGGCATGTCGGGGGTCACATCGCGGCGCGTCTTGCTCTCCCGCGTGGCGTTGAGGTGGCGCAGGGCCGCCATGTCGAAGGCCTCGGTGTCTTCCTCTCCGCCGCCCTCGTCGTCGTATCGGACAATGTTCTCGCGCACGTCTCGCTCGTCATCCACAATGAGCGGCTCCTTCTTTCTCCTTCGCACCGTCACGATCAGCAGCACCAGCACTGCACGCACAAGAAGACACACGACTGAGATTAGACATCAGACACAGCCACCCATTAACACCAGATGATCAGACAGTTGTGGATCAGACAATATACATAAAAAGAGATTTTAACTGCAAAAGATCAGATCGAGCACAAAAAAGCCATTCGAGACACTTGGACTGTTGGATCAGACGGATCTGATATTGATTGCAAATGACAAACTGCAAATCTGACTTAACTTTTGTTAAGAGATAAGTAACTTGTTAGATATTATGTAGAAGAGCCATTAGAAACGAAACTAATACAAATTAGACTTTATAAGAGATGGTGCGTGTTAGTGGTGTATTCTTGCTCAGGTTCCATTCAGAGCAGGTTTATGAGGTCAGACTTTTTCTGATCTGCTTGAACGAGCGTTTTGTAAAACGCTATTTGCACAATGCCATGTTGATAAATGCTCCACTGACAGGGTTTTTTTGGGGGGGAGTTCAGGGGTTCAGGATGGTAATTCGCTGATCGGAGAGGACACAGTTAAACCATTAGAGACCCAATTCTCTGGAGATGTAGAGACAAAAACTCACTACGCTCTGAGGGAGGAATAATTCGCAAGTCTTTATAGACCGCTATTTATAATCCTGAAAAAATACCCACAATGAAGCATTTGTCGCACTTGCTTTCTCTAATGACTTATTTTCAATTAGTATTAACTTCGGAAACAGCAGCGTCAAAAGAAGCGTGCGAGCGTGATAGCGTTTGAAACCCGGTATTGTTTAAAACCTTCATCACCGTTATCAGAATAATCGCATGCGCCATCTGTTCAGGGACAGAACGGAGATTTGGACCATTTTAGCCTCCGAACCCTTTAGACAGAACGCATTTGAGACGCGAGACGGGGATGTATTTATGGCTCGCGGGCCTCGCCGAGCACAGACGCCAGCGCTCGCGTATTTACGACGCCGCAACAACTCTTCCTTCTTGTTTAATGCGCCG